>NC_054484.1:12009188-12329193 GCF_017639515.1 Carcharodon carcharias | reverse complement strand
GAGCGGGGGTTTCTTCCGGTGTAAAGAGCAGGTATGTTAGAGTACGTAATTAATTAATTAAATAAAATACAATAGTGAAGGCAGGATGGGTGATGTGTTGCTGCTGCAGCATGTGGGGGATACTGGACACCAAGGTGATCCAGAGCGAATACATCTGTAGTAAGTGTTTGTGGCTCAAGGAACTTTGGATCCGAGTTAAACAGCTGGAGTCTGAGCTGCAGATGTTGTGCCACATCAGGGAGGGGGAAAGTGACCGGGACATTTTGTTTCAGGAGACGGTCACACCCCTCACATTAGGTAATTCAAATTTGGTCTGTGATCAGGAACAGGATGATGTGACAGCAAGCGAAGCAGGTATGGGGACCCAGGGGGTAGGGTTAGAGGAGCCTCAGCCCCTGAAACTGTCCAACAGTTACAAGGTTCTTGCAAGCTATGTGGACGAGAGCAGGGGTTGCAGGGAGAATGAGCGAAATGACCTCGGCACCATGACACAGGGAGCCATTCAAGTGGGGAGAGAAAATAGGAATGTAGTAGTGATAGGGACAGTATAATTAGGGGGATAGATACTGCTCTTTGCAACCATGAGCATGAGTCCTGAAGGCTGTGTTGCCTGCCCAGTGTCAGGGTTAAGGACATCTCCTTAGGGCTGGGGACATACTTGCAGGGGAGGGGAGGGATCCAGTTGTCGTCATCTATGTTGGTACCAATGACATTGATAGGACTAGAAAGGAGATTCTGCTGAAATAACTTAAACAGTTAGGAGCTAAATTAAAAAGCAGACTCTCCAAGGTAATAATCTCTGCTCCCTAACAGTAGCTACACTGTAGGGCAGAGAATAAATCAGGAGATAATGAGGGCATGTAAAAAAGGCAGCATATTCATCATGGGTGACTTTAATCTTCATGTAGATTGGGAAAATCAAATTGGCAGAGGTAGCACGAGCAAGAATTCATAGAGTGTCTTCAGGACAGTTTCCTAGAACAATATGTTGTGGATCCAAACAGGGATCAGGCTATTTTGGATCTGGTAATGTGTTATAAGGCAGGTTTAATAAATGATCCTACAGTAAAAGACCCCTAGGAAACAGTGACCATAACATGGTAGAATTTAGCACTCAGTTTGGGAGTGAGAAACTTGGTTTGGAAATGACTGTGCTAAACTTAAATAAGGGTAACTGCAAAGGAATGAGGGCAGAGTTGGCTGGAGTGACTGGGAAAGGAGTTTAGCAGAAAAGACGGTTGATGAACAATGGTAGACCTTTAAGGAAATAGTTCATGACTCATAACAAAGATATATCCCAGTGAGGAAGAAGGATTCTAGGAAGGGGATAAACCAACCATGGTTAACCAAGGAAGTTAAGGATAATATCAAATTGCAAAAAAAAAACATACAATATGGCAAAGATTGGTGGTAAGCCAGAGGATTGGGAAAGTTTTAAACACCAACAAAAGATGACTAAAAAAGTAATAAAGAGGGAGAAAATAAACTTTGCGGGTAAACTAGCAAGTAATATAAAAACAGACAATAAGAGCTTCTTAAAATATACAAAAAGGAAGTGGGGCACCAGTTAGTTTAACATCTGTCATTGGGAAAATGTTAGAGTCTGTATAAAGGATGTAATAGCAGAGCATTTAGAAATACATAATCTAATCAAGCAGACAAATTTATTAGAATTCTCTGAGAAGGTAACAAGCAGGATAGATAAAGGGTAACCTGTAGCTGTAATACATTTGGCTTTCCAAAAGGCATTTGGTAAGGTACCGCATATAAGGCTACTTAATAAGCTAAGGGCCCATGGTGTTGGGAGTAGTGTATTAGCTTGGATAGAGGTTTGGCTAACTAATAGAAGACAGAGAGTTGGGATAAGGGGGGGCATTTTCAGGATGGCAACCTGTAACTAGTGGAGTGCCACAGGGATCAGTGCTGGGGCCACAATTATTTGCAGTATATCGCAAAGTTTGTGGATGACACAAATATAGGTGGGAAGGCAAGTGGTGAGGATGACACAAAGAGTCTACAGAGGGATATAGACAGGTTAAGTGATTGGGCAAAAACTTGGCAGGTGGAATATAATGTGGAAAAATGAGAGGTTATGCATTTTGGCAGGAAGAATAAAGGAGCTGAATATTATTTACATAGAAAAAGAGTGCAGAAAGCTACAGCACAGAGGAATTTGAAAGTCTTCGTGCATAAATCCCAAAAAGCTAACATACAAGATCAGCAGATAATAGGGAAGGCAGATGGAATGTTGACCTTTATTTCAAAGAGAACGGAGTATAAAAATATAAAAAGCTAAAACTATACAAGGCACTAGTTAGACACACCTAGAACACCGTGAACAATTTTGGTCCCCTTATCGAAGGAAAGATATACTGGCATTGGAAGCAGTCCAGAGAAGGTTCACTAGGTTGATCCCGGGTATGGAGGGATTTTCTTATGAGGAGAGGTTGAGTAGGTTGGACCCGTACTCATTGGAGTTTAGAAGAATGAGAGCCGACCTTATTGAAACATATAAGATTCTTAGGGAGCATGACAGGGTAGATGCTGAGATGCTGTTTCCACTTGTGGGAGGGTCTAGGACCAGGAGGCATAATCTCAGAGTAAGGGGTCGCCCATTTAAGACAGGGATGAGGAAGTTTTTCTTCTCTCAGAAGATAGTGAATCTGTGGAATTCTTTACTGCAGACGGTTGTAGAGGCTGGGTCGTTAAATATATTCAAGGCTGAGATGGACAGATTTTTAATCAGTAAGGGAATCAAGGTTCATGGGGAAAAGGCAGGAAAGTGGAATTGAGGATTATAAGATTAGCCATGATCTCATTGAATGGTGGAGCAGACTCGATGGGCCGAATGGCCCACTTCTTATGGTTGTGATACAAAGTCGCAAAGTATTTTAGTGAGCTGCACACCATGGTCTGTCTCTCTGCTCCACTTCAAACCTTACCACTTATGGAGCACCTCCTCTCGTTGTTCCTTCTAACAAAGTAACTGGTGATAATTAACCATTTCTTTTAACTTGATTTTTTAAAATCTACTTCAAGTTTATCTCTGAGCCGCCTGTACTTTCTTTCATGACGTATCTCCGAATCTGGATAGCTCAATACACATCCAACAATACTTACGTTCCATTTCTTGACCCAGATACGAACACCATCGGTTTCTCATGTCCTCTACAGCCACAATGTCTTTCTCCTCCATTTCATCCACCAGCAGTAGTGGTAGACAGGGTACGACCAACTCATTCATGGTGGTGAGACCTTCCTCTACTTCTTGGTCATCTCCCGACTCGAAGAGAGCTGCAGCATGCTCATTCAGTTTCTAACCCAAGCACAGCAAAGGAATATGTCAAACAACCTTAAATGTTAACGGAAAACATAACAAATTTGGAGGGGGTACTAAAGATATTTACTGGAATGGTCCCAGGGATGAAGGATTATAGTTACATGGATAAACTGGAGAAGCTGGGGTTGTTCACCTTAGACCAAAGGAGAAGAGGTTTTTAAAACCATGAAGGGTTCAGACAGTGCCCAAAATTAGATGCAATACTCTATGCCTCTATTTATAAAGCCCAGGATCCTGTAAACCTTTTTTAAAAAACACTTTCTCAACCTTCCCTGTCACCTTCAATGATTTGTACACACATACCCCTAGGTGTCTCTGTTCCTGTAACCCTTTTAAAACTGTACATTTTATTTTCATATTTCATTCGCCATCACAAGGAATAGTGAAAGTGAATAGCATAGATACATTCAAGAGATAGCAAGATAAATACATGAGGGATAAAGGAATAAGAAGGTATATTGATGGAGTTAAATGGAAAATTGTGGGAGAAGGCTTGTGAGCATAAACAGCACCATTGATTAATTGGGCCAAATGACCTGCTTCTGTGCTGTAAATTCTATGTCATGAATTATATGTAATACGCATTATTTTCCAAATTACTCATGCTTACAGATGAGTTGCATCTTTCATTATTTAACTTACTAAAAAGATTAGATCCGCAGTAAAACTATTCTGCCCATGTCTCAGGTGTCACTTTCTGTACTGGTGTAATGTTTTTCTGTTTTCCTCCCCTGTGACCTCATGGTGAAGGTTAACTTAGTGCTAATTAAAGGAAGGGTTCCTGCCCCCTCAGTAAAAACTATGTTGAGATTTCCCAAACTCAACACAGACAACCATTCCAGCCAGCAAAAGAGAACTTTCGTCCCATAAGTCACTGCGAGATTTGAACCAATATCCAAATATTAACAGGGCAGTGCCTAGCTCAGTAATCCAAACATCATTAACAACACTGGGATATGTATAAAACCTGATGTGCAAGTTACACCTTCCATGCATGCTGTTTTGCTCACCAATAGAAGGGAAGTGGATTGGGTAACAATGCAACTTATCGCCCAGATTTTACAGCAGATTCTAATTATCACAAAGTTACATAGAGCAGGACTGTATTAACAAAACAGCAAACGTTACATTTTGACTCGTGAGTCATTGCTTAGAGGCGACCTGTATGAATATGTTAATTATGCATGGTTTGTGTCATCAAACTATACTTACAAGCAAACACTCGCGCCTGTAATGTGACATCAGCTCTTCATCGTGCCCTCTGTATATCCCTTTGGACAGCAGCTCTTTGTTATATTGGTACGCATGGATAAGGTACATCAAGGCTTCATTGTAACTGAAAAAAGATCCCACAGGTTACTCATCACATTATGTAATACATGCTGCAGCCTGAGCCACACAGAAGAACAAGGGCACCAGGCACATGAAAATATCATCACTAAGCTACACACCATCCTGACTTGGAATTATATCTCTGTTCTTTCACTGTCGCTGGGTCAAAATCCTGGAACTCCCTAATATTTAATCTAATATTTATGGTCCCCAGTTCTCCCTCTCAAGAGGAAGCATCTTCTTTGTCTATCTTATCAAACCCTTGCATGATTTTAAAGTCCTCTCTCAGGTCACCTCTCAGTCTTCTCTTTCCTAGAGAAAAGATCCTCAGCCCATTAAGTCTTTCCTATCAATTCTGGTAACATCCTTGTAATTCTTTTTGCACCTTCTCCAGTGTCTCTAAATCCTTTTTATAACATGGGCGCCAGAACTATTCACAGTACTGCAAGGGTGGTCTAACCGAGGTTCTATCTAAGTTTAGAAGGTTAAGGAGTAATTAACTCTTCAACTCATGTCTTCTTAATTATATTCCTCTAAAAATAATAAACCCCACAGCACTTTGTTCGCATGTGTTTATGGACAATGGAAGAGCGAAAGGAATGCCACAATTAATTTCAATGCCACTGAGCTAGGGAAGAGGGGAGGACTGGGAAAGATCAGCTTGAGATCCTACTCCTCTGTGCTGATCAGTAACCCTCCCTTCAACTCCTGCTACAAAAAGGTGGTCAGGTGAAAAAAGGATCAAGCTGGGTCTCTTCCCTTCCCCAAGGTCGAACAGAGCGTCAGCACTCACAACTGATTAATGGGTACTCGGATGAGATTCCAGAACCTGTGGAACTGTAAGCGACGATAAGTCAGCGCATTGAGAGCAAGGGGAGGGGAAGCTGAACAAGGGACTCTATTGACGGTGAGATTCTTTCTCCTTTTAAATGGGCCAACTCATCATCTATGAAAAATCCTGGTGGACAAAACTGACAGCTGTGAATACACAGGGCTGGTTCTGGGAACAGTTTCAAAGATGCAATCTAGAATGCTTCTTTGAAATCATTTAAAAAGTGCAGGCATCATGAAAATAACTTCAACAGTTTAAAAGGAAGGTTTTGCTGTTGAATGTGCTTCTCCCCTGTCATCCCAAACTACCAAATGCCGTAAACTGTACACAGCAATCTCCAAGTTTGGTTTTATTCCAATGTTTTGGGGGAAGGTGACAGTGCAGCCATTTAAAGTGCCTGTTCCCAGGCGGTTTGCCGCACTGTGTGGCCCCAGTTACTCATTCACCATGTTCAGCAGCTGTCGAAATGGCCTGGGACTCTTCTCAGAACTGGAACTGTGGGCCCGCAGCCAGGGAAGCAAGGAGCTTAAATTCCTTCCCTGAGTGATCTTTGGTGGTCAAAATAACATATTCAGACCCTTGGAGATTCAGCTGAAAACATAAACAAGCACAACACATAGACACAAGCATGCATGCACACATACACACACCCCACACATATGCCCTGCTTCTGATTAGTCGCTGGGCAGATTAAACTGCACTGCTGAGAGTGCAAAACAGAATATTGACAGATGAAAAGCAGGGCTATCCAGTGTTCTTACTGGTTGCTAGCCAGACTAACTTGGCCACTCAGCCACTTATTTGAATTGCTTCTTAGAGGGCAGGACTAAGGAACATTGCCAAAGAACCTTAAGGATAACAAAGACCTGAAATATCCAGTGTTATGTACACTGGAATCAGATGTTATTACTGCAGCAGATTCCTGTTAAAGGGGATGAAAAACTTTAGCATCGAACATCTCCAATGTGCAATAGTAATTCAACTTATTACACCTTCCACACTGTTAGAGAGACTGCATTTATAGAAAGAAAGATACGTATTTATACAGGAGGATCGGGAAAGGCATCAGGTCAGACTGCTACTCCCCTGTGTTATCCAATGACCTTATCCTAGTCTATCAATCAGGACACTTCAAAGTGATTCACAGCCAAATCAGCACTTTTGAAGTGTTGTAGGAAATGCAGGAGCCAATTTGTGCACAAGTTCCCACAAATAGCAAGGTGGTAATGTTTTGATGATGATAACTCCAATGGTCTTCTACAAAATAGGCTACCTGAGAGGGGAGACAGTGGTTCAGTGTAACATTTCATCTGCAATACAGCATCTCTGACAGTGCAGTTCTCCCTCCGTAACTGAGTGTCTCAGCCCAGTTTACATGCTCAAGTCTCTGGGGGTGGGACTTGAAACGACAGCCTTCTGACTCAGAAATGAGAGCGTGCTACCCACTGGGCCACAGCTGGTACACCACGGCTCAGTGGGGCACATTGGGGTGTGAATGATGTGCATGCATGCCAGATATTGGGATGGAGCTAGATGCTGAATCCAATTGCCGCACTGTGTGGCCCCAGTTACTCATTCACCATGTTCAGCAATTTCATTTCACCATGTTCAGGATTTAGATGGCTTATACAGAAAGCAACAAATACCAAACAAGGAAGGGAAGGGGGAGAGGGGGTTGAGGAGGAAGGGAGGGGGAACGGGGGAAGGTGAGGGAGGAGGAGGAGGAGAAAGGGAAATGGAAGCGGGGGGAAGAAGGGAGGGGGAAATTGAAGGGGAAAGGGTGGATGGAGGTGCATGGGGCCAGGGAGGGCAGGTGGACTGGCAGGAGAGGGGAAGAGGGAGAGAAGGAAGCAGGGAGAAGAGAAGAGGGTGAAGAGATGGAAAGACTAAGAGAGTTACAGAGTAGAATTCAGGCATTCAGCTGGTTTACATACAAAGTGAGTAACAGGCTGCTTGTTATTCTGGGAGTTTTACATATTGCAAGAGTGTGAATAGTTATGAAGGCGGTGTGGCTCTGTCAACATGAATTGTATTCACTGGTAATGACTTCAGGCTAATTGGGATCTGGGGAAGAAAGCCCATGAAAGGTTGCTTTAGTCACAAGTTGATTTTAAGCACAAATTAAGGTGAGAATATGTTACATACAAGCTTAAGATTGCCCTGTAAAAAGTTGTCATTTTTTTCTTTATTCTTTCATGGGATGTGGGTATTTTGAGAATCTGCCATATTGTTGTAGGTCTGGAGTCACATGTAGGCTAGACCTGGTCAGGGCGGCAAATTTCCTTCCCTAAAGGACATTAGTGAATCAGATGGGTTTTTATGACAAGCGATAATGGTTTAACAGTCACAATTAAACATTTTTCCATCTTTTCAAACTAATGTTGTCTGTGATTGAGATTGCCAACTCTTGAGCCAAAGGTACAAATTAGGGGTAATTTGGTCCTGAGAGTCTGTGTCCATTAGTAACTGGATTGAGCTTCCCAAACCTGTTGAACATAGGGCTCCTACAGCCAGCAAACAGAAGAGGTTTTCTCCCAGCCACCTAAATTGCATTTGTGCACTACTCGCAGGGAAATAAATCATAAATCCCATCTATATAGCATTGGTACAGCAATGTCTTAGAATGCTTGATAATGAACACTAAGCAGGAAGCCAAGGAAATCAATGAGATTGGTTTGCTGTAAGCAGTTCAAGGTGAGGAGAGTGTTAAGATGAAACATAGAAAAGGGGGCATATAAGCAGTAGTGGAAGTGCCATGGAGCAAATATGGAGGGCTTGAGCTGGGAGAATCTGGTTGAGTAGGAAGCTGAGTGAATGACAGGAGACAAGAAGTTTAGCTTTAAGTCGGAGCTTGGTGCTTAATTGGAGTGGGACCAAAACAGCAAGTGAATGAGCAAACAATTTCTGTGGGTAGTACTAGTGTATAGCACAACAGTAAATAGTGTATGAAATGATGGAAAAGGGATTTAGAAAAGTGATAGATAAGAATAGCACACTCTGAAATATCCTGGAAGCATAAAGTCCCCAGAGTACACATGCATGAAGTGCAGCTCAACAGAGGAATGCTGAGTTCAATATCAAGCTGACTCCACTCATTAAATACTGCAGGGAATAAAGATTGCTGAAGATCTATTCAGCATGTGATCACCCTATGGAGAGCAGCTCTGCCAACAGTGTTCCAGTGGTGACAATCGCACTTCTAATTCAGGGTGTTCTCTTTTTTTTAATCAATTCATGGGATCTGGGCTTGGCTGGCTGGGCCAGCATTTATTGCCCATCCCTTGTTGCCCTTGAGAAGGTGGTGGTGAGCTGCCTTCTTGAACTGCTGCAGTCCATGTGGTGTAGGTACACCCACAGTGCTGTTAAGGAGTTCCAGGATTTTGACTCAGTGACAGTAAAGGAATGGCGATATATTTCCAAGTCAGGGTGGTGAGTGACTTGGAGGGGAGTTTCCAGGTGGTGGTGTTCCCATCGATCTGCTGACTTTGTCCTTCTAGATGGTAGTATTCATGGGTTTGGAAGGTGATGTCTAAGGAGCCTTGGTGAATTCCTGCAGTGCATCATGTAACTGGCGCACACTGCTGCTACTGTGCGTCGGTGGTGGAGGGAGTGAATGTTTGTGGATGTGGTGCCAATCAAGTGGGCTGTTTTGACCTGGACAGTGTCAAGCTTCTTGATTGCTGCGAGAGCTGCATTCATCCAGGCAAGTGGGGAGTATTCAATCACAGTCCTGACTTGTGCCTTGTCGATAGTGGACAGACATTGGGGAGAGAGGAGGTGAGTTACTCATTGCAGGATTCCTAGCCTCTGACCTGCTCTTGTAGTCACAGTATTTATATGGCTAGTCCAGTTCAGTTTCTGGTCAATGGTAACCCCCAGGATGTTGATACTTGGGGATTCAGTGATGGTAATGCCAATGAACATCAAGGGGCAATGGTTAGATTCTCTCTTGTTGGAGATGGTCATTGCCTGGCACTTGTGTGGTGCAAATATTGCTTACCACTTGTCAGCCCAAGCCTGGATATTGTCCAGGTCATGCTGCATTTGGACATGTACTGCTTCAGTATCTGAGGAGTCACGAATGGTGCTGAACATTGTACAATCATCAGTGAACATCCCCACTTCTGACCTTATGATGGAAGGAAGGTCATTGATGAAGCAGTTGAAGATGGTTGGGCCAAGGACACTACCCTGAGGAACTCCTGCAGTGACGTCCTGGAGCTGAGATGACTGACCTCCAACAACCACAATCATCTTCCTTTGTGCTAGGTATGACTCCAACCAGTAGAGACTTTTCCCCCTGATTTCCATTGACTCCAGTTTTGCTAGGGCTCCTTGATGCCACACTCAGTAAAATGTGCCTTGATGTCGAGGGCAGTCACTCTCACCTCAACTGGGCATTCAGCTCTTTTTTCCATGTTTGAACTAAGGCTGTAATGAGGTCAGGAGCTGAGTGGCCCTGGCAGAACACAAACTGGGTGTCAGTGAGCAGGTTATTACTAAGCAACTGCTTGATAGCAGTTCCATTACTTTACTGATGATTGAGTATAGACTGATGGAGTGGTAATTTGTCGGGTTGGATTTGTCCTGCTTTTTGTGTACAGGACATAACTGGGCAATGTTCCAAATAGCCGGGTAGATGCCAGTGTTGTAGCTGTACTGGAACAGCTTGGCTGGGGGCGCATCAAGTTCTGGAGCACAAGTCTTCAGTATTATTGCCAGAATATTGTTAGGGCCCATAGCCTTTGCACTATCCAGTGCCTTCAGCCATTTCTTGCTGTCACAAGGAGTGAATCGAATTGGCTGAAAACTGACAGCTGTGATGCTGGTGACCTCCGGAGGAGGCCGAGATGGATCATCCACTGAGCACTCTGGCTGCAGATTGTAGCAAATGCTTCAGCCCTTATCTTTTGCACTGATGTGCTGGGCTCCCCCATTTTTGAAGATGGGGGTATTTATGGAGCCTCCTCCTCCAGTGAGTTGCTTAATTGTCCACCACCGTTCATGACTGGATGTGGCAGGCCTGCAGAGTTTAGATCTGATCTGTTGGTTGCTGTGGGATTGCTTAGATCTGTCTATCACTTGCTGCTTATGCTGTTTGACATGCAAGTAGTTTGTGTCATAGCTTCACCAGGTTGACACCTCATTTTTAGGTATGCCTGGTGCTGCTCCTGGCATGCCCTCCTGCACTCTTCATTGAATCAGGGTTGATCCCCTGGCTTGATGATAATGGGAGAGTGGGGGATGTGCCAGGCCATGAATTTACAAATTGTGTTTGGGTGCAATTCTGCTGCTGCTGATGACCCACAGCATTTCATGGATACCCACTCTTGCTGTTCGAAATCCATCCCATTTAGCATGGTGGTAGTGCCACACAACATGATGGAGGGTATCCTCAATGTGAAGACGGGACTCCCTCTCCACAAGGTCTGTGTGGCGGTCACTCCTATCGATACTGTCATGGACAGATGCATCTGGTGAGAATGAGGTCAAGTATGTTTTTCCCTCTTGTTGGTTCCTTCATCGCTTGCCGCAGATCCAGTCTAGCTATGTCCTTTAGGACTCAGCCAGCTCTGTCAGTAGCTACCAAGCCACTCTTGGTGAAGGACACTGAAGTCCCCCACCCAGAGTACATTCTGCACCCATGCCATCCTCAGTGCTTCTTTCAGTGGTGTTCCAATATGGAGGAGCACTGATTCATCAGCTGAGGGAGGGTGGTACATGGTAATCAGCAGGAGGTTTCCTCGACCATAAGAATTAATGGGGTTCAGAATCATTGTTGAGGGCTCCCAGGGCAATTCCTTCCCAACTGTATACCACTGTGCTGCCACCTCTGCTGGGTTTGTCCTGCCGGTGGGAAAGGACATGTCCAGCGATGGTGATGATCAGGGCATGATCTTCAAGGGAGATTCTGTGAGGATGACTATGTCAGACCATTGCTTGACTATTCTGTAAGACAGTTCTCCCAATTTTGGCACCAGCCCCCAGATGTTAGCGAGGAGGACTTTGCAGGGTCAACATGGCTGAGTTTGCCGTTGTCATTTCCAGTGCCTAGGTGGATGATGGGTGGTACCACCTGGTTTCATCCCTTTTTTGGGACTTTTTAAGCAGTTTGATAAAACTGAGTGGCTTGCAAGGCCATTTCAGAGTGCATTTAAGAATTTAACATTGCTATGGGTCTGGGGTCACATGTAGGCCAGACCAGGTAAAGATGGCAGATTTCCTCCTCTAAAGGACATTAGTGAACCAGATGGGTTTTTTTTTTTACAACAATCGACAATGGTTTCATGGTCCATGTTTCATGGACTTTTAATTCCAGATTTTTACTGAATTCAAATTCCACCATCTGCCATGTGGGATTCGAACCCTGGGTCTCAGGGTTACTTGTCCAGTGACAATACCACTATGTCATCGCCTCCCCAAATCCCACATCAGAGACTTGAGCTCATGATCTAGGCACAATTTAATGCCAAACTGAGCGGCTACCCCCTCAGAAGTGCCGCCTTACAGATAAGATGTTAAGCTGCCTAGGCTCTCAGATGGACATAAGCGCCCCCACAGCACTATTCCGAAGAACAGTGATGGAGTTCCCCCCAGTGCCGACCAATAGCTATCCCTCCACCACCATCACGAAAAAAAAATTGCCTTGTCACTATCACGTTACTGCTTGTGAGATCTTGCTGCGCTCACATAAGCTGTTTTGTGTCCAACATTTACAAACGACTGAACTTCATAAGTATTTCATTGGTTGTGAAGTGTTTTGGGATGTGCTGAGGTTGTGAAAGGCATTATATAAATGTCAGCATTTCTTTCTTAACAGTGGAGAAGAGGGCAAGAAAGCAGGGCAGGACAAGTCAGAAAGAACCAGCACAGGCAAATCCGGTGGGTCTGCACATCTCCAATTGATAAGACACATTTTTTGGCACCCATTACGAGGTCAAAGATGAAGGTGGTTCATCAAGAATGACACCACGGCACTGTAAACAAGGGGTTCCTCAACAGAGAGAAGTGTGATACTTTCCCCCAGAACATGGTCTGTTATTAATGCTGTAGGTGAAACAAAGTAATTCTAATTGCATCACTTTTCTTCTTAGCATTCATGACTGATAATATTGTTTCTTATCAATACTGCTGCCCTTCCTCCCTTCACCATATCCAGGCATACTTAATTGCGATCCTAACCCTGCTTTGTCACAATTTAGGTACTAAATCTGTGCTGTGTGCACTCTATAGCACACCATTCCTTTTGCCCACCACCCCTGTGCTCACTGATCTATATTGCCGACCATGCTCCCAACAACTCAAGTCTCAACTTCTCATTCGCTTATTCAAACCCTTTCACGGTCTCACGGCACTCTATTTTTGTAATTTTTCTAGCACTAGAATCCACCAGCAGCTCTGGAATTTTGCTTATCCCCCCAAGTCCTTCCACCCCACAACTGGCATCAGTGCATTCAGCTCTTTAGGCCCTAATCTCTGAAGTTATCTCCCTAAACCCCTCTGCCACAATCTCTCCCCTTAACACCATCCTTAAAACCCAAACAAAAACAAAATTACCTTGAAAAACTCAGCAGGTCTGTCAGCATCGGCAGAGAGGAAAAGAGTTGACATTTTGAGTCCTCATGACCCTTCAACAGAACTAAATGAATCCAAGGAGAGGGGTGAAATATAAGCTCACTCTTTTCTTCTCCGCTGATGCTGCCAGACCTGCTGAGTTTTTCCAGGTAATTCTGTTTTTGTTTTGGATTTCCAGCATCCGCAGTTTTTTTTTTATCCTTAAAACCTGCCTCTTTGACCAAACATTAAGTCATCTATTCCACATATATCCTTACATGGCTTGCTATCCCTTTGTACCTATTAACTCTCCTTTGCAGTGCCTTGGGGCATTTTCCCACGTCGAAGGTGCTGCATATGCAAGTTAATATTGTGGTAAATGTTAAGTTTCTCTGTTTTAATCAAAGATTGACAATTCATTCCACAGGAAGTACATAGCGATTTTTGAGGTGAGATAAGGTGCTATGAAATTTTACATTCTTTCTCTGAAGGTGGAGGGGCATGTTAGTCGGGTGGTGAGAAAGGCATATGGGACACTTGCCTTTATCAATCGAGGCATAGATTACAAAAGTATGGAGATCGTGCTGGAGTTGTATAGAACCTTGGTGAAGCCACAGCTGGAGTAGTGTGTGCAGCTCTGGTTGCCACATTATAGGAAGGATGTGATTGCACTGGAGGGGGTGCAGAGGAGATTCACCAGTATGTTGCCTGGGATGAAACATTTAAGTTATGAAGAGAGGTTGGATAGACTTGGGTTGTTTTCGTTGGAGCTGAGAAGACTGAGGGGCGACCTGATCGAGTTGTACAAGATTATGAGGGGCATGGACAGGGTGGATAGGGAGCAGCTGTTTCCCTTAGATGAAGGGTTAGTCACAAGGGGACATAAGTTCAAGGTGAGGGGCAGGAGGTTTAGGGGAGATGTGAGGAAAAACTTTTTTACCCAGAGGGTGGTGACGGTCTGGAATGCACTGCCTGGGAGGGTGGTGGAGGTGGGTTGCCTCACATCCTTTAAAAAGTACCTGGATGAGCACTTGGCATGTCATAACATTCAAGGCTATGGGCCAAGTGCTGGTAAATGGGATTAGGTAGGTAGGTCAGGTGTTTCTCACGTGTTGGTGCAGACTTGATGGGCCGAAGGGCCTCTTCTGCACTGTGATTCTATGATTCTTTGTTTAAAAACTAGGTAAGCAAATGGTTAAAGGGGATTAAATAAGAAAATAAATGGCTTTAGTTCATTGCACTTGTTCATGTTTAGGTCCCAGTGCAGCTGGTGGCTGAGTGAGCCAAATCTGGTCTATTCCTGCATGACGTGGGTTCAGAGTTTTGTACTTGGCAGGTTTCTTTCAGATGAATTTTTCAGAAAAGACAAAAACAGCTTCAGTAACAAGTATTGTGATATCATCTCCATGAAGTGAAGGCCAATTCATGCAAATATGTTTTAAATCCTACAATTTTAAAGGTAGGGGGCTCCTGCTGTCTGTCCAGTGTCAATTTCCATGTGTGAGCTTAAGCAATGAATGGCAGGTTATTTGACTGCTGAGGGCCTCACTGCCAAACTCTCGCCCTGCTCTCATGTGACGGGCACATTTTCCAGGATGGCAGGTCACTGGGAATGTAAGGGCAGTGGGGGTCAATAGAAGGCCATCTACCTCTGTCTGCCTGAAATTAGCTAAATCAACCAAGACTTTCTTGATCCATGTGTTTCAGCTCCTCGTCAGATTTACTCGTTCCCGTGTTAACAGAGGAATCAGGAACTTTTTTGTCTGGACTTTGGGTGCAGTAATTGTGTGGCAGGAAAAAACATTCCTGTACGCTAAGTTCGCTATTCTTCATTCTGACCATTTGTGGGAAAAAACCTCTCTTTGTTCGTATCCTAACTTCTCCAGGATCCATTCACTTAGCACCACTGTGTTTACTGAGCTACGTTTTCATCCTTGTTTTCAAATTCCTCTGTGCACTGGCCCCTCCCTATCTATTACCTTACAACGCCCTGAGATCTTTGAGCTCCTCAAGTCTTGCCTCTTGCGCACCCAGATTTTCATTGCTCAGCCATGCTCTTCATCTACATGCTCTAGAATTTTCTCCCTAAACCTCTCTGACTTTATACCTCTCCCTCCTCCTTTAAGATAACAACTTATACTTATATAGCCCTTTAACAGAATAGAATGTCCCAGGACCAATATAAAACAAAATGTGACACCAAGCCACACAAGGAGATATTAGGTCAGAGGAACAAAAGCTTGATTAAAAAGGGCAGGTTTTAAGAAGCGTCTTCAAGGAGGAAAGAGAAGAGGAGAGGTGTAGGGAGGGAATGGCAGAGCTTAGGGCCAAGGCAGCTGAAGGTATGGTCACCATAGGTAGCATGATTGAAATCAGGGGTGCTCAAGAGGCCAGAGTTAGAGAAGCAAAGGTATCTCAGAAGATTCTAGGGCTGGGGAAGGTTACAGAAACATGGAAGGATGAAGACATGGACATATTTGAAAACAAGGATGAGAATTTTAAAATTAAGACATTCCTTGACCGGGAGCTGGTATGGGTCAGCAAGCACAAGGGTTATGGGGGAACAGGATTTATTGTGAGTTGAGACACAGGAGTAGAGTTTTGGATGACCTCAAGTTTACAGAGCATAGAATATGGAAACCAGCGAGAGTTGCTTTGGAATAGTCAAGTCCAGAGATAACAAAGGCATGGATGAAGATTTTTTGCAGCAGATAAGCTGAAACAGGAGTTAGGTCGGGTGATGTTACGGAGGTGGAAATAGTGGTCTTAGTCATGATGTGACTATGATGTGGGAAGCTCATCTCGGGGTTAAATGTGACACCAAGGCTTCAAACAGACTGGTTTATCTCAGACTGCTGCCGGGAGAGGGGGATGGTGTCAGTAGCTAGGGAATGGAGTTTGGAGCAGGGGCTGAAATTGTCAATTATATTTTAAGGCCTTCCTTCCACTCTCCTAATTTTCCCCTCTATTCTTGAAGCTTCTGAACTGGGGAGATGATTCCACTGGAACTAGCAGTCCTCTGACTCTTCACCCATAGTAACATCCTTCACTGGTGAGCCCAGTCAATGAGTGCAGACAGCCAAGACCAGCTCAGTTCTTGATCAATGTCCAATGTTCATCTTGCAACATGGGTTGCTAGACGGTGATCAGAATTAAGAACACTGGCAAATATAGTAACAGATGGAGGCCACTCAGTCCCTTGAGCCTGTTCTGCCATTCAACTAAATTATGGCTGATAAAGCCTAATAAAAATTTATCATCAGTCTCAGTTTTGAAATTTTCAAATGACCCCTGGCTGAGAGAAAGAGAGAGAGAGAGAGAGAGGGAAAGAAAGTATTCTAGATTTCCATTGCCCTTTGGGTGATAAAGTGCCTTCTGACATCACCCCTGAATGATGTGGTTCTAATTTTAAAGTTATACCCCCTTGTTCTACACTCCTCTCACCAGAGGAAATAGTTTCTCTCTATCCACTGCAACAAGTAAAGATCTATGCAAGAAAATTGAGTCCTTTGAAATGTGGATGCTAAGACGTATGTTTAAAATTCCATATACGGGCCATAAGAACAATGAAGAGGTGCCTGAAATTGCAAGCAAAATGAACTCTAAAAAGCAGCATCTAGAAAAGAAAATGTCAGTATTTCGACCATTTAACCAGAGCTTAAAAGCTACAGAGATCTCTTCTCAAGGGCAGCAGAAAGAGGGGTCGGCCTACGCATAGCTGGATGACAGACATCACACAGCGGTTACAGGCAAGCTACATGGACGTATGAAGATGGTACAAGACAGAAGAGCACGACATATCATGACAGTAGATCCTGTGGTAGCAGTAGCTACAAGCAGCAGTAGCTACAAGCAGCAGTAGCAACTGCAATAAATCTTTTAATTACCTAAACACCTCAATTCGATCACTCCAATCTATATTTGGGGGAATACAAGGCTAGGCTGTGTAACATATATTTGTGCTACCTAGCTAAGGGATACTGGGACTGTTGCTCGTGATTGAGATCAGTCCTCACAAACCGGGAAAGGAAGCACTTCATCAGAAGCTTTAAGTTCAAGTCCGACTCTAGGGCCTTCCCCTCTCTGGGAGGTCCTGGCATGTTATTTTGGAAGGAAGACTTGAGAAAGATTTGTATTTATATAATGCCTTTCACAACCACAGGACATCCCAAATGACTTTACAGCCAATTAAGGATTTTCTTCTTGAAGTGTGGTCACTGTTGTAATGTAGGAAATGAGGCAACCAACTTGTGCACAGCAAGCTCCCACAAGCAGCAATGTTATATTGATCAGATAATCTATTCTTGTGATGTTAACTGAGAAATAATTATCGGGCAGTACACTGGGGGGGGTAACTCTCTTGCTCTTCTTTGAAATAAAGCAATGGGAACTTTTACATCCACCTGAGAGGGTAGACGGGGCCTCGGTTCAACAACTCACATGAAAGATTTTATTTCTGGCAGTGCAGCAACCCCTGAGTATGGCACTGGAGTGTCAGCCTTGATTTTTGTGCTCAAGTCTTAGAATGGGACTTGAATCTACAACCTTTCTAATTGAGAGGTGAGTGTTACTAACTGAGCCACAGCTGAAAAAGCACAGGGGAGTTCTCTGTAGTGTCCTAGCCAATCTTTCTCCCTCAACCAACATGGCTAAAATAGGTTATCTGGCTACCATCAAGCTGTTATATGTCAGGTCTTGCTGAGCACAAAATGGCTGTCACATTTCCAACATAAAACAGTGGCTACCCTTTAAGTTACTGGTCATAAATCGCTCTGGCATGTCCTGAGGTTGTGAAAGGAGCTATGTAAATGCAAGCCCTCTTTTCTCTCTGTATCAATCAGGGTCACAGTCCTTTTATCAAATGGGACGCTGGATGAAGCTGCAGGAATGGTTTTTATCCACTCGGCTGCAGAGTCGATGCAGCAGCTGCCAACTGCTGCTGTCAGGCAGATCAGATAATTCTCTGGCCTGGTTACTGCCTTGACTCAAGTAGAGGGAAGAAATCACTAAAGCTCCATCTCAAACAGGCTTGTGGAGAGAGAGAGAAGCCAGTGGCACGTCTGCCACCTAGAGGAACGAGCGGGATTTAAACCACAACACTAAGGACGACGCCATTTCATGCATTCGAAAAAGAATACAGACAGTAGAAATTCCTAGCGATCAGTTGAAAATTAGCTTGTCTTTTTAATCCAGCAGATGAAATAGAACAGAATAAAAAGCGCTAAACTTCACAATAAAAATCAGGGTACGCTTGCTATATTCGACACCATCATTGCCTTACCTTTTCTTTTGGAACAGCTCCAGGCCAATCATAACACAAACAGTCATTTCTCGAAACATTCGGTATTCATGGTGCCATTTCTGTAACAGATGCAAATCACAGCAGGGGAGGAGGGTTACTTAACGTGCAAGTATCATATTTCCCTATAGCTTACTTCAGCCCCCTCAGCGCACCATGTCCTGGTTAAGATAGGGCACTATGGTGCCATCTGGCAACTTCTCCAAGTGATCATTTGACTGGAGCCCAGGCAGTGAGTGACAACTGGCTCCGAGTTGTATGCTGTCTCATCCAGCATTTTCATACTCTCATTTTCCAGCAGCAATCCTCTTGTGCATCCTCCATTTCCTTTGTCACACCATTGCTGGCGATGCCTTCAGTTGTCTAAACCCCATACTCTAGAATTCCTTTCCTAAGCCTCTTTGACCCAGTATTTAGTCAATTGTCCTCATATCTCCTCCTTTGGTGTGTGTCAGGTTTTATCTAGTTACACTCTTCAGAAGTGTCTTTGCAATGTTATACTATATTAAATAAAAGCAAATCATTGTTGCGTCA
Organism: Carcharodon carcharias; assembly: GCF_017639515.1. Classification (NCBI taxonomy): domain Eukaryota; kingdom Metazoa; phylum Chordata; class Chondrichthyes; order Lamniformes; family Lamnidae; genus Carcharodon; species Carcharodon carcharias. The sequence continues at coordinate 12,310,302 of NC_054484.1, read as the reverse complement.
GGGGAAAGTGATCGGGAGCCTCAATTCCAAGTGGAGAGAGGTCAGAATGCTGAGAATACTTCTAGCCTCTATGCCTCATTACTCTAATTTGGCCTACTAATTTAACACACTTTTTTTTCTTTATACTTTCATGGGATGTGGGTGTCACTGGCATTAGAAGCAAAGAAACGCAGAAAATAGGGGTAGGTCATTCAGCACCTTTGAGCCTGCTCCGCCATTGCTGATCCTCTATCTCAACACCGTACTCCTGCACTCTCCCCATACCCCTTGATGCCTTTAGAGCCCAGAAACCTATTTCTTTCTTAAATTTGCTCAGTGACTTGGCCTCCACAGCCCTCTGTGGTAGAGAATTCCATAGGTTCTCCACCTGAGAGTGGAGAAGTTTCTCCTCATCTCAGTCTTAAATGGTCTACCCCATATCCTGAGACTCTGACCCCTTGTTCTGGACACCCCCCCACCCCGTCTCCACTCCAGCCAGAGGAAATATCATCCCTGCATCCAGTCTGTCCATCCCTGTCAGAATTTTATATGTTTCAAGGGGATCTCCTCTCACTCTTCTAAACTCCAGTGAATATAGGCCTAGTCGGTCCAATCTCTCCTCATACAACAATGCTGCCATCCCAGGAATCAGTCTGGTAAACCTTCAATGCACTCCCTCTATAGCAAGTATATCTTTTCTTAGGTAAGGAGACCAAAACTACACACAATGCTCCAGGTGTGTTCTCACCAAGGCCCTGTACAGCTGCAGTAAGACATCCTTGCTCCTGTACTTAAGTCCTCTTGCAATGAAGGCCAATATACCATTTGCCTTCTTAACTGCTTGTCACACCTGCATGCTTGCTTTCAGTGATTGGTGTACATGGACACCCAGGTCCCTTTGTACATCAACATTTCCCAATCTATCACTGTTTAAATAATACTCTGCCATTCTGTTTCTCCTACCAAAGTGGATAACGTTACACTTATCCACGTTATACTGCATCAGCCAAGTGTCTGCCCATTCACTCAGACTGTCTAAGTTGCCTTGAAGCCCCTTAACATGCTCATCGCTCATATTCCCACCAAGTTTCGTGTCATCAGCAAACTTGGAAATATTACATTTGGTTCCCTAATCCAAATCATTGATATATATATTGTGAATAGCTGGGACCCAAGCACTGATTCCTGCTGTACCCCAATAGTCACTGCCAGCCACTCCGAAAAAGACCCATTTATTCCTACTCGCTGTTTCCTGTCTGCTAACCAATTCTCAATCCATGCCAATATATTGCCCCCAATCCCATGTGCAGGGCAGTGGCACTAGGTCATAAATGCTTATTTGGAGAGCCGGTGCAGACACGATGGGCCAAATGGCCCCTTTCTGTGCCATTAAAATTGCGAGATTCTATGATTTTACAGTCTGCTTTTATGTTCCTTGCAAGTTTACTTTCATGTTCTATTTCTCCCCTCTGAATCAATCTCTTGGCCCTCCTTTGCTGAATTCTAAACTGCTCCCAATCCTCAGGCTTGCTACTTCTTCGAGCAGCTTTATATGACTCCTCTTTGGATCTAATACTATCCTTAATTTCTTTTGTTAGCCATGGTTGAGCCACTTTTCCTGTTCTGCTTTTGCGCCAGAAAGGAAAGTATAACTGTTGCAATGCATACATTTGTTCCTTAAGTATTAGCCATTGTCTATCCTCTGTCATGCCTTTTGATGAAGTTGCCCAATCTATCTTAGCCAAGTCATACCTCATACCTTCATATTTTCCTCTGTTCGGATTTAGGGCCCTAGTTTCAGAATTAACTACTTCACTTTCCATCCTAATGAAGAATTCTATCATATTATGGTCACTGTTCCCTAAAGGACCGCACACAACAAGATTATTTATTAAACCCTTCTCATTGCACAATACCAAATCTAGGAAAGCCTGTTTCCTAGTTTGTTCCTCAACAAACTGGTCTAAAAATCCATCTCATACACACTCCAGGATTTCATCTGCCACAGTATTATTGCTAATTTAGTTTGCTCAGTCTACATGTAGATTAAAGTCACCCATCATTACTGTAGCACCCTTGTTACATGCATCTCTAATATCCTGTTTAATGCCATCCTCTACCTTATCACTACTATTTGGAGACCAATGGACAACTCCCACTAATGTTTTCTTCCCCTTGTTACTTCCTGGCCCCACCAGGCTGATTCTACATCTAGATTTTCTGAGCCAATATCCTCTCTCACTATTGCACTGATTTCACATTCTTAACTAACAACGCCATGCCACTTCCTTTTCCTTTTTGCCTGTCCATCCTAACTATCGAGCATCCTTGGATATTCAGTTCCTTGCAGCCATGTCTCCATAATCACAATCATATCGTACCCACTTACATTTGTGCTGTTAATTCATCTACCCTATTGCGAATGTTCTGTGTATTGAGATGGTGCTTTTAGACTTTTTTTAACATCTGTTGCCCATCTCTAATTGCCCTTGAGCTGAGTGGCTTATTAGACCATTTCGGAGGGCAGTTAAGTGTCAACCATCACACAGTTAAGGAACTAGAGAGACACAGAGGTAAAGTAAACCAATTTTTTTCTTGCTGGACTATCAGAGGGACAATTCACATACTGGCCATTTTTCAGTCAGTAAATTTTGGCTGGCTGCTCAACATATGGAGCATCAATCATCAAAACATGTTCACTTCTCTGCATGGACACTGATTTGCTATCTGGAGCAGGAACATTGGAAGATATTCTACTCCATAGCCCAGGGCACAATGGGAGCATCTATATAGCAGCCCTGTGTGCGATCAGCTAACTCAGCACTGATTGGGGATGGACAGCCTGCATCTTCATGGTCTCTATGGCACTGCTACACATTGATACATCTTTCTGCTACGTACAGAGTGAAATTATACACATTTGGTGACAGTGTCGGTTTTGTCACACAGGGTAAATCAAATTGTTAGGTACTTGGTCATTCAACAAAGGCAGAAACTTCCCACCCTGTTCCATTAACTACGATGAGCAGAGTGACTATTTTGTAAATTCAACATGAATGGGACAAACGACTTGCATTGAAATGACTTCCTGAAACCAAAGCTAACAAAAAATTCACTTGTATTCGTAAATTCTCTGCTCAACAAAGTGACAGATGATCATGTTGAGAAATAGAGCACCAACCATTTTCACATACATCAGCAAAATGGATTATCTGACCACTTGCTGTTTGTGGGATCTTACTGTGCAGTAACTATCTGCCACATTTCCCTACAATTAAAAGAGTGACAATAGTCCAAAAGTATGTCATTAGCTCTGAAGTGCTTTGGGGAAACCTGAAGTCACTGTACAAACATGTACGCTCTCTTTCCTTAATGGTACTAATCACTCCCAATTCAGAAAGATGTAGATTCAGCTCCTACTGCATTCTGCAACCTCTGAGGAAGACTGGCACTATCTGGATGGGTTTTATGTTGCAAACTGAGATTGTCCCAAATTCCAGGTTGTATTGCAACAATTAGATAAAACGTTAGTTCAGCCTGATACCTGGACACTTTCAGAAGCGCCTGAAGGATTTGCGGAGGTTACAGAACAGGTTCCAGGGATGTGGGATTACAGTCATGTGGAAAGACTGGGAAAGCTGGGGTTGTTCACCATAGAGCAGAGAAGGCTAAGAGGAGATTTGATAGAGGCGTTTAAAATCATGAAGAATTTAAGTAGAGTAAGCAAATTGTTTCTAATGGTTGAAGGATCAATAAACAGACAGCATAGATTTATGGCAATTGGCAAAAGCAGGGGTAACATGAGGTAAAGCTTTTACATAATGATTGGTTTCAAAAGAGAATTGAATGAATATTTGAAGAAAAAAATTGCAGAGATGGGGAAAGAGCCAGGGAGCGGAACCAACTGGATTGCTCATTGAAAGAGCCGAAACAGAATCGATGGGCCGGATGGTCTCCTTCTAAGCTGTACTACTTTATGATTCTAAAAAGGAGTTTTTCACCTTATCACTCAGGACTGGATTCAAACCCAGGTGTCGGGGTGAAGAGGCTACTGACTGAAATATTGAAAAATGTTCAGACGTTAGCTTGAATTACTAATTTTTTTTTTTAATTGGATGGTGTGTTTTGTGTTGCTGTTTAACATTAAAACTCAGTACTGTCAGTGTCATGTTAGAATTGGCAACAGGGAGACTAAGCCTAAACAAGTAATCCAGATGTGGTCTAACCACAGGCTGACGCAGTTTCAAAATCACCTCCTTTGGCTTATAAATTACAAACCCTAGCCATATGTTGCAACGTTTTGTTTTATTGACCATCTGTGGATAGTGAAGCAATAGTTTCGATGACCTGTCCATCAGAGCTCCACCCTGCTGCATTGCCTCAAGCACTTTATCATTAGTATGTGCTGAGCATTCTTTGATTCTTCTAATCTCATGACTTTACACATCCCTGCATCGAACTCCATCTGATAGCTCTCCACCCAGTGACCTAGACTGTCTGGCTTCCATTGGATTATCACACACCAGTCAGCATCGTTCACTCTCATGCACCAAATTTGATGTCACCCATAAACTTAACAATTAGCTGTAAAATGTTTTGGGACATCCTGAAGGTTTCTTTCTGGACACCATTAAATAAAGTTAGAAAGAGTAATCCCAAACTCAATCTCTGTGGGCCTGCATTTTCAACTAGTTTCCACCAATGTCTCTAATGTGCCACTATACTTTTCTGTCTACTGGCCAGACAATGACCCCTTTTCTTTCACTGACATTTCCCCGACTGCCTTTGCATTTCAAAACATCCCCACCAAATAAGAACAAAAGAAATTGGAGCAAGGGGAGGTCATCGAGCCCCTCAACGAGATCCTGGCTGATTTTCTACCTCAATGCCACTTTCCTGCACCCCTTGATATTTTAAATATGTATAAATTTATTGATCTCAGTCTTGAACATACTCAATGGCTGAGCCTCCACAGCCCTCTAGGTTGAGAATTCCCAAGGCTCACCACTCTCTTGAGAGAAGAAATTCCTCCTCATCACAGTCCTAATCCTGAGACTGTGTCCCCTGGTTCTAGACTCCCCAGCCAGGAGAAACAACATTTCTGCATCTACCCTGTCGATAAGAACATAAGAAATTGGAGCAAGACTTTCACCGTCAGGCCTAAACAGAACCTGTCCTTGTTCTTCTTGTTCTCCAAAACCCCCAAGTGCCGACAATATGCCCTAGCCCCATGACAATTGGACCCCCAAAATCAATGGGGATAGAATAAGGGAGTGGGATTGTTTGGATAGGCTGAATGGCCTCTTTGTGTGCTATATGAATCTGAGTAAGTATATACAAATGCTTCTTTGGAGAATTGTCACGATAATAATGTAGGACAATATAATAGCCAATTTGCACAGAACAAGATCCAATGAACAACAATGAGATAAATGATCAATAAACTGTTTTAGTGTTGTTGGTTGAGGGATAAATGGCCAAGATGCCTGGGAGAACTCCTCTGCTCTTCTAGTGAAGAGTGTGTATTATTACATCCACGTAAGAGGCAAGACGAGACCTCAGTTGAAGGTCTCATCAGGACAACGGTACCTCTGAGAGTGTAGCACTCCCTCAGCACTGTTCTGGGAGTGTGAGCCTAGATTATATGCTTAAGAGTCTGGATGTAGGGACTTGAGTTCACAGCAGCTGACTCTCAAAACGCAATCTACTGAGCCAAGATTGACACATAGTGCCATCTGGTCTATTAAAGCCTTAAACAACAGGTGGGAAACATGACAAATAAATCTGCTGGGAAAAATTTACTGAAATGTTGCCACCTTCCTTTAATAAACATTCAACTTCTTGCTTCTTGCTGCAGCATAACACTTACAGCGAACTTGATCATGCAGATCGGATTTGTCCAGTACGCTGTTGTAACCAACCATGGTCCACTGAAAATGCTGCTTACAATCTGTTTACACAATGAATCAAACAGAAAGTGGCACAGAGGTCATTTTCTCTCATTATTTCCCCAAGGGCCAAACTCTGATGGAAGCTTGTTGGAGATGTTGGTTACTGAAATAAAACCCAAATCAAATGCTTCCTGCACACGTAACAAACTGCACACATGAACAGTTACAACTACCAAAGTTAGGGGGAAGGAGCATTTGAAAGCTCAGAGTTTCAGTCTCCAACAACCTTTTTTCTTTTTTTTCTGAAGTGTGGAGGTGACTTAAGTGAAGGGTCCCTTTAAATCTTCCTGCCTGACTACACATCCACAGTAATTTAAAAGGGCCAGTTTATGCTCAACTTGCAGGTGAATGCTTGGGTTGCTGTTCGACCATGCAGCTTGGAGGGAACATTAAGTCTCCAGTGACTGCAATATCAGTGGTTTCCAATCATGAGGGCTATATGTGGACATAAATCAAGAGCAGTAACCTCCATCTTATTGTAACCTCCGGCACTACTTCTGTTGTGAAAAGACATCATTATCATGCAAAATACACCAGGTAACCGTTATCATTGAATTATACAAAATAGAAGGCCATTCGGCCCATTGTGTTTATGCCAGCTCTTTGAAGCAGTTACCCAATTAGTGACACTCTATTGCTCTTTCCCCATAGCCTTGCAATCTTTTCATTTTCAAGAGTATCTATTCAATTACCTTTTGGAAGTTACTATTGAATCTGTTTCCACTGCCGTTTCAGACAGCACATTCCATATCATCAAAATGCTGCATAAAAAAATTCTCATCTCTGCTCTGGACCTTTTAGAGTCATAGAGGTCTACAGCACAGAAAAAGGCCCTTCGGCCCATCGAGTCTTCGTAAGTACCTAACTATTCTAATCCCATTTTCCAGCACTAGGCCCATAGCCTTGTTATGCCAAGGCATTGCAAGTGCACATCCAAATACTTCTTAAATGTTATGAGGGTTTCTGTCTCTACCATCCTTTCAGGCAGCGAGTTCCAGATTCCCACCACCCTCTAAACCTCCTACCCCTTACCTTAAATCTATGCCCCCTGGTTATTGATCCCTCCACCAAGGGGAAACGTTCCTTCCTGTCTACCCTATCAATGCCCCTCACAATTTTATACACCTCAATCATGTCCCCCTTCAATCTCCTCTGCTCCTGGGAAAATAACCAGTCTATCCAATCTCTCCTCGTAACTAAAACTCTCCAGCCCAGGCAACATCCTGGTAAATCTCCTCTGCACTCTCTCTAGTACAATCACATCCTTCCTATAATGCGGATTCCAGAACTGCATGCAATACTCTAGGTGTGGCCTAAACAGTGTTTCATACAGTTCCAGCATAATCGTCCTGTTCTTATATTCTATGCCTCGGCTAATAAAGGCAAGTATCCCATATGCCTTCTTAACTACCTTATCTACCTGTCCCGTTACCTTAAGGGACCGGTGGACATGCACACCGAGGTCCCTCTGATCCTTGGTACATCCCAGGGTCCTATCATTCATCGTGTATTCCCATACCTTGTTTGTCCTGCCCAAGTGCATCACCTCACACTTATCCAGATTAAATTCCATTTGCTACTGATCAGCCCATTTGACCAGCCCTTCTATATCCTACTGTAATCTAAGACTATCCTCCTCACTATTTACCACTCCAACAATTTTTGTGTCATCTGCGAACTTACTGATCAACCCTCCTGCATTCAAGTCTAAATCGTTTATATATACCACAAACAGCAAGGGACCCAACACCGATCCCTGTGGAACCCCACTGGACATACAAGCATCCAGTCACAAAAACACCCCTCGACCATCACCCTCTGCTTCCTGCCACTCAGCCAATTCTGGATCCAATTTGTCAAACTGCCTTGGATCCCATGGGCTCTTACCTTCGTTATCAGTCTCCCATGCGGGAACTTATCAAAAGCCTTGCTGAAGTCCAAGTAGACTACGTCAAATGCGTTGCCCTCATCTACACACCTGGTCACCTCTTCTAAAAATTAAATCAAATTATGACCGCCCCTTAACAAAACCATGCTGAATGTCCTTGATTAATTTCTGCCTCTCCAAGTGTAGGTTAATTCTGTCCCTTGGAATTGCTTCCAATAGTTTCCTCACCACTGAGGTTTGACTGACTGGCCTGTGGTTCCCTGGTTTATCCCTTCCTCCCTTCTTGAACAACGGTACCAAGTTGGCTGTCCTCCAGTCCTCTGGCACCTCTCCTGTGGCCAGAGAGGTATTGAAAATTATTGCCAGCATCCCTGCTATCACCTCTCTTGCCTCACTCAACAGCCTGGGATACATTTCATCCGGGCCAGGAGATTTATCTACTTTTAAGCCTGCCAAACCACTTAGAACCTCCTCCCTTTCTATGCTAATTTCTTTAATTGTATCACATCCCTTTTGTGATTTAAAAAAAATGCGTCCATCCTCTATTAAATCTCCCCTAAATCTTCTCTTCTCTAAAGAGAATAATCCCAGCTTTCTCCACATCACTGAAGTTCCATGCCTGTTATCATTCTGCACTGCTCCAGAGGCCCAGGCGAATGCTCTGGGGACATGGGTTCAAATCCTACCACAGCAGCTGGTGGAATTTATTTCAATTAATGAATCTGGAATATAAAGCTAGTATGACTAATGGTGACCATGGCAGTTATCATTGATTGCTGTAAAAGCCCACCTCGTTCACTAGTGTCCTTTAGGGAAGGAAATCTGCCATCTGGTCTGGTCTGGATGTGACTCCAGTCCCACAGCAATGTGGCTGACACTTAACTGCCTTCCGAAATGGCCGAGCAAGCTACTCAGTTCAAGGGCAATTAGGGATGGGCTACAAATGCTGGCCTTCCTGGTGACACCCACATCCCATGAAAAAATAAAGAAATATCCTTCCTAAAGTGTAGTGCTCGGAATTGGACACAATCCTCTAGCTGAGACCTAACAAGTGATCTATAAAGATTTGCATTTGGACTTGCACTCCATATCTCTATTTATAAAGCCAAGAATCAAAATGTAATTCATATTAACAGAGAAACACTTAGATCATGTCCACGTTGCTCCATGCTTTGCACCACAGTTGCCTTATTTACAGTTATATATAGACACCCTGATTTCAAGCTTTACCTGCTCCTCATATAAGTGAGCCTCAAGAAGCATTTCCATTTGCCACTTTAAACTAGGGTGCCCAGGACAGCCATAGGAAAGAAGGGACAATTCAGCATTATTAAGCGCAACCCACAAACACCTTCTGTCAAATGTCCAAAGTGAGATCATTTTCAACAGAAACTGAATTGGGGGCTTGAGGAGAGCACCACCCCAGTCCCAAACAATATCACTAAAATAGATTATCTGGTCATGACATCATTGCTGTTTGTAGGACTTTGCTATGTGCAAATTGGCTGCCACGGTCCCAACAAGACAACAGTCACTAGACTTCAAAAGCACTTTGGAAAAACTCAGCAGGTCTGGCAGCATCGGCGAAGAAGAAAAGAGTTGACGTTTCGAGTCCTCATGACCCTTCGACCGAACTGACTTGAGTTCGGTCGAAGGGTCATGAGAACTCAAAACGTCAACTCTTTTCTTCTCCGCCGATGCTGCCAGACCTGCTGAGTTTTTCCAGGTAATTCTGTTTTTGTTTTGGATTTCCAGCATCCGCAGTTTTTTTGTTTTTATTCAAGAGCGCTTTATTGGCTGTAAAATGCTTTGGTATGTCCTGAGGTTGTTTAAGTATCTATATAAATGCCAGACTTTCTTTGTCTCTTGCAAATGCAGTGTAATCAAACTATGTTCTTACTCTCATTTTTTCCCATGAACAGAAACCGGTGGGTCATCTTCCCTCCATCAGCTCTCTCTTTCTCCTTACATCTACAGTATAGTTTTTCAACTTCAGCTTAGTATCAACTAAACCCAGTTGCTTGACTTAGCTCATCTTTTCTCCTAATCTTCAATTCAGTGATGAACAAGGGGAATGGGGAGAGAGCGACAGTATGGCGGTGAGATAGAGGATCAGCCATGATCATATTGAATGGCGGAGCAGGCTCAGAGTTACCTGAATTACCTGCTCCTATCTTCTATGTTTCTATCTGCACTTGGCCCTGACTCCCAAGCTCCTTGATTAAATGAAATCGGCAAGACAAATGTAGGTCTGTGAAGTGCCGCAGGAGAGATTTACACAATCTTCGTGTTCATCAACCTACATATTTTAAATTAGACAAAAATGCAAGGAACGAATGAAGTTACTTGTTGCAAATAAAATCCAGCTAACATGGTGAAGTGTTAACACAATGCTGCCTATCTACTCAACTCCCATTTTGTGGCAAACATTATCTTAGGTACAAGATGCTATTAAACAGTCATTAACTCTTAACCAAACTCACCTCAGCTCCACCCATGGCTAAGCAGATGAAATGAAATTTGTAACTTGGTCATACACAGCAGGTGGTACCTGATCCAACTACCAGTTAGCAAATTGGTTACCTTATTTACCCCTGGTTCCTCTAACACTTGGCTATCCCCAGAGCTCTCCTTCAATTCTTACACATCTGCCCTCTGAGACCTCCAGCATAGTTCTCCTGACCTGAAATAAACCTCCTCTTTGGCCTTTTGTCTCCATTTTGCTCTTGGACACTCCTGCTTGCTGCCAGTTATTTCAACCTCCTTCATAAAACCTCTGTGCCCAAACTGTGGTGTGGGTACAATTGGCCTTAGCTTACCGCTTGCTTCTAAGAACCATCCAGTAACTTGTGTCAGATGATTGACCTGGGGAAGGCCAGGATGTGAAGCCACCATTCAAATAGACAGATAATATTTAATAATTGTCCAATAAACGTATTTTGAGCCATTAACTGAATTGTGATGCTCCATTTCATAGTTCGGCAGATATACAAATACGTACAAATTTTGATATTCATTATTTTAAAAATATCATTGCTTGGTCTTGCATTTTAAAAAAGAACTAAAATTTAAGAATAAAATCTGTTTAAAATTGTAATATTAGATAAAGATTTCTTCTTTTTACTTATGTCTCATGTCCTGATAGGGGTCCTTAAAATTGTGAAAGGTTGGATAGGGTAGATGTGGAGAGACTGTTTCCACTTGAGACAATCCAAAACTAGGGGCTATACATAGAAGGCAGTCACTAATAAATCCAATAGGAAAACATGCAGAAATTTCTTTACTCAGAGAACAGTTAGAATAAGGAACTTGCTCCCACTGGAAGTGGCTAACGCAATGGGGGGTGGTTGGGTGTTTGGTGTTAAGGCAAAATTGAGAGATAGTGGTAATGGAGTAGTAATCCAGAGGCCCAGGCCATTACTCTGGGGACATGGGTTCAATTCCCACCATGGCAGCTGGTGGAATTCAAATTCAATTAATGAAAAAAAAAATCTGAAAAATAAAGCTAGTGTCATTAATGGTGACCATGACAACTACCAGCGTTGTTGTAAAAAGCCATCTCATTCACTAAAACCCTTCAGAGAAGGGCATCTGTCCTCCTCACCTCATCTGGCCTACATGTGGCTCCAGATTAACAGCAATGTGGTTAACTCTTAACTGCCTTCTGAAATGTCCTAATAAGCCACTCCAATTGGGATGGACATGGGATGGACAGCACAAACCTTGCCAGCAACGTCCACATCCCATGAAAAAAATAAAGGAAAAAAAGACTTGATGCTTTCAAAGGAAAAGTAGACAAACGCATGGGGAAAAAGGGACTCGAATGATACACAAAGGCTGAGATAAGGTAGATAGATTGGCATAGAGTATAAACACCAGCATATGTTAGTTGGGTCGAATGGATTGTTTCTGTACCGTATATTCCATGTAACTAACCATGCTCACACATGAAAACTGCTCAAACCTCACAAAGTGCCAACAAACGGTTTCCAGGCTAGAGTCAATGTTTTCATTTATAAGCATTTATAAAAACCACTTCAGGTTTCCATCCAAGAGGCAGATATCGGAAACCCTTTGGGGAGCTTCTGATATTTTTACCTCACTTACCTCGTATTCCTCCATGTTGACTTCTTTAGGTTTGATCAGCTCAAGTTTGGCCCGAGCAATTTTCATTACACTGCGACACCTGAAACAAATTATGAATGGAATTAGCTTGCATTTCAAAAGCAAATGTAAGAATAGAAGAAATAGGAGGAGAAGATCACACAATCCCTTGAGCCTGCTCCACCACTGAATGATCTTTGGCCTCAACATCACTTTCCCACCCGCTCCCCATGTCCTTTGATTCCGTAATAGACCAGAAACCTATCTCAGCCTTAAATATATTCAGCAATGAACCATCCACAACCCTCTGGGATATACAATTCCAAAGAATCACAACACTGTGAGTGAAGAAATTTCTCTACATCCCAGTCCTAAATGATTGACTCTTTATCCCGAGTCTGTGCCGCCATGTCCTAGATTCCACAGGCAGCAGAAACAAACTTGCAGTATCTGCCCTGTCAAGCACCCTTAAGATCACTTCCCATTCTTCCAAACTCAGTAGAGTATAGGCCTAATTTGCTCAGCCTCTCATCATAGAACAACCTTCTCATCCCAAGGACTTATCTAGTGAACCTTCGCTCTACCACCTCCAAGGCAAGTGCATCCTTCCTTAGAAATTGAGACCAAAAACTGCACACGGTACTTCAAGCATGGTTTCACCAAAGCCCTCCGTAATTGTAGCAAGAATTCTTGATTCCTGTACTCCAATTTCCTTGCAATAAAGGCCAAAATGCCATTTATTTTCCTAAGTGCTTGCTATACCTGCATGCTAACTTTCTGTGGTTCTTGTATGAGTGCACCCCAGTCTCTCTGAACATCAACGGACGCTTCATGTCTTTTAAAAAATATTCTGCTTTTCTATTCTCATGATCAAAGTGAATAACCTCACATTATACCCCATCTGCCACCTTGTTGTCCATTCACTTAACTCATCTACATCTCTTTGTAGCTTCTTTGGGCTGGATTTTATCTGCCACATGCACCCCCGCCCCAGGTGTGTTTTCGGCCCAGCCGATCATTTTCTCACCTAACCCTGAGTTCACCCGCATAACATGGTAGGTGGGCTGGCGCCGAAATTAGCAGCCCACCTGTCATATGTAAATAAGTAATTAAAGATCAATCAAGGCCGAGAAAGACAGATTTCTAATCAGTAAGGGATTCTTCAAGGGTTATGGGGAAATGGCAGGAAAATGGAGTTAAGCATTATCAGATCAGCCATGATCCCATTGAATGGCAGAGCAGACTCAATGGGAAGAATGCCCAACTTCTGCTCCTACATCTTATGGCCCAACTGACCTCCATAATATGCTGCACATGTCTTAATTCTGTTGGCGTGGGAAGTCGAGCGGGAGTGGGCAGGCTGTTTCTTTAAAAATGTTTTTAAAAGGTGAGGAAGGAAGGGGACGTACTATCTTTGGGGACTGCCCTTTGCGCATCGGGGCGTAGCCCCCGCCTTCCTACCCGCCTGCTCTCCAAAACCCACCTCCCCCACCCACCCTGCACTCCCTTCCCAATGTTGGCTAAACCCTCCACGTCCAATACCCCAGACTTACCTCACCCCGAGATCCATTGGGCCTTCTTCCTGGGGCTGCTTGAAGTCACAGCACCCAAATAGATTGGCCGTCAGTTCCCAAGGGTGGGGCTTCCTCCCCAGTGAAGGGCGGAATGTGAGCCAAATTAGCCCACCCGCAGCGTCTTATGCCTGCAGGGTGGGCTTGCACAGAGTGAGTCATCTTCCAGCCAACTTTCCTGAGGGGAGGCTGGGGGAAGCCACCCGACCCCACCACTAAAATGCAGCTCAGTGTCCTCCTCACAGCTTATATTCCTACCTATCTTTGTATTGTCAGCAAACCTACATACATTACACTCGGTCTCCTTGACTAATTAATATAAGGTTGCAATTAGAACTCTTGGATGGAAGCCATCAGATCCCGGCGGTTTGCTGGCTTCTAGTCCCTTTTAAGCCACGGATGGATCTTTCTTCCTGAATTTTTGCTTTTCAATTAAATGTATTTTTGTTGAACATTCTGAATTATTTTGTTAGATGTTAACCACTGTTTACTGTTCACCATACTTATTTACCCAATCAGCCTTCGGCAGCTGTCTCCTCAAATGTAATTGGCTCTGTTTAAGATTCTTGTTTGGGGCTGGAATGTGTCGTTTTCAAACTTAAAATGAAATTCAGTTGTGTTAAGATAGCTTTTCCCCCAAGAGGATCTTTTACAATGAGATTACTAATTAAATGTGCCTCATTGAACAATATTAGATCTAAAACAGTTTTGTCCCTGGTTGCTCCCACGTTTGTCTCATGGAACCATCATGCAAGCAATCTACAAACTCATATTCCAAGCTATATTTGCCAACTTGATTTGTCCAGTCTGTGTGAAGACTAAAGTTGCTCACGATTATTGCCTTGCCTTTATTGTTTAATAACTAAGCTCCAATTATTTATGAATATATATATATACAAACGCACAAATTAGGAGCAGAAGTAGGCCATTTGGCCCCTCGAACCTGCCCTGCCATCCAATGAGATAATGGCTGATCTGCTTGTGTTTTGAATTCCACATTCCCATCCACTCAGGGTAACCTTTGATTCCATGACCTAACAAGAATCTATTTACCTCCATCTTAAAAATACTCAATGACTCCGCCTCCACCTCCTTCTGAGGCAGAGGGTTCCAAAGTCTCACAACCTTTGGAGAAAAAATTTCTCCTCATCTCCGTCCTAAAAGGGTGACCCCTCTTTTTAAAACAGTGCCTCAAAGTTCTGGACTCATCCATAAGAGGAAACATCCTTTCCACATCCACCTCAATCAAGTCACCCTTCACTCTTTTAAACTCCAGCAGAAATGAGCCCTGTCTGTCCAACATTTCCTCATGAGACAACCCATTCATTCTGGGTAAAAATCTAGTAAACCTCCTTTGAACCGCCTCCAATGCACTTACATCCTTCCTTAAATAAGGAGACCAAAACTTCACACAGTATTCGAGGTGTGGTCTCACCAATGCCCTGTATAATTGAAGCATAACATCCTTACTTTTATGTTCAACTCCTCTCATACTAAAGGATAAGCATTCCATTAGCCTTCTTAATTACTTGCTGTACCTGCATGCTAACTTTTTGTGACTCATGGTCTAGAAAACCTAGGTCCCTCTGCACCTCGGAGTTCTGCAGTCATTCTCCATTTAAGTATAACTCTGCTTTTTTATTCTTCCTGACAAAGTGAACAACTTCACATTTCTCCACATTATACTCTATCTGCCAGATTTCTGCCCGCTCACTCAATCTATCTATATCCATCTGCAACTCCTATGCCCTCTTTACAACATACTTTCCTACCTCTGAATAAGTCATACAGATTCAAAACATTAAGACTGTTTCTCGCGCTGCAGATGCTGTCAGACCTGCTGAGTTTTTCCAGCATTTTCTGTTTTAATTTCAGATTTCCAGCATCTGCAGTATTTCACTTTCGTACTTTCCTATCTTTGTGTCATCTGCGAATTTAGCTATGTCTTTGCTCCCCTTGTCTAAGTCATTTATATAAATTGTAAAAATTTGATGCCCCAGCACAGACCCCTGTGGGACTCCACTCGTCACATTCTGCCAATCAGAAGGTGACCCATTTATGCATACTCTCTGTTTTAGGCCAGCCAGCCAAACTTCTATCCATGCTAATATGTTACCCCTCATACCATGAGCTTTCATTTTCTGCAATAACCTTTGACGTGGCACCTTATCAAATGCCTTCTGGAAATCCAAGTACAGCACATCTACAGTTCCCTTTTATCCACAGTGCATGCTATTCTTTCAAAGAACTCTAATTAATAGGTTAAACGTGATTTTCTTTTCACAAAACCATGCTGACTCTTCCGGATTACCTTGAGTTTTTCTAAGAGCCCAGTTATAACCTCCTTAATGATTTATTCTAACATGTTCCCAACAACAGACATCAAGCTAACTGGCCTATAGCTTTCTGCCTCCCTCCCTCCTTGAATAATATTTGCTACTTTCCAGTCTGATGCTTAATGCTCTTTCCAACGGTATAACTGCTGTTAGGGCGCCTATAAACTACTCCCATCAGTTTTTCTAACCCTTGTTATTCCTAATCTCTACCCATACTGATTCAACTTCCTGATCTTCTGAACCAAGACTCTTTCTTACTTCTGTCCTTGTCTCACCCTTTACTGATCAGGGTACTCTTGTTAATGGCAACACTAATAGAAAAACTGGCACTTATTCAATGCTTCATCATATCCCTCAGAGACATCTCAAAGTACTTTATTACAGCTGAAAAGTCCTGGAATGCAGGCACTCTTTTGTAAGCAAACATAGAAGCTAGTGTGGTTGGGGGTTGACTCTATCACCTCAATTAAGGAGGAGCTGGACTGGTTCCTGACTGGGACAGAGATCGCGTCATATTAAAAGTAAATTGATTAATAAGTAATAAACTCTTGGTCCATGTCAACTGGACTGAAGGGGTCATGGTTGAATTGCCCAAAGTTCTTTTTCTTTTCATCTGTATCAGTTGTGGCTCAGTGGGTAGCACTCTCACCTCTGAGTTAGAGGTCTGTGGAGTCCTACTCCAGAGACTTGAGCACAAAAACCTAGACCAACACACCCAGTAAAGTATTGACAGGGATGTCACATTGTCAGACATACTACAATTTAGATCAGGCGTTAAGATGACCTCTGCCCTTACAGGTCCCACGACACTATTTCTGGCCAATATTTATGCCTCAATCAACACCACCAAACCAGGTTATCTGGCCACCATGTTGATGCTTGTATGAGCTTACTGTGTGTAAATTGGCCGTCACATTTTCTGCATAATAACGGTACACTTCAAAAGTGCTTCATTGGCTGTGAAGCACTTTGGGGTTTCCCAAGGTTGCAAAGGGAGTCATATAAACTTAAGTCTCAGTTTTCTATGTTTTATCAGCCTGGGATCTTTTCCTCAGGTTTTACGTCTCTTGCATGAGATTGCTCGATTGCTGTTGGTTGAAAGGGGCAAATGGGGAGGGTGGTTGGTGAGGTTGGGGGGGGGGGGGGGTATAGTATGAAATTTCTGGTAATGATGCTCCAACCATCATGAGCATTGATTAGGCTTGGTGGACCAGCTAGCTGTTTCCTGCCCATCATTTTAAACATCTGTAAGAAAAGAAACTTTATTTGCTGATACTGGTTGAGCAAGAGCAGCAGTCCCTGCTCCTCCAACCCTGATCCTGTTTGAAAGGTGTCTTGGGCTTTGAACATGGACCTACATCACCTGAATAGACCTCACTTTAATGCGTCAGTAAAAAGATGGCACTTGGGATTAAGCAGCACTCCCTCAGCACAGCACCAGCATGTTGGCCCAGATTATACTCAAAGCCTGCAGCAGGGTTTGAGCCCACAGGCTCCTCACTGAGATGGAATTGCTATTATCCAAGCCAATCTGATATCGATTTCCTTTACTATGCTTATGACCATCTGCAAATCTAATGATTGATATTGATTAAAGTGGTGATTTTTTTTTTTGTCCCCTCTCCTTCCTTACCTAAATCCCTCCAGTTTGCTTTTTCACAGGTGCCAGGTGACCTTCAGAATGTCAGGTCAAGTGGTCATTCTGCCTGAATGAGCCTGGACATTATCAGCAGCGTCACAGCTAACTCCAGCTTGTCTTCGGCTGACATTCAGACACTTAACACTCTGCAGCACAGGGTCACTGGCTTATGATTAAGTGCAGGAATGCAGCCTGATTTTTTTTTTCTCTCTCCTGGATTGAATTGCTTTTTCCAAAAATATACTTAATTCATAAAATGTCTAATGATACATCACAGCACAATTCAAGTGTGACAGTATGTAAAGCACATTACAGATTAATTTGGTTAAATTCAGCACATGGCACTCTAGGGTTCCTCGCTCACTCCACTGACAATGTAGATTGCATCTTCATTTACATTTCAGGTCTGCATGAAGGATTTGACAAGGAGGGCCCTTCTCACCACCAGCGAAGGCATGTCTTGTTGGAAAGTCTTGGCATCTGCTGGTCTGAATGCCTTAGACAGATCACACTGAGAGGTCAGTTAACGCACCACAGACCAGGACCTGACCTGGGAATCCGTTGGTCGGTATGATTCAGATTCCACAGTAGCCTGTGCTTTTACGAACTGACCAACTGATCCACTGCAGAGTTAATGTGGTAACTCAGCAGAGATAAAAGTAATTAATGAGTTCTTAGCTTAACAACAGGTCATAAATAATTGTCAACTTGTTCTTTATTTAAGGTTCCATGAGTAGAAGGTCATTGGAAGTTGAAGAGGTCCGATTAAATGTCAAGGGTTGGAGAAGGGTGGAGGGGGGGTCTTTTGCATTCCGAACCAATGTTCAATATAAGATGCTAAGAATTTGAATTAGTGCCAGCTCAGTTTAAGATATCCAGAAGACTGAAGAAGGGATATCATGCAAGTGGGACACACACAAAAACCATGATTCAGATTCTTCAGCCTTTCATCTCCTGATGTCACTGACCCTTGCTGTGTTATCCTCTCAGAAGCTACGGCACAGAAGGGGGCCATTTGGCCCATTATGTCTGCACCAGCTCTCCAGATGGGCAACTCACCTAGTACCATTCCCCCATCTTCTCCCTGTAACCATCATCTTCTTCCTTTTCAGATTAGTCTAATTCCCTTTTGAATGCTTCAATAAAACCTGCCTCTACTGCGCTCTCAGGCAGTGCATCCCAGACCCTAGCCACTCGTGTGTAAAAAAAAGTTTCTCCTGCTGTCACTTTAGCTTCTTTTGTCAACTACTTTAAACTTGTGCCCTCTTGTTCTTGATCCTTTCACGAGTGGGAGCAATTTCTCCCTCTGTCCAGACCCACATGATTTTGAATGCCTCTATCAAACCTCCCCTAAATCTTTTTTTCTCTAAGAAAAACAGTCCTAACTTCTCCAATCTATCTTCATAACTGAAGTTCCACATCCATGGAACCATTCTCATGATTCTTTTCTGCATCCTCTCTAATGCCTTCAAATCCTTCCTAAAGTGTGGCATCCAGAACTGGATGCAATACTTCAATTGAGGCCAAAGTAGTGACTGATACAAATTCAACATAATCTCCTTGCTGTTGTACTCTATGCCCTTTATATGCTCTATTAACCACTCTCTCAACCTGTCCTGCCATTTTCAATGATTTATGCACATACATCCAGGTCCCTCTATTCCTCCACCCCCAACATCGTAACTATATATGGCTGGAATTAACCCAACTCGGCACGGACTGAGAGAGGAACCCAAGGCCTAGCGGTCGGTTTAGCTGCACGTTGAATCAGGCTGTGCTTCAACCCACGTGGCTTGGCTCATAACCGGCCAAGTAAACACACTTGGCATGTGAGCATTATCAGGATCGTTGCCCGTATTCTCCACTTGACTTTTAGCATCAGCTGTGGCTTGGTGGGTAGCACTTATGCCTCTGTGTCAGAAGTCATGGGTTTAAGTCCCACTCTAGAGACTGGTGCACCTAATCAACAGTGACACTCCCAGTGCCAGTCCTGAGTGGGCGCTGCACAGCTGGGGTGACATCTTTTGGATGAGATGTTGAACGGATAGCCCTTCTGTCCTCTCAGGGGGGACATAAAAGATCCCATTCCACTAGTGTGAATAAAAAGTAGCGGAGACCTACCCAGTGTCCTGATCAATACTTATTCCTCACTATCATCAGAAAAAAAAGTTGATTATCTGGTCATTATCACCTTGCTGCATGAGGGATCTTGCACACTGGACACCTCATTTCCTATACTGGAACAATGGCTAAACTTAAAAAGTAATTAATTGGCTGTAAATCACTTTACAACATCCTGAAGTCCTGAGGGGCACTTATTTTACTCTTATGCCAACAAAAAAAATCGCTTGTTACCGTTCATCAAAATTGAGATTCCGATCTGCAAACTGCTCCAAGAGTGTCCGCTCGATGATCTTCTTTGGTGCCTCGTTGTGTAGGAAATAGACCACCACATGTTTTAACCGGTTATCGTTCTCCAGTGTGGTATCTTCCTGGGCCAGCCTAACCAAACGGGAGTACTCCGCTGTGAAAGCCTGGAGAGACAAAGAACCCTCTGGAAATGTATTCAGAGAACGTTGTCACTGCTCTGAGATGTCACATAGCGCTGACTGTGGGGGCTCTTGGTAACATTCAAAGGAAAAAAAAACTGCAAGGATCTGCCAAAGCTACGCAGTAAAGACAAATCCATTACCTAACGGCGAACAGCTACATCCCAACCTTAAATGGATCCCCTGTTGGGTGTGAGTTGAGTAGCTAAATAGCCTGTTCATTCAGACAGAAAAAGAGGGCTTAGGGTTTGATTTCCACTTTGTGAGCTTGGTTGGGGTGTTCTAATTAACCTCAATCACAATGGCTTATAGGTGGAAGGGGTGGGGAGAGAGAAGGAATAGACACTTGAGGCCCCCATGATCAATCACAAGCTGGCTGAGCACATTAGTAGCCTCAGCTGAATGTGTCTTGTCATCAAATTGCTTGCCAACTCTCACCGTTGGAAGTCACCCATAATGAATGGCTACGTGGGCAAAGGCACTGGATGATGCCTTAGTACGATGTAGCCATGCCTCAACAAAGGGTCAAATCCCTAGGAGAGGAGAGAACAAGTAAAATATAGCATCCAAAAATCCTAACTTTCAACCTTTATTGCCAGAATTACTTCCTTCTCTCAATTCCACTATTTTAGTGGTTCATCCATCCTTTTTAAGGCTTTTCTCAACCCCTCTCTCCTAATGAATTGGTGGGACAGAGGGGCAGACCAGTTGCTTGCTCCAAGCTTGCTGCCAATGGTCTTCGTGCCACTAGCTTGGACATGCACAACATCTTTGGGATTGCTTCCCAGTTATTCGGAGGCAGAAGTGGAAAGGGAGGATGGAAAGCAATTCATCTTGTTTCCATTCATTACCTCCATTGTACGCTGAGGAGATCACTACAGGATAATTAACTAGGTCAATAAATTCACCACCCCCCACCAACAATTTTCAAATGTCTTGGTCGCTTCCGCTTTTTTCAGCCCTGTCGGATGATTTATGATACTGCACCAAAATTTTTTAAAAATCACACTGAGTAACGAGGAATCATGTAAGAGTGCTAATGGGACAGTATAATCAATTCAGAATCTCAAACCTCAAGCTTTACAACTGAAACAAGAACTCAACTGGATTGCTCCTTAAAAGGTTTGCCGTTAGGAACTGAATTTGAGGGGTTCACCTTTTAAAACATGTTAAAGGACCGGCTCACTGCCGTTCATGCAACTGCATTCAATGTGCGTCCCAAAACGATCACAAACAGTACACACAAGGAAAACATGTGGCTATCAAATATTTCCATTTTCTCGGGAAGGGTTACATGCTTTCAGGTGAACCAGTTTTTGAGTTCAATATTGAACTATGCTACTGTAGTTTCACATTCCATATTCTCCTGTTGGAATGGGTGAGTACATTGGACGAACCCCTGCAGGCATATGCAACCCAACCTTTAGCTCTCCAGGTGACTCAATTGACTGATGTGGTGAAGCGCAGCCATACAGAGCAGATGTCCCAGGCTAACATCTGAAGCAAGTCCCAAGTGTGGCCTGATAGCACAGGTCATGCGTCCATGGATCGACAGTGAAACTGATCGCCATCCACTGATTCTTCCAAGAAACGACATGTGTGGAGTTTGAGCAAGGATCAAGACGAGGCATATCTATTAGACAATAGCAGATCTACGCCTCAATCTCTTTACCCACCTTTTCTCCAAATTCTTCAATACTTGTTACCTAACCTGAATCTGCTTCAGCAGCGACAATTTCAATTGACCCAGGGCCAAAAGCCTTTTGAGGGAGTGAATTCCAAATTTCTACTTTCCTTTCTGTACTTCCTGAATTCACTTCTAAATGGCCTAGCTTTACTTTGAAGCTTATGCCACCCCCACCCCCGACCAGGATTGTCCCACCAGAGGAAATAGTTTCTCTGTGCCTATCCTGTCAAATCTCATTTTCATTGTTGTGATGCAATTGGAACAGTTCATCAATACTTATTTTCTAGTTTATGCATGGAGAATGAACTCTTGTTAATGAAAGTCATCTGTGGAATTCTATTTCAATGTCCTCCTGACAGAAGGGAATAAAAAACGATCGGACGAAGAATGTCCTGGATGTGTCTTGTGTCAAAAACTAGTTTTTATGCTGTGCAGTGACACACGTAAGCTTGATTTTACAGAGACTGCAATGAAGTTGTTTTTTATTTATTCTTTCATAAGATGTAGGCAGCGCTGGCTATTTCTAATGTTCATCCCTAATTGACCTTAATGGTGCTGGTGAGCCGCCTTCTTGAACCACTGCAGTCCATCTGGTGTAGGTACATCCACCGTGCTGTTAGGGAGGGAGTTCCAGGATTTTGATCCAGCAACAGTGAAGGAACGATAAAATAGTTCCAAGTCAAGATGGTGTGCGGCTTGGAGGGGAGCTTGCAGGCAGTGGTGTTCCCATGCGTCTGCTGCCCTTGTCCTTCGAGGCAGTCGAGGTGGTGGGTTGTCGAAGGAGGCTTGATGAGTTGCTGCAATTCATCTTGCATAAAGTGCACACTGCTGACACCGGTGGAGGGAGTGAGAATATTTAAGGTGGTGGATGTGATGCCAATCAAACAGGTTGCTTTGTCCTGGGTGGTGTCAAGCTTCTTGAGTTTGTTAGGACTGCACTCATCAAGGCATGTGGAGAGTATTCCATCACACTCCTGACTTGTGCCTTGTAGAATGTGGACAGGCTTTAGGGAGTCAACATGCGAAATACTTCCTACAGAATTCCCAGCCCCTGATCTGCTCTTGTAGCCACGGTATTTATATCGCTGGCCCAGTTCAGCTTCTGTTCAACGATGACCCCCAGGGTGTTGATGGTGAGGGGGCATTCAGTGAATCTCCCACTGAACGTCAAGGAGAAATGATTAAATTCTTGTAGGAGGTGGTCATTGTCTGGTACTCGTGTGGCAGGAATGCTACTTCGAAGCAGGTACGTCTGAACAAGTTTTATATGAACATCAGAATGTCCTA
The DNA here is from genome assembly GCF_017639515.1 of Carcharodon carcharias. Taxonomy (NCBI): domain Eukaryota; kingdom Metazoa; phylum Chordata; class Chondrichthyes; order Lamniformes; family Lamnidae; genus Carcharodon; species Carcharodon carcharias. The sequence goes on along the minus strand of NC_054484.1, from coordinate 12,287,311 downwards.
TCACAAGGACCTGATAGAGATCTTTAAAGTGATTAAATATTTTGATAGGGAAGATGTGGAGATGATGTTTCCACGTGTGGGGGATGTCCACAACTCAGGGATGCTAGACACATACATGAAGGAGAAAGGAATAAAAGGATACTTTGATAGGGTGAGATGAAGTAGAGTAAGGAGGCTTACATGGAGCATAAACAACTGTGTGGGCCAGTTGGGTCAAATGGCATGCTTTTGTGCTGTAAAATCTTATGTGTTGGCAGGCCTAATCGCTGGCAGCTTTGCCAACCAGAATTATACTAATAACCTCATTACCCTGCCGTATTATTCTGTCTGTGTTTTTCAGGTAATTTCAGGAAACTCAAGAGTACCTCAGTCTGAATTTAAATTGCATGAATGTAACGTGCTTACAAAAAGTACTGTAGAAATTCAGGCAGTCCAATTTTGGACATCAAGATCTTGGAGTGGGTACAGAGGCATTTTATCAGAATGGTGCTAGGGATGAGGAACCTCACTTTTGTGGAGAGACAACAGAGGTTGGGATTAAATCTTAGATTAAAAAAGGTTAAAGGGAGAGATGTTTGGGTTAAAGAGGAGTTTTGATACAGTAGCTACGGAGAAACTGCTTCCACTGAAAGGAGGGCCAATAACCAGAGGACAGATTTAATAAAACTGGCAAAATCTCCAGGAGGAAAATGAGGGTTTTTTTTAAAATACAGCAAGTTATGATGACCTGGAATGCAATGAATGAAAGGCAGTGGAAGCAAATTCAATATTAACTTTCCAAAGTGAATTAGATCCACGTTTGAAAAGGAAAGAAATTTGCAGGGCTATGAGGGAAGAACAGTAGGGAGTAGGACTAATCGAACAGCTTTATCAAAGTGCCGGCACATGAACGACAGACCCCTTGGTCGTCTTCTGTGCTATTTGATTCTACAAAATCAAGAACATTGACAAGCTTTGGAGAATCTGCTGAGGTTTTGTTAAAAGACACAACATTACAGGCGTCCCTGCTGCTATCCTTCTGATCTGTACAGTGTAGAGTTGCACAAGGTAATGCCTTCACCCACTAAGATCTTCTCATCATCATTCATCAATCTTTGAGGCGTGAAACACAATAGCAGCCCTCTGGTACCACCTCCAGATTGCCATTTTCTGTGTGTCAACACACACTGATTGTTAGGCATTTCTGTTCTCGGTTCATGCACACATACTTTCCAAAAGGAATGACTGGATATCAGTCAGTGGGAACCCCCAGCTGACATTTCTCTCCGCCTTCTCTACTCCAGAAGCACCCGGTACAAAATACAGCGCCTCAGTTGGGATCAGCATAGACCTTGGAACCACTGCTCTGCATGATTCAACCTTGCAACGAACAGTGCCATTAGTGGACTAACAAACAAACAATATACTCAAAGGCAACATCGCTCACCTATTCTAATTAGTAGCACTGCTGATAGGGAAATTAGGTATGGTTGAGATAAGGTGGCAGCATGTTGAAAAGCAGCAATGCAGTTCACATATACAAACTGAGATGTATAACCTTCAGTTAGATGGAATGTTTTGATAACAACATCTTGTGTGTGTCATTCCTACAGTTTTTGAGTTGGGACGGAGAAGGAGGATTTATAGAGGCCACAATGAGCAAAAAGTTAGATTTTGACAATAAGTTTCTGCCCTGTTTGAATTAAGATCTGGTATAATAATAAATCTGGCAAAAAGGTTTAAAGATCATTAACTTTAAACAGAGTTAGGGTTAAGCTTTCCACAAAGCACTTTAACATTCTAACTGTGAGCAGCAGTAACAATGTTCTTAATCTTAATTAAACTAATGTGATTAACTAGGAGAAAAGGGAAACAACTTATTGGTGGATTTTTAAATTCAATGCCAATTTCGTCCTCTTTTCTTGGGATGGGATTCATCAGTGACCCTCTGACAAGTGGCCACTGAATGTCAACTGTTAAGTGCCAGCAAGCTATGCAACTGTGGAGGGCATCACAGTCAAGCTCAAGCTCCACTCCAGAGACTTAAACACAAAATCCAGATTGAAACTCCAGTGCAATGCGGAGGGAGGTTGTGCCATCAGAGATGCTGTCTTTCAGAGGAGACGTTACACTGAGACTCAATCTGTCCTCCTAAAGGGATGCTAAAGATCCCTTGATCCTGGAACCAACAACACAGACGATATGGTCATTGTCACATCTCTGTTTGTGGGAGTCCGCTGTGCACAAAGTTTATAGCCAAGTTTCCAACATTAGAACAATGACTACACTTCAAAAGTAATTAACTTCTTGCAAAGAACTTCAGGATGTCCTGAGGTCATGAAACACGCTATTGAAATTCAAGTCTTACTTTCTATCTTGGTAGCCTGATTTAAGCAGTACTGTCAGAGGCCATTTAACTACATGTCCTATATGCCCGCATCCATTTTTTTTTCTGTTGAATGGTTAGAGGGCAGTGGTTTTAGAGAAAACCAAGTCATTTTCTAATAAAAATGGAGCGTTTCAATTTATTGGGCATGAAAGTACCTCCTAACTCCCAGCTTGTGTGTAGATTTTGTGCTCATTGTGCTTTTAGTTTAAAAACGAGGTGCAAACTTGAATAAAAGCAGTAGCAGAAAAAAAAACATGAATTAGAAAATACAGACTAGATTATGGGTAGGGTTAAGGTAGGGAAAATAGTTATTAATCACCCCCCACACCCACAACAGCCCCGTCTTTCCAATAACATTCTGTGCACCACACAATTGAACCACAGTTTCACTCAATCGCAGAAACTTACAAGGTTTAAGCCAAAGCTGCCGCAGTTAGAAGAACCTCAGGCCGTGAAGGAAGGATAAATTTCAAAAATATTATTAAAGCCCCTCAAATCGTAATAATCAGCATACTGCATAACATATACCCGTAATCTAACAGCAATAATGAACTCAAAGATCGTGCATCCCCTTTCACTTTAACCATCCTGGAGCCCCAGTAACACTGACTGGGAAATGTCAACTCAGTGCTGGAGCAGGTAGCAGAACTTGATTTTAAAGCTCATTCCTGAACACTCACCCCTTTCCAGTAACTTTATACACAAAGGTGACAAAATACAGTATAGCTGGATACACTGTAATTGTAGTTAAGCATAAATTACACTAAATGCCTGAAGGACTGGCCATTGGGCTGGAGGCAATGCTCTAATCTCACAGTACTGAGAGGAGGGGCTGGGGGGGGGGGGGTGCAAAAAAGGGAAGCAGGTAAGGTAAAGAACAGTGCAGGAAGAATTGTTTTTTTTTTAAAAGTGGAAGAGTCAGCCAAGGAAAAGTTGGTGAGAAAAACTGAGAAAGGAAATGAGAGGAAATGAAAAAAGAGGATTGAAAAAAATGAGCGAGCCAGAGGTAGGAAGTGACAAAGTGGGAGAAAGAGACAGAGGGGAGGGAGTGGAAAAAAAAAATGAAGGGGAGGAAAGAAGGAAAGGGGATGGGGGAGAAAGGAGCCAGTGAATACTAAGTGTCTGATCAGAATAGACCATTACAAGCCCTTGTGATAAAACGCACGATGCTGGGTTCAATATTGCTTTAATATGTAACAGCAGACAGCATTCAATCACACTGAATGAAATAAAAGGGAGTATGTACCTTGAAGAAACCCGCCTCGGGACCATGTCTGTCATACACATTCCTGGCTTTACTTATAGCCATGATAATACCTTGCATGGTTGGGGTCAGCATGACCTGCCAACAAGGGGTCGTAGGTAAAAGGTCAGATATGGATAAAGCTATTCAAAACATATGAATTCGCAACAATTTTTTTTTAATTTTATTTTTTAAATTAAAAAATATTCACATAAGGAAAGAGCTCGAAACAAAAAGGTTTATAAATTATCTTTAAACAATTAATGTTACACAATGAATTAAGCAATGAATAAGCAATGGTTTTATAGGCTTCGTAAATAAAAATTAAAAGGCAATTGACAGGCAGCATGCACAAAAATCTAAAAAAAAATGTGATTTTATTTTGCCCTGCAAGTGGTGAGAGCTTGGTAGTCGCTGGGAAATTTAGGTGCACATCAACATGCTGCCTATGATGCAGTACACAAACGCTCAGGTGTACACTGAATGCAATTCTCTCTTTCATGCTTAAGTTACCAATACATGTCGATTAGGTCACTTACTCAAATATAGAAACATACAGCACAGGGGATGGCCATTTGGCCCATCACACCTGCAGCGGAGCTTTGATAGAGCTACTGAAAGAGCCCCAGTGCTCTCTCTCAACAGTCCTGCAAAATTTCCTTTCAAGTATTTATCCAAATCCCTTTTGAAAGTTGTCAACGAATCTGCTTCCATCACCCTTATAGACAGTGCATTCACACAAATTGCCGAGAACTTACAGAACTGACATTCTGCCCAACTAGTCTATGCTGGTATTGATGCTCCACATTTGCAACTTCCAGGGCATATTTTACAATCCTTTTAGAAATATAGCTCTGTAAATTTCACTCCACTTTGCAGTGTCTCCTGAACGTCCCTCAAACAGGAGAGGGGAAAAAAAAAATTGCACACAAGCAGGCTTATACAAAAAAAAGAGAAAGATGAAATCTGGTAGGCACCAATCAAGAGCAGGGACCCTCCTCGGCGTGAGGTCACCAAGATCAACTTCAAAGTTCCTGGTGCTGACCCCAGCTGAGATCAGTAAAGTAGAACTAGAAACTGTACTTGGTTTCAACTAGGTAGGCTTTTTGGAGAACCAGCTTGAATTCTGGCCCCTTCTGTGGGGTGATTACAAACTGGAACTCTCAATGGGTCTGGCAACAGATCATCTGTTTGGCCTATGGAGGAAGGAATAGCCTGTAACTTCAAGATTGAGGGGGAGGTGGGGGGACAAGAGAAAGGAACAGATAGCTACAAGGATCAGGGGAGAAAAGTAAAATATGTGAAGGCAAGAGAATAAAAGCTCTGTTTGAAAGTATCTACTGAAATTCAGACACTCACTTCCCTCCACAATTATCACCCTAGCTCAACAGATAAAACAGCCAGGATAACTTCTCTTAAAGTCTATAAGAGTTAAACATTCACCAAATATTTCTAAAATATACAATTAGAGCACAATGCATATATTGAGGCCCATTTCAGGATAGAATTTAATTCATTTGCATCGTGCATGACCAGTGCAAACCTGAAGTCATACAATTCTTAAAAGTATTGCTGAAGAAAGGAAATATTTTATCAAAGCTTATCCCCTTGCACTTATCAGGATAGCTCGCAAGAAATGACCAAACCATAACAGGGGAACAACAATTTATATTGCATGAGGAGACAGTACTGATTGGTTAGCAAATGGGCTCTGATTGGTGGGGGCGCTACCATGGAGAATGAAGCATGGAATAGTTCATTGCCCAGCTCTGCTCAAACTCAAACTGGGCAGGTCGACTCTGATCGGTCAAGGCATTGCCCTGGGGAGTAAACCAGGGAATGGCTGTTCCATATGCTTTTGTTTAGTTGAAGTTGTTTTAGTTGTTTAGTAATGTGTGGACATGTTCCTTCTGTTTGCAAAGGGACAGGGCCCTAGTGACCCACACTGTGAGCCTGACTGACAATCTTAAATTAGTTTTCGGTAATGCTTAGCACAATCAGGATTGCTTAGGTGTTGTCCAATTGCTGAATCAAATCTAATGTTGGAGGCTATCTTCTGAGTTTTGCAAGCAAAATTCCCCAGGCAATGCCTTGACCAGAGTCAACCTGCCCGGTTTGAATTTGCACAAAGCTGGGCAGTTAACTGTTCCATGCTTCATTCTCCATGGCAATGCCTCCTCCAATCAGAGTCCACTGACCAAACAGCACTCTCCTCTCATGCAGTATTGTTACTCCCCTGTTACTGTTGGTAATTTCTTGCAAGCTAACCAGCTGAGTGCAAGACAAAAAGCTTCGATAGCATGTCTCTTTTTTCAGCAATTCTCAAGTATCGTACCACTATTCATACATTGTTAAAAAATGTTATTTCAAGTCATATATGCATGCAATGTCATTGCATAAAGAATGTGCATGATCTCCTAGCCTGCAACATGTAACTTGGAACACATCCCTATCCTGCATTATGCAACGTGTCCTCTCCCCTACTCTGCAATGCATAATGTCTCCTCTCCCTGACCCAGCACATAATATGTATCCTCCCACACCCTGCATTGTATATTGTGTCCTCTCCTGTATCCTGCATTCTATAACGTGAGACTCTCCCCTAACCTGCATTGCATAACTTTTCCTCTCCCCTTCCCTACATTGTTTATTGCATCTTCTACTCTACCCCGTGTTATATAATGTGTCCTCGCCCATACTGTGCATTGTATAATATGCCCTCTCCCCTACTGTGCATTACATGCATCCTCCCCTTTAATCTGCATTATATATGTCCTCTCCCTTACTCTGCATTGCATAATGTGTCCTCTCCCCTATCATACACTGTAAAATGTGTCCTCTCCCATACTCTACATTGTTTAATGCGCCCTCTGCTCTATCCTACATTTGGTAACATGCACTCCCCTATCCTGCATTACACAACTTGAGCTATTTTTTTTTAAGGAATTGCTTGAAGTGTAATTCAAGCACTCCCCCAACACTGCAGTGCACAGAAACATGCCCATTCAGGAGTGCCATGCAACAAATGCCCACATGCTATCTGGTCATTTACACATGGCTGGGCAGTGGGTAGATACCTCGTCATCATAACCGCCTTCCTCTGACTCTATGACCAACCTTCCTATTTGGGGAATCTCCATCTCAACCACACGCTGGCTGGGACCAGGCTCGGGGGAAGTTGAAGCAGAGTCCTACAGGAAAAGGGCAAGGTCAGGAAGTGAAGGGCAGCACAGGGAAAGATAAAGATGGAGGGTCACAAAACACAAATGTTGATTCCACAAAGGGCTCATTTCTTTCCAGCTGCTATTCAAAGAGCAACATGACTTTTCCTTTGGTTACTTTTTCTCTCCCCTCAAGGTGCTGAACCCAGATATGCAGACTTCACGTGAGTGCTTAAACCAGGAGTGCCAGTGGGGCATTTTAACGCCAAGGCCATCACAGCCTATCCTGACAGCCACTCGGGCACTTCCAGCAGGGTGTTGAGGTTGTGCCCCGAATGTCACAAAGTTAAGAGGAATAATTCAGCACAGACTTAGAATCAAACCTGGCACATTGTGGTCTGCACAAATCGGCGATACAGAATTTGATTGCTAACTGAACAATCACAAGGAAAGTGATGTTCAAACATGGGCTCCCCTCCGACATTAAGCCTGAATGACATGCTATTTTTTTGGCTTTATAACCATTTTGCTATATGTTTTTTTTTAAATATTCATTCCTGGGATGCAAGTGTCACTGGCTAGGCCAGCATTTGTTATGCATCCCTAATTGCCCTTGGGAAGGTGGTGGTGAGCCGCTTCCTTGAACCACTGCATGGTGTAGGTACACCCGCATAGCTGTCAGGCAGGGAGGTCCAGGATTTTGACCAGCGACAGTGAAGGAATGGTGTGCGACTCGGATGGGAACTTGCTGGTGGTGGCGTACTCATGGGGCTACTGCCCTTCTCCTTCTAGGTGGTAGAGGTCACAGGTTTGGAAGGTGCTTTGGAAAAGTGTTTTTCTCATCTGTATCTTATTGAACAAGTAAAGAGATTTCACATTCAACCATTCTCCTGTCACTTACTGGCCCTCAGTTCCCCCCAACACCTCAATCCTGTCCTGCACTTAGGAAAGAAAAAAAGCAGGTGTTCGGGTTGCCTCAATTGTGATTGTGCTTACATTTGCTGATTGGGTGCCTGGAGCAAATCACCAGGATAAACCCACGCCCAATCACACTGTGGCACAGCACCAGCTTGTTAAAACTAGCACGATCTGCAAGATGCAGCAAAGATTTAATGGGTTGCCACACAGCACCATCCAGTGGCCAACAATGGCTCCTACAGCAACACACTGAAGCCAATGGTGGTAGTGGGGAGCTTTTCTCCTCTGGCTAAGAGAGGCTGGAGGAAGTTTGAAAAGTGCATAGTAAAATACTGTCAAAAGCACAGGAAAGTAAAGGAAAGAGGGACATAAAGAAAAACATAAGTCAGTGAAACCGTATCAGTGATCTTTACAGGCAACTTTCAGTCAGGAGGCCACAGTGAATTGCAGTTACTGACTTTTTAATAGCTGGAAATATCAACATATTCATGGCAAATAATAAATCACCATCCAGGAGAGGGAGAGGGAGGAGAGGGGAGGGGGAAGAACGGGGAAGGCGGGGCAGGACAGGGGGATTAGGGGTGTGAGGGGGGTAAGAGAGTAGGATGAAGGGGCTGAGGGGGAGAGGTGAGGGAGGGGGATAAGGGAAATGAGGGGGGATGAGGGATGAGGGGGGGAGGAGGGGAGACAGGCGATGAGGGGTGAAGAGGTGGGATGGGAGAATGAGGGGGAAGGTGAGGATGATGGGGAGGGGAAGGGAAACGTGGGGGGATGGACAGGAATAAGGGGGGGGGTGTGGGAGGATGAGGGGCTCCAAGTGGAAGGGGGAGCAGGGGGTGTGGGGGAAGTGAGAGGGGAAATGAAGGAGGGAGGGGAGGGACAGGGGAGTCAGAGGTTAGACAAAGGAGACAAGTGGAGGGACAAGCCAGAAAGGAGGAAGAGGTGAGGAGGGAGGTTATGGGAGAGGAGTGAGGGGAAAGATGGAGAGAGGTGAGTGTGATATTAAATGCAGGGACTCCCCAATATTCTATCAGTATTTGTAGCAATCCCTTGAGAGTGTGACACTTTACTGGGACCTTCCTGGTAGCAAGACACTATTTGGAGCAATTCTCCAGTGGAGAGACACTATTTACAGTATCTCCCCCACTGGGAGTGAGACAGTATTTACAGGGTCTCCACTCTCGGAAAAGTGACAACATTTGCAGGGATTTACTGTGAGTCAAACAATACTTACAGAGGCTCCCTGAGAGTGAGATAATATTTCCAGGGGCCATCTCACAAGCAGAAAGGAATAAACATCACTCCCGTGCTCTATTAGACTGAATTGCAGGTGATTACTGGTCTACACTAGTAGTGATAGCAAATGAAGAACTTAAGTTGGTGAATCAAGAGTAGAAAACAGGTGTACAACTTAAGTGAAACTTTTTCTGTAGATTGGTGCCCATACTTCAGACAAGTCTGGAGAAAGCATTGTTAACCAGAACAAAGAAAGGCAAAAGAAAGATAGGGAATACAGTCAAGGCAACTTTGCAGAATCAGGAAGAACTACGTTTACTGATCCCATGGGGGAACTCATTTGCACTGCTTCCCCCTACATTGTGCTGCACCGTAAGCCGGTTTAACAGGACAAACAGCATCTACATTCAGTGTACAACAGTGAGAAGCCTTCATGGAGGAGCAGGTGGAGAGTAAGAATGAACAAAAGGATAAAGGAGGCTTAAAGCGCAGCCGCAGGACGATGATGATGGCGACTGCGAGACAGCAACAGGATGCAATTCAAAGACAGCGAGCATTCACATCAGGGCAGACTGGGATTAAGAGCGGGGAAAATGCACTGACAAAATTTAATTCCGTACACTTCTGCCCATAAATGCCAACCCTTTCAATTTTATAATGTACACGCGCACATACCAAAAGTCACAAGACACAGTCACTGCACCTCCGGTCATATCAGCAGTTCCATTAACATTACAAGAAGTCAGGGCACTTCCCTTCTGCAAACATACTTTAGAAAATGTGTCGGCCAGTCTCAACCATCTTCTCCTGCACAATGTGAGTGAGGTCATGATACCAAGCACAGGATTCCCACAATAACATGGGGTGCAACAGTATGGTCATTCGAACCTCACTCACGTGCAATGTTGGACGTGTGGAGCTTCTTACTATGCCCACTTGCTGACTGAGAAAGTAGTCAGTAAAATATTGTAGAATAAGATGAATTAGGAGCACCAAGCTTAAAGTTGACAAGTGTGGTCATTAGGGAGAGGGAGAGATGTATTAGGCAATGCAGCCACACACAGACACTGGGACATCCTTGAGATTTAGCTGTGTCCATGGGGATGGTGGCACTATTACACCAGATGATCCCAGAACATCTACCACTTGCTAAAACAGCTAGGTTAACCTATACAATTTAGTCACCTCGTCTTTGATCTTTTCTACTTTGGGTATCCTGAAGTATGAACTTGAGAATTACCCTTTGTTTGGATTCCTTAGTTTAATAAAACCTGAATTGTTCCTGGGGGAAAGCATTTTGAGTGGTACACTAGCAGGAGGCGAACTGTCTGAGGCTAGGAATTAAAAGTAGCTTAGGTGAAGACCTTCCTACAGAGCACAACCCTTAGTATAGTAATCGACCCTAATGGTCACTTTGCTCTCCAAATGCAAGGCTTATCAAGGGTCAAGTAGAGCTAATGAACACGCTAATGTTCCTTTAGGGGAAAAAATCCTGATGTCCTTACCCTGTCTGGCCTATATATGACTATAGTTCCAATCCAATACGATTAACTACCCTCTAAAATGGCCTATCAGGTCAATCAGTTGCATCAAATGATTACATCATTTCAAGGCGGCCCACACCACCTTCTTGGGGCAATTAGAAATGGGCAATAAATGTCAGCCTTGCCAGCAACATCAACATCCTGAGAACAAAGAAACAAAAAGCTTAACATAAGTTGAGGATGTAAATTAAGCAAGCAGCTGAGCCCAGGTCCATATGTTACTCAAAATCATAACCTCATTTGATCTCTTAACTTTCCTTCTTGGTTCCTTCTGAATTAACCAGATGATCAGGGTTACCATTTACTCCTTGCATTTTGTTTTATTCATTTACAGGATGTGGTGTCATTGCCAAGGCCAGCATTTGTTGCCCATTCCTAAGTGCCCATGAGAAGGTGGTTGTGAGCCACCTTCGTGAATAGAACTGACTGGCTTGTTAGGCCATTTCAGAGGGCAGTTAAGAGCCAACCACATTGTTGAGAATCTGGAGTCACATACAGGCCAGGCCAAGTAAAGGTGACACATTTCTTTCGCGAAAGGACCTTCATAAACCAGATAAGTATTTTAGACAATCTGGAAGCTTTTTTTCCCAGATATATTTAATTACTTGAATTTAGACTCCAGATTAGTAATTCAGTAATAAAAGCACTGTGCTACCGTGCCCTGGATTATTCACCTTGGATCTTTATTGACCACTACTGCCAGGCTCAAGGATCTAGGTTAAATTTTTCATCCAAGGCCCAGCAGAGGAACTATGGTGGTTGTGATGTAGTTTGGACGTAGCACTAATAAGTTAACAGACTCAGCATAAACCTACATGCAGCAAGCCTGCAAGCTGTGTCACCCCATTAACTATATGATTGTCATTTCCAACATGCCCAAGGTCACTGGCTTACAGTTGCTACAGGAATCACAAAGCACTGGAATCCCATGCATTTACTAGAATAACAACATTCAGCCACTGTAAACCAGTAACCTTGACCATGCACAATGCCTACTCTTTCAGGCCTTGAGCTCTTCAATCTACAATATCTAATATGGACTTTGCGAAACCGACTGCAATCTGTTCAGAAACAGATCCAACATTGGAGGGTCACTAATACTGTTTGGAACATACCCCAGGATGCTTCATCGTATGATGTCCTACTGCCTCACTACCACTCCCCCTGCCCTGACACTGTGGCCACTGGTCACTCGACAACAGTCAATAATGGCAACTGCTGATTCACTATTCTCTGCTCCCCAAAAGGTTTTCCTGTCGCGTGGTTTTATCAGAGTGGCATTACACCCTGGTAGCCTTGCTGCTCGCCAAGATACAAGAGAGCACACTGCTTACTGGGAAGAATGTGTGGGAAGCTAATTCTTCATTCCAGGCAAAATCTAGGAGGATTGGGAACCCCATTCACCTGGACAGGTTTAAGGCCTAGCATTCCCAAGGACAAGAGTCAAGAGTAACCTATCTGCCCCTCGACGCCTTCCCCTCCCCACGGCTGGGAGATTTAAACCACACTGTTCCACAGTTGGTGTGAAATTTCTAACCTCTCCCCAAAATAAACCTCTTTTGCAGATATATACAAACACACATGTTAAGGAGCAAAAGAAGCACATCAGTAAAATAACTGGTAAAATATTATTACCGTGTAATGAAGAGGGTAATGAGGAGGGTTAAAAAACCAAACTGGTCTTTACAGCCAAGGACAATTTCAGGAATACAAGGTTTCTGTGCTGCCCCTGCTGGTCTCTGTCCTGTGCCCCATGACATTTGATCAGAGTTCCTGACAATCACAGCCAGGAGGTGAGGCACAATGCAGAGGTTGGCAGCATGATTGCAAACTCTGCTTCTGTTTCTCCCTCCCCAAAATAAAACACAGAAAAATATTGTATTGGGAGGAATGTTAGAATCTGTTTATTGGAAGAATATAAATTGGCTTCTTTAACTCTTGTACATCTGCGTTTTGATTTGAAATAATACAAGACAACTGTGGGACAATGAAGTTTGAATTGGCAAGGATAGACTTGGAGCTCCAGAAATGAAACATGGCACAATGGACATATAAAGATTAGCATAAAGATTGTTAAAGAGCATATTATATACAGGAGTGCTGCAGCTCTGTTAAGTGCAAGGCTGTTACTTCGAAACCTAATGCCTCAGCAGTTCATTCAGTGAGGATGTGAACTGGACAGACCAACAGGGCTTGAGTGTAGTTCTTCTCACTCATCAGTCTGCCAAGTTTGGAATGGCAGCCTGGGGTAGCCTTCATTGCCACTGGGCTGAAGAGCTGGAAAGCCAGGCCAGAGCCCTCATACCCCTAATTGTCTAGGGGTACTTTTGATTAGGTGCGCGAGCCGATGTCGAACAGGGATAGGGAATCTGATCCCGCTGTGATACTGCCAGTATCGACCATGCTTGCCTTGCTCAGACAGGCCAAGAGTGCCAGCTTGAGCAAGGTTCCAGAAGAGAGGAGGGAATCCACTGGCAACTGACAGAACTGACTCCAGGTGGGAGCTCACATCTTTGGGAAGGAAGGAAAGAGGGAAATTGAGGGAGACATGGAGGGGGCGGCGCGAGTAGGGGTGGAACTTGAATTTATATAGAACCTTACCATGACCTCAGGAAATTCCAAAATGTTTCACAGGCAATGGATTATATATTCACAGTGCACCCATTGATGCACAGATAAGAGGAAGAGGAGGGGAGGGAAACAACACTGCACTTTTGCTGGGCGACAATACTCCTGTATATAACACGGTTAAGTCATGGCTTTTAATGGGGGGGGGGGGGGTAAAGGAGGATGGGTGGGAGTGGTCGAATGGTATTTCTTAGCGAGCAATAGCCGACCTAACATTATAACTATTCAGCATTCCTTTATTTGATATCATAATTAAGTAGGAAAGAAAGTTGGCTTGTTGCAAGTCATACCGCTTGCAGTGCGGCCTCTGGGCCCCGGTCTTCATACTCCGTGGCAGCTTTGGAGACGGTCCTTGCTGTGTCTCCTTCACAAACCTTAGAGGGATCTTTTGCTGATGGTTGCTCCAAGTATTCCAATTCTTTTCCTTGCACTGCAAAAAACAGAGCATTTTAAACAATGTATTTTTACAGGTGGCTCCATTCCTCACTGGAGGACGTTGTTACCCAGTAGGAACATGCAGCTCTCTGAAGCCTTCTTCAAACTTGCTGTTCTCTGCCTGAGCTCCAGATGGTTTCAATGCTCCAGTATCAATTATGAAACAAAACAACAAAACGTCAAACCATAAGCTTAAAGGTTCTTTCATTACTCCACTAGTAACCTTGGAAGGGGGGGTGCAGATGACACTCAGAACATAAGATTCCAGGTTCACATTACATTATTACTTTACGTTATTTTTGTAGGTTCACAATCTACATTATTAGCTAATCTCAGAAACACATAGAATTTTACAGCACAGAAACCGAACATTCGGTTCAAATAGTCTATGCGGGTGTCAATACGTGACTTAAGCCTCTGCACACCCTTCTTCCTCTCACCTCGATGATACCACCCTGGAGTGCTGCGAGAAGTTTGGGTCTCCATACCTAAACATGGGTACAAATGCCATGGAGGCAGTACCGCAAATGTTTACCAGACCTATTCCTGGGCTGAGTGGGTTGTTCTATCATGTGAAGCTGAGCAAATTCAGGTGAGAGTGACTGCCCATGACGTCAAGGCCGCACTTGGCCGAGTGTGGCATCAAGGAGCCCTAGCAAAACTGAAGTCAGTGGGAATCAGGGTGAAAACTCTCCGCTGGTTGAGTCATACCAAGCACAAAGGAAGGTGGTTGTGGTTGTTGAAGGTCAATCATCTCAGCTCCAGAACATCACTGCAGGAGTTCCTCAGGGTAGTGTCCTCAGCCCAACCATCTTCAGCTGCTTCATCAATGACCTTCCTCACATCATAAGGTCAGAAGTAGGATGTTCGCTGATGATTGCACAATGTTCTGCATCATTCGTGACTCCTCAGATGCTGAAGCAGTCCATGTCCAAATGCAGAAAGATCTGGACAATGTCCAGGCTTGGGCTGACAAGTTGCAAGTAACATTCGTGCCACACAAATGCCAAGTAATGACCATCTCCAACAAGAAAGAATCTAACCATCGCCCCTTGACATTCAATGGAATTACCATCAATGAATCCCCTGTTATCAACATCCTGGGGGGGGTTACCATTGATCAGAAGCTGAACTGCACTAGCCATATAAATACAATGGCTACAAGAGCAGGTCAGAGGCTAGGAATCCTGCCACGAGCAATTCACCTCCTAATTCCCCAAAGCCAGTCCACCATCTACAAGGCACAAGTCAGGAGTGTGATGGAATACTCCCCACTTATCTGGATGAGTGCAGCTCCCACAGCACTCAAGAAGCTTGACACCATCCAGGACAAAGCAGCCCATTTGATAGGCAGCCCATCCACAAACATTCACCCCCTCCATCACCGATGCACAGTAGCAGCAGTATATACCACCTACAAGATGGAATGCATGAATTCACCAAGGCTCCTTAGACAGCACCTTCCAAACCCATCACCACTACCATCTAGAAGTACAAGGGCAACAGATAGGTGGGAACACCACCACCTGGAAGATTTTCTCCAAGTCACTCGCCATCCTGACTTGGAAACATAACGTCATTCCTTCACTGTCATTGGGTCAAAATCATGGAATTCTCTTCTTAACAGCACTGTGGGTGTACCTACTCCACATGAACAGCAGTGGTTCAAGAACGCAGCAGTTCAAGAAAGCAGCTCACCACCACCTTCTCAAGGGCAAATAGGATGGGCAATAAATCTGGCCCAGCCAGTGAAGCCTACATCCCGTGAATAAGTTTAGAAGAATGAGAGGTCTCATTGAAACATACTTGATACCAAAAGGGCTCAACAGGGTAGAGAGGTTGTTTCCGCTGGCTGGTGAATCTAGAACAGAGGGCAGAGTCTCAGGATAAGGGGTTGATCATTTATGATTGAGATGAGGAGAATTTTTTTTTCACTCAAAAGGTTGTGAATCTTTGTAATTGTCTATCCTAGAGGGTTGCGGATACTCCATCATGAGTATAACCAAGGTTAAGATAGGTAGATCTTTGGCCTCTCAGGGAATCAAGGGATACAAGGGCAAGAAAGTAGAGTTGAGGCAGAAGATCAGCACTGAATTGCAGAGCAGGTTTGAGGAGCCACATGGCCACCTTGTCAGCATATCCTTCCTCCATCGTGTCCCTCTCTGGCTACCTCTTAAATGCATCTAGGTTATTTGCCTCAATTCCACGTGGTATTGAGTTCCGCATTCTAACCACTATCTGGATAAAGAGCATCAGCAGATGGCAGTATGGCCAAATGCAATACTGTTCTCACTTCAGAAATCCACCCATAGAAGGTGCCTGATGTCTACTTGCCAGAGCCAACAGACTGAGTTCGGGAGTGAGAATGCTGGCTTGAAGTTTCCTCTCAACAGCTCACAGATGCTAAGGACCTGACTGCAAGCCTTTGTTGAGCTCAGTTACTTTATCATAGAACAGGAATTGGACCCAAGATCTTCATGACCTGTACAGATCAGTTTTTACATAGGTGAAAAGCGTAAATTTAATACAGTTCTTCAAGGTATCTACTAAAACGTTGTTCAAAAAAATACCAACATTCATGAAGAAATTGTAATTCAAAACAACAAATAAGGAATCAAACTAATTTTAACCTCTCACCTGAGGTAGATGCTCCAGTGGGCTCCCTCTGCGTAGTGTGTATCTCCATTTTTTCTTGCTGGGCTTTTTTCTCCTGTTGTGCATCCCATTCTTGTAGCTCCTTCTCAAACCTTCGGTTGTCATCTCTGACATACTCTTTCAAATCGCACGGCAAGGTGTTCATTCCAGTCAATATCTGACCAGTTTCCTTATCAAACTCCTCTAAATGAGCAATGGGAAAGGTTTTTTTTTTTATAGACTGTGTAAATTAAACAGCAAACAGAGCAGTTTAGAAATAAAGTGCATATCATTCCACCCGCATATCCCACATCTTTGCTATTGCTGGCTCAAGAGATGGCAGGAAAGTGACGCATACAGACCAGGTTTGACCCCTGTTCTATGCTGAGTTCACTGACTTCAACTGTGGTGGCAATACAGGCACAACAGTTTGAATTAGCAGATTGGAATATTGAAGATCAGCCAGAGTTCCTGCTCCTTCACACTATTCAGACATCCTCAGTGGAAACTGGCCCTGTGAAAATGTTGGGTGAAGACGAGATCAAGTCCAGTCTCATAGGCTTGGCCAGCTGGTTCCAATTCAGCATCCTTTCTTGATCTTTCAAAATAGCAATGCAAATTCGCTACTTTTAAAAAATAAAAATTGTCCTTTGCTGTTTTAAACAGCACGCAGGGCAGTGCTGGTCAACAGAAATTTCTAAGCAGCCACAGGTGTGGCTACGACAACACCATTTTAGTCACATGCACTTATATTGGTAGGCAGTGTCTTACATACACACACATTACAAGTCCACCAGCAACATCTCAGGACAACTGGAGATGGGAAATAAATCTTGGCCTTGGCAGTGGCACCACATCCCCAGAATGAATAAAAGAGAAAAAGATAAATGTACTTCACATATAAATTTACTTCACAAGCTATCCACCACCATTCAGCAATCAAACTCGTACTCAGTAATCTAAAAAAGACTCTCACACTGCTTTTTCCTCTCAATTTTACCAACAAATGCACAAAGAATATATATATATATATATTATGAAGTGTGATAGCACAGAAACAGGCCATCAACCCAACATGCTGGTCTTTATATTCCACGCGAACCACAGTTAATTCCTTGGCTGTTACTGAATCCTGGCTGAAATGGTGAAACACTGATTCTGAACCACGAGGCCACCAGGGTAGTTTTAGTAATCCAGGAAACCAGAGAGAACTCCCTGCTCTTTTCTGAATATTGTCATGGAAACTTTTACATCCACCCGAGAGGGCAGGTGAAGCCTCAGTTTAATGTCTCATTAGCCCCATGATATTGTTTTATGCCAACCCAGTATTTGGATCAAATGCCCAACAAGTGTCTATTGTTTATTTTCTTTCAAGCACAAATGTAATTAGCCACATGTGGATTCCCAATTAGCCACAACTGGCAGTGTGGACATCACTGTACTAGACCATTGGCGCACTAGCTCCAGGAATGTTGGCCATTATGCTGCGTGAAAGTCTTGCAGGAGCACCAAACTCTTTGCTGCGACAGGTGAAATGTTAACCCAATGCTGACTGCATTTAGCGCAAAGAAGCTGCAGAGCAGGTTTTTCAATCCGAAGGCTGCTCAGTCTGAATTTTCATATTTCAATTCCAAGTCCTGTCAAAGAACTTTGATATAAGATAATCAAAAATCTACTGCTGCCAACTTTTAGCATCAGGGAGGGATTCTCTGCCTCAGCATAACATAACTTTAAGACGATAGCTATTCTGCTGCTCTTTCTCTCTCCCAACTCCTGTCTCTCTTTTCTTTCAAAAGGAAATTGGATGGGCACTCGAGGGAAATAAACTTAGATTGGGGAAATGGAGCTGACTGAACTGCTCCACAGAGAATTGGCATGGATTCGATGGGCCAAATGGCCTCATGTTTTGTAATGACTATGACTCCTTGCACTCAGGCTCTGCTTGCCCCCACCTTGTTTTCTTCTGGCCAATAATGTTCCTCTGGCTTGGTTCCTTATATGTCACCTCACTTTCTTCCTGCTGTTGGTACCCATGGATCTAAAAGCCCCCTCCACGGGCAAATAGTACCTTTACAACAACTTGCATAAAATAAACTAAGCAAGCAATATTAGAAGGGAGCTGTTCTAAAAGACTGGTCAACGTGGTAGGGTTTCAGGAGAGTCTTAAAGAAGGGGGAGAGTCAGAGAGAAAGACGTTTAGCAAGACAATTCCAGAGCTCAAGACTCAGATGGTTGATGGTATGGCTGCCAGAATTGGTTGAGTGTAGGAACCTTGGAAGGCTGTAGGAGATTACCGAGATAGAGAAGAGCGAAGCTATGCTGTGCAGGGGTCTAAACACAAATATAATCATTTTAAAGTGGGCCTTCTGGAACTACAAGCCACAGTTGACCAGGGTGATGGGTGAGCAGGAGCAATACAGATTAGGAAATAGATAGCAAAGCTTTCGATGAGTTCAAATTTATGGAGGATGAGATTAATTGAGTCTGGAGATAAAAAAAATACATGGATGAGGGTTATGCAGCCAATGAGCTGAGGCAGGGACCAAGAACACTGATGTTACAAAGGTGAAAATAGGTGGTCTTTATGATGGAGGGGGTTTAGGGTCGGAAGACCAGCTCTAGGTTTTGATAGTAGGCACAGCCTGTGAACAATCCATTTCAGTCCGAGACTGTAGCCAAGGCGTGGACTGGAATTGGTGGCAAGCGCAAGTATTGTGTAGGGCCAAAGATGACAGAGGAGGTCTCGTGGCGCAGTGGTAGCATCCCTGCCTCTGAGCCAGAAGATCTGGGTTCAAATCCCACTGCAGGACTCGATGACTAAGGAACGTGCATTCGTAATGCGGCCAAACAGATCGGCCAATGAGTATCAACTTGTAAATCCTTCCAACATAGGCCAAAGGCAGGGGCTAAGTGTAGGAGAGATTCCTGTAATGGAAAGAAATTGGAGCCTCAGCCTTCTTCTCAATGTTTAACTGGAGGAAACTGCAGGTAATAAGTGAGCAAGCATCAATTGCCATTTGTGGAAGTGTTTCTAAATTTCTACCACTCTATGCTTGTAGAAGTGCTTTCTGAAATCACTCCTGAAAGGCCTGGCTCTAATTTTTAGGCTATGCTCCTTAGTCCTAAGCTCCCCAACCAGCAGAAATAGCTTTTCCCTATTGATCCTAAGTGTTTCCCTTAACATCTTGAAAACTTTGTTCAAATCACCCTTTAACGTTCTAAAAGCGTTAGTAAATACAACCCTAGTTTTGTGTAATCTCTCCTTGCAATTTAACTCTTTGACTCCAGGTTCTATTCTGGTAAATCTATACTGCATTTCCTGCAAGGTCAATCTATCCTTCCTTGGGTGAGGTGTCCAGAGCTGCTCAAAGTACTCCAGGTATGGTCTAACCAGGGTTTTGTATAGCGGAAGCATGGCTTCTACCACTTTGTATTCTAGTCCTTGAAAGGCTGGGGGAAGAAGATAGAATAGTAACTTTTCACTGACAGATCAGTAACCAGTGAACACAGATTCAAGATAATCAGCAAAAAAAAATGTTACTTTTTACGCAGCGAGTTATAATGATCTGGAATGCACAGCCTGAAAGACTGGTGGAAACAGTAAAGTTCAATAAGGAATTGGATAAATAGTTGAAAAAGAAAAGTTTCAGGGACTACAGGGAAAGACCAGTGAAATGGGACTAATGGGATAGCTCTTTCATGAGGGGCTGACTGGCCTCCTCCCGTGCTGTATGATTCTCTGAGCAGAAACTGAGACAACAGAAGCAGAGGATTCACAGGAACACACCATCTCAAAATTAAAGATAACATTCCACCACAAATGCATTCCATACAATACACACACGACACGCCGCAAGTAAAAGGCGAGTATGAGCTAATGAAAGTACCTTCTATTAAGTATCGCTCTGTGTCATTTATGTACATTAAACAGTATGCACTAGCGTTCCTGTACCCGCCAAAAGAATCGCGTTCTAGTTCCTCCCAGGAGGATTTGGTAACAGCTATGTCGTTGTACTTCATCCACCTCTCGTGGTGGTGATCATGGATGTAGGCCCAGTAATGCCCAGCATTAGCCTGACCTTCATGCACTAAGACTGCATGCAATCGATAAGGAACCTAGAGCACAAAGGGAAGATATGATAAGCAAAGGCTCATTACATTGAAGAACATACACGTACATCAGAAACTCTGAGCTGATGCTGTAGCTTCCGATATGCGTTAAAATCAGTCAAGTCTACACTCTATTGTAACATGCTTATTCAAAATGGCTCTGCAATGTGACATGTACATAAGCTTCAAAAACAGCACTTTCGTTAAAACTCTCAATTCATATTTCATCAGATCAGCTCTAATGAAGAGTTGCAGCTGAAATCTTATCCCCTTCAGAGGTTGATGAGCCAGCTCAGCATTCTTATTTCAGAGTTCCCACCCTTCCCTGCTAGTTGTGGAGGCAATTGCAGACCAATAGAACACAGCCCGGCAGGCTCTGCCCTTCATGACCTGTTTATTCCAGTTAACAGATTGCCTGAAGCTCAGTTAAAATCACACAGATATTGTGCTTACTTGCATCATGGTCTTGTCGGTGTACATCAGATCGATTGTGCGGTGAAGCCTAGCAATGCTCTCTTGCAGATCTGAAAAACACGCCAGAGATTGTGATTGACGGCTTGAACAGGAAACGCTGTTTGCACCCCTTTGGGGACAATGTCTGAACATAAATAATTCCTACTTAATATATAAGAAAATGATGACTGATTGTCTAAGCTTTGGAGAGCTTGCTTAACAATGAATCTCGGGGGTTATCTTTCGAGTAATGGTTAGCCAAAAACAAAATCCTTTTCTCCACCCATTTGTCTAGGAAGTTCCGCAGACTTTTGCCAAGATTGGTCTTTATGCATGAGCCTAAACCCACAGAGAGCATCACAACCAAGCCCTGTGCTGTCATCACATAACAAGCACACATGTACTATAAAGGAATCACTGCACAATTGCTAGCCCAGATGCCAAATATAATATCCAAGCTTAAATGTGCAAAATCAGCTTAAATGCTAAAGTTTAAGTTGAAATGGGTGGTGTTCCAATCCCAAGGGCCACCATCCTTCATAAAATAAAAACAGAAAATGTCATTCCATCGCCAACTAGAAGCAGGCTAACTTTTCAGGTATAGACACGCATTAGAACATGCTTGTGTTCTACCAAGGCCTCTACTCAAATCACCAAACCATTTGTTATTATTGGGGAAGTCAAGAGTTATGGGGAACAGACAGGAAAGTGGCGTCCAGGCCAATGTGAGATAAGCCATGATCACCTTGAACAGCAGTGGAGACTCGAGGGGCCGAATACGGTACTCCTGTTCCAATTTCTTATGTTTCCTCAGATCCTGGGAGATCTGGGTCAGAACATTGGCGTTGGCATGTGGGGGCTGGGCCTGACACGCCAACGTACAAAATGGCGCGTGTCATTTTGATATTTCATTCAGCGGGCGCCTGCCAATCTGTCAACAGCCTATTGAGGCCATTAAAAACCTAATTAAAGTTATTAGCATCGCTGCCCATCCAACCTTGAGGTTGCGGGCAGGTGAAGAGCCTAAGCAGTCTTCGCATTTTTCAAGAAACCTCGTCCATGGGAGGGATGAGGTATCCTGAAGGTTTAATAAATTAATTAATTTTGCTAAATTGGCAAACATGCCCCCAGCTCGTGTGACATTGTCTATATAGTTTTTCTCTTTATTAAAAAGTTTCATTATGTACTTCATCTGCCTGAGGAACTCTCCCTCCTCCTTGCGCCCGCACAGGTAGTGCTGAGTGCTCCAGAGCGCGCATTACTTTGGGCGGGCCCTAATTGGCCCGTCTACATAAAATTACGTTGCGCAGCCGATCGCGGGCGGCAATCGGTTCCGCGCCTGCCCCCACCCAGCCTGCCCAACATAGGTAAGATGCAGCCCCTGCTGTTTACTGCCAGGGTTTTCTAGTTTAGGATTTCAAAGATTTTCTCTATGCTCAAATGATTAGCACAACAAGAAGTATAAAATTAAAACAATGGCACCAATGAGAGGTCACATTTAAATGTCTATGTCAACCCATGAGAATTATGTTTAATTGCTTTACTCATTCAGCAAAGCCTGTTTTTTTTTTTGAGCACTTTCCTAGCTTCCCAATATACATCTTCATCATGCTCATTGTTTCTTTCAGTTCTTCCATCGGATGAACCTAACCAGAAGCTGTTCTGCAAAGACAGAGATCCATCGGACAACCATTGAACCAGCAGCAAGTCAACTAAGCAGCCAAGGTAATAATGAACCACACCTTGAAAGTGGGAGAAGGACTCTTCCCTAACCTGTTCCAACTTCAAGTTCACCTGAGAACCAACCTCCTGGAGAGTTGACTACAAGAGGCTTCTCAGATTACTGAAAATCCTCTGCTTCACAAGACCTTCACTTCATCTAAATCATCAACGCATCTAAGAAACTACAAGCCTGCCACAAAACAGATGGAGACAGGCATATATTGGAATTGTATCGTTTCACCTTCATCTGTATTGAATCTTTGTGTGTGTGAGAGTCAAGTATGTAAGACATCGCGTTTTAAGCCTCCGGGGTAAATGTGCGAAAATAAATAGCCTTCTTTACTTAAAAGGACACAAAAAAAAGCTTGCTGCTGGCATTTTTTAAATTGGGACAATCACTCTGAGGATAAGAAAACACAAACCTTTTACATACAAACATACAGATCCTGGCAATAAAAGGGACACAAATTCTGCCTGCAACGCTATGCCTGAGGTGGTATGGGGCATTCTCCTTGTATCACTATGGCTCTTGCAGTGATGGGCAATTCTACAGTGTCTTCTCTTGGGATGTTACTGACCCACCTCCAGTTTCCCCGAGAACTACTCAGTTTGTAAATCATGGACTATGCCAGACCGGGTAAGGGTGGCAAGATCCCTTCCCTGAAGAACATTAGTGAACCATCAAAGTCTTCACAACAATCTGCAGGTTTCAGAGCCATCTTCCAGTGTTGGCCCAAAACACCGAGATTAAGTGAATTTAATTTCACAGATTTTTTTGCATTCTTTCACAGGATGTGGGTGTTGCTGGCTAGGCCAGCATTTATTGGCCTTCCCTAAATGCCCTTGAAAAGATGGTGGTGAGCTGCCTACTTGGACCACTGCAGTCCATGTGGTTGTGGATTTGGGAGTTGCTGTCCAAGGAGCCTTGGTGAGTTTCTGCAGTGCATCTTGTAGGTGGTACACCGTGTGTCAGTGGTGGGGGGAGTGAATTTACCGTGATTAATTTGAATTCTGGATTACTAGCTCAGTACAATAATACACTACTGCACCTTCATTCTTTCCCATCATCTCAAACTCCTGAAATACCTCAGTCTTTCCTTCTTCATTCAACTTATAGGCATTTAGAACGATCTAATCATGAATACTTAGGCTGAGAATTTCTTTTCGATTTTGATGAAAATCTACCTAAGGGCCTCACCTTTCTTCTGGGCTCCTCAATAAATTATCAAATAGCTCAGTAGTGGGCAACAGGTTTTACTGAGAAATAATACTATCTCACAGAGGGTAAAGATTCAGATCAGAGAGGGGGGAAGAAAGTCATACCTCTAGTGTCATTCTCCACCTCCATCCTCCAGCGATGTAGACAACCCTCCAACACCCTTAACTCGTCCTCCGTGATATGCCGTGGTGCAGGATGCATCGGAATTTCCGGTGGAACCCTCGACTGTGTGAAAGGTTTGTGAACTACTGGCCGCTGAAGAGGGGGTGTGCAGGGAGCTTCTGTAGGTGCCAAGGGTCCTTGTTCCATTGGGCTACTGGCAGTTTTTGTACAATGAAAACAGCATGGTTAATCTTTCCAAGCATTTCTGTAACTATTCCAACATCTAAATCCACGTAGATCCTGAACTCCATATGATGCTTTATTAAGAGTTAGGCTAGCCTCCCCCCTCAAATCAAAACAAGATAATAATTCATAGTTCATCCTGAAGTACTTAACATCGCCAGCCATCCCTTAGCCAAGTAGAGCCTCATGCTCTACTAAAACCACTTCCAAATCTGGTAAGGCGGATTCTCCCTCAATTGACTCACTCTTTGTAAGGTAGCATCCGCCCTGCACTCCCCATCCAAAGAACAGTGCAGCTAAGAAAGAGAGGGGACAATAGAGTGGATGCACGTTTCAGCTCTGCACAGCTCTGCTACCAATGGGCTTTCATTTTTAACAAGGGGCGCACTGAGTATCTTAAAATTGTTCAGCAAAATGAAGGTTGAAAATATTTCATGCATTCAGCAGCAAGCAAGAAAGGTAGCTTAACACATGCTCTTTCTTTTAACATTACCTACTGTACCAGGGTTGTCCAACTTTTTTGCCTGGAAGCCACATTTCAAAATTTTTCTCACTCAAGGGGCCAATGTGCAAATTTCAAAATATAAAATTCGGAGAAACAATACACATGATGAGAGTGCACGGTAGCGGGGGGGGATGAGAGTGCACGGCGGCGAGCGGGGATGAGAGTGCACGGCGGCGAGCGGGGATGAGAGTGCACGGCGGCGAGCGGGGATGAGAGTGCACGGCGGCGAGCGGGGATGAGAGTGCACGGCGGCGAGCGGGGATGAGAGTGCACGGCGGCGAGCGGGGATGAGAGTGCACGGCGGCGAGCAGGGGATGAGAGTGCACGGCGGCGAGCGGGGATGAGAGTGCACGGCGGCGAGCGGGGATGAGAGTGCACGGCGGCGAGCGGGGATGAGAGTGCACGGCGGCGAGCGGGGATGAGAGTGCACGGCGGCGAGCGGGGATGAGAGTGCACGGCGGCGAGCGGGGATGAGAGTGCACGGCGGCGAGGGGGGGTGAGTGTGCACGGTGGCGGGGGGGTGAGAGTGCACGGCGGCGAGGGGGGGGATGAGAGTGCACGGCGGCGAGGGGGGATGAGAGTGCACGGCGGCGAGGGGGGGGATGAGAGTGCACGGCGGCGAGGGGGGATGAGAGTGCACGGCGGCGAGGGGGGGATGAGAGTGCACGGCGGTGAGGGGGGATGAGAGTGCACGGCGGCGAGGGGGGGGATGAGAGTGCACGGCGGCGAGGGGGGATGAGAGTGCATGGCGGCGAGGGGGGATGAGAGTGCACGGCGGCGAGCGGGGATGAGAGTGCACGGCGGCGAGCGGGGATGAGAGTGCACGGCGGCGAGGGGGGATGAGAGTGCACGGCGGCGAGGGGGGATGAGAGTGCACGGCGGCGAGGGGGGGATGAGAGTGCACGATAACCCTGATATTTGGAGTGAACCTTATGGACAGATGCTGCCCCCGTGCACACATTTTCTCCTCCCTCTCTCCCCACACACCCTTCGCCTACACGACCCCTCACATCCTCTCCTTTTCCCCACTCACACCCTCTCCCCTCAACCCATCTCTGACCTCCTCCACCCTCCAACCCTCACAACCCCTCTCCAACCCTCACATTCCCTCAGTTTGCCCTGGCGCGCACACATTCTTCTCCCTCTCTCCCCACACACCCTTCCCCCAATGCATCCCATTCCCTTCACACCCACCTCCCCTCCCTCCCCTCACACACCCCTCTCCGCCCTCCCCTCACATACCCCTCTCCGCCCTCCCCTCACACACCCCTCTCCGCCCTCCCCTCACACACCCCTCTCCGCCCTCCCCTCACACACCCCTCTCCGCCCTCCCCTCACACACCCCTCTCCGCCCTCCCCTCACACACCCCTCTCCGCCCTCCCCTCACACACCCCTCGCCGCCCTCCCCTCACACACCCCTCGCCGCCCTCCCCTCACACACCCCTCGCCGCCCTCCCCTCACACACCCCCCCGCCGCCCTGCCCTCACACACCCCTCTCCGCCCTCCCCTCACACACCCCTCTCCGCCCTCCCCTCACACACCCCTCTCCGCCCTCCCCTCACACACCCCTCTCCGCCCTCCCCTCACACACCCCTCTCCGCCCTCCCCTCACACACCCCTCTCCGCCCTCCCCACATACACCCCTC
The DNA here is from genome assembly GCF_017639515.1 of Carcharodon carcharias. NCBI lineage: Eukaryota > Metazoa > Chordata > Chondrichthyes > Lamniformes > Lamnidae > Carcharodon > Carcharodon carcharias. The sequence goes on along the minus strand of NC_054484.1, from coordinate 12,261,142 downwards.
TCCATCCCTCCTCACTCACACTCCCTCTTCCCTCCAGCCTCACCCACACCCCCTCGCACCCCGCCCCCTGCCTCATCCACACCCCCTCTCTACCCTCTCCCCAAACCCACTCTCCATCTCTACCCCAGCCTCACCCACACCCCCTCACACCCACCTCACTCACACCCACTCACCTCTCCACCTCACCCACACTCCCTCGTGCCCCCGCCTCACCCCACACTCCCTTGTGTCCCCCATCTAACCCTCACACTCCCTCGTCCCCCATCTCACCCTCACACTCCCTCGTCCCTGCCTCATCTACGCTCCATCTCCCCCACCTGACCTACACTCTCTCACCCCTCCACCCCGCTCCACACAAACACACTCTCTCACTCCTTCACACACTCTCTCATACAGTCTCCAGTTACTCAGACCGTCAGCGGGCCCCGCTCCCACTGCCTCGTGCTCCACTCTGGATGCCTGTCGCTCCCTGGCTCTCAGGTCCCTGCCCTAGAGCACCCCCCCCCCGGCCCTCAGTTTCCCTGTGGGTCCCCCCCCCACCGCCAACCGACCCTCAACCCTTGACTCGCGGGGCCCCGAACGCATTGCGGCTGGTGTTCCCTGCTCCTTCAAGCACAAGTTGATTCTCATCAGTGAGCCTATCAGCAGCAAACATGGGGGAGAAATGGCCTGTGATTGGAGGAGCAGTTCCGTGCAAAATCTCCCATTCAAATGCGTAGAGGAGCTTCGCGGGCCGTACGTTGGAACAAGCCTGTACAATATGTATGAAAAAGTATTCCTATTTCCGACATTAGCCATTCTGCGGCCTCTCAAGCTGCATGAGAACTAAGGATCACAGTCATAGAATAAGGGGTTGCCCTCTTAGGACAGAGATGAGGGGAAATTTCTTCACTCAGAGGGCTGTGAAGCTTCGGAATTCTCTACCCCCGGTAGCTGTGGATATTCGGTCCGAGAGTATACTCACAACAGAGATCGATAAAGTTTTGGGTACTAAGGGAATAAAGGGATATGGTTATTGAGCAGGAAAATGCAGCTGCAGTAGAAAATCAAGCATGATCCCACGGAATGGCAGGGCAGGGCAGGTTTAGAGGCTGAATAGTCCACCCCGATCCTATTTTTTATGTTCTTAAGACTTCAAAGTAATCAGTTGAAATATATGAGAGATGTGAAGATGTACTATATAAATGTAAGTTTTTCAAGAAAATTCAATAAGATATTTGTTTCTTGCTAATTTATACAGAATGCCAAACTTTATCTACAAACCTCTCTTGCCTGGCTGTTGTCTGAGGTGCTGTCGTGGTACCTGGCGGAGCAGTTTCAACATCATCCACCGGTGAGGTGCACACAGGCTTACTCGAGGCAAACTCCAAGGCATACTGAAGAACATCTGCCAGTGGGAATCGTTTGGGGCCAGAACCATAGCTTAGATACCTGCCAAGAGAAAAAGAGAGCCAATGGGATTGGGGGCAGAAAAGAAAGGAGAAAGAGGGATAAGAAAAAGAAAGGGAGGAAGAGAAAGAAAAAGCGAGGGAGAGAAATTATGTTAAAAGGGAGAAAAATAGTAAGAGAGAAAAACAGGAATCAAAAGTTTGTTTAAATTAGCACTACCAGCATCTGTCCAAATGGGTTTAAGCACTAGTTAGTGTGCCAATTTGGCTTAGCTGGTAATACTTTTGAAGGACTTGAGCACACAATTCACCTGGCATTTCAATACTGCACTGAAGGGGTGCGGCATTGTCAGAGATGCTGTCTGTTGCTTGAATTTAATTTGCTTGTGCTTCTGTGAAGTGCACTGTTTCCTTCTGCAACCTTGAAAAGTGCTATATAAATGCATTGTTGGAACACTAAACAAAGACCTTATATCTGCCTGTTCAGGTAGATGCAAAAGACCCCAAGGCACTTTTCCTAAGAGCAGCTGTGCAATGGACCAAAACAGATCAACAGGGTATCTGCCTACGTCATAACAATGACTACACTTCAAAAGTAATTATTTGATTGTGAAGCATTTTAAGATGTCAAGAGGCGATATAATAAGAGGCAAAATATAAATGCAAGTTCTTCTTCATCCTCAGATGTTTTTAGCCTCAATAAAAACAATGTGCACATTACCACCTTGTAGGCGATTTTTCAGTGCCTATTTGCAAGTTAATTTCTCCCTTCTTTGCGTTAATCTGCCTGTGGTTCAACCACCTATACTCCAGACAACATTGCCTGACTAAATGCTGCTTCTGATGCTTTTTTTCATTGTATCCCATCTTCCTGTTCTCTTGGGGATGAATCTTGCTGGGCTAACCCTCTCACACTGAGTGGCTTTTCTTAATGGGGAACATTGGACAATGAGCACCAGCCTAAGGGGGAGGAAGAGACATTACTGATGAGGGTGACCCTGTTCTCACCCAACATCACTTTCCAGGAAAGGTTACTGGATATCAATCAGGAGTCAGAACCCTGGCTAATTACCCCCCTCCTGTCATCAGCAATTCAAATCTGGGACTATTCTGGAACATTTGTCTCAGTCCCACACTAGCTAAATCATTGATGCACTAAATTATAATTAATTAAAGGAGAGTCTCCTCCTTTATTCCTTCATGGGCTGTGGGTGTCATTGGCATTTGTTGTTCATCCCTAATCACCCTTGAACTGAGTGGTTTATTAGGCCATTTCAGAGCGCAACTAAGAGTCAACCATATTGCTGTGGGTCTGGAGCCACATGTAGGCCAGACCAGGTAAGGGCAGTAGATTTCCTTCCCTAGAGAACATTAGTGAATCAGATGTTTTTTTTTATGACAATCAATGATAATTTCATGGTCACTAGCTTTCAATTCCAGGTTTTTTATCAACTGAATTTACATCCCACCAGCTGCCATGTCCCCTGTGCCTCTGGATTACCAGTCCAGTGACATTACCGCTACTCCATCATCTCCTCCGATCTTAAATCATTTAATTCCATCAGGATATTCTTCTACTTCTTTCTTCCTCCTGGGTTTATCTAGCATCAGCTTAAATGCATCTACCCCAAATTCTGACCAGAAAGAAGAGGCACAACCTCAGCACAAAAGAGCTGTTGTTTATCTATTAGACTCTAGACCAGATTACATTACTGGGACTGCTCATTTCTAACTAAAATTCTCCATCTAAGCTCCTTGTTCTCGTACCTTTCCAGTCGTTGCTGCAAAACGGTAAGGTGGTCTTTCAGCCGTCGTATCTCTTCCCGTTTGATTCTGGTGATTTCTCGGTTTTTATCCATGTACCTGTATTTTTAACCAATAGTACATCCAATTAAGTAGAAATGATCTCACTCCCTAAGACATTGATAATCAAAGGCATCAAGTTGGCAGGTACGAGATCAAAGAATTATATAGGACAGGCAGTGGCCAGTTGGTCCATTGTGCCTGTGCTAGCTCTTGAAAAGAACTATCGAATACATCCCTGTCTTTCCTCACAGCCCTGCAATTTTATTTTCCTTTTCAGGTAAATATGTCATCCTCATTTTAAAGTTACTATTGAATCTGCTTCCACCACCATAGATAGTGCATTCCAGATTATAACAACTCATTGTGTAAAAAAGGTTCTAATCTGCCCTGGATTATTTGCTGATGATCATAAATCCGTATCCTCTGGTTCCTGATGTTGAAAAGAGTATCTCCATGTATATTCCCTCCATTATTTTTTAATATAAAGGAGAATGTAGTGAAGGTGGAACATAACTGAATTGCCAAATTACAATCTTTGCACTGTGAAATAGTCTCTGACATTGTGTTTGATTCAGGGTGAATTAATAAAGTGAACTGAATAAACATCAGTGGAGAAAGGGGACTGAGGAAGTACTAGCAGCATTGCTTGATAGTGTTTTTCCCAGGAGTGGTCAGGGAAGGAATGTAGTATTCCAAAAGTAGAGGATTGGTACGTGGTAGTGGTACAGTGGAGGGAAATAGTGATGGGAATCCATGGTAGAATCAAACTTGCACCTCTGCATGAATTGAGCTCGATGGTCACGATAGCCTGGACTTTCCTATGTTGCAAACAGTCCTAAGCTACAGGGCTGGAATGGAGAAAGTTGGAGCTTCCTCTGCAGTTTGGACAAAAATAAAACACATACTTCACACATCGAGGACCTTCTCAGTTCTAAGCTCTATGATTGTCGAACCTGAACCTCTGTCTCGCTGCCTCCTTTAAGAAGCTCCCTAAAGCCGTACCACTTTGGCCAAGTTTTTGGCCACCTGTCCTAATTTCTTCTTAAATTTAGTCAAATTTTGTCTGATAACACTCTTATGAAGCACGTTACATTGCTTTACTACATTAAAACGTTATATGAATGCAATCTGTCTTCTTTCTAAGAGCACCAGGATACTCTGCAAATTACAGGGCGGCAGTACCTGTCCATGTATAAGACGGATGGAAATTCCAATTTGTGGTGGATCTTCTCGGGCCTTCCCAAAGCTTGATTGAACTCAAATCTGGAAAGTTCGAAGGTTAGGACGGGTGGAAGCGCAGTGAACCAGTGCTGTGGGATCAGAAGACAAGCAGTTGTTGCAACTGAAAATAGCAAGACAATCATTCTTGGAAGGGGTGGGGGGAATGAGAGCCATAACTATCCCAAAAAGGTGCAAGTGTTACTCAGTGGCTGTGAATTTCACATCTGCCCAGTTGTTGAGGAAATTAAGCCACTGTTATTGAAAATCACATTGTTGAAGAATTAAAACCAGGCAAGTATTTTATTAATTAAGCTTGCTCTTGTAATAAATCATGCACTGTGAACATAAACCAATTTAAAGCTAACTTTCCATTAACATGGGATAACATGGTTAAGAATCACACAGTAAATGAAGACCAGTTGTCCCACCATTTCAGTTTTGGAACACTTTAAAGCTAATTCATTGTTAGGCTTTCTTCACTCTCTTAAATATGTTATCTTCTGCTTCCAATATTTTATCCACTTTTCCCTTGAAAGATGGCCCACTACCAAAGTATTCCATGTTCCAACAACTAAAAACTTTCTGCATTAAGAAATTTTACGTAACCTCTTCTTACTCTCTTTGTGGAAACTTTAACAGGATAATCCCACGTCACCAACTTGCTAAATACTTATTCCTTTGACATCCTGTTAAAACGCTTCATAATCTAAAAAAAAATCTCCTCTTAGCTTGCTCTGCTCCAGGGCAAACAGTCCCAGTATCTCTCCTCAGAAGTACAGTTTCTCATCCCTGATGTTATCCTGCTGAATCTGGTAACATGGGAAAGCAGTTAGTTTAGCGTGACTTCTTTAGGTAAAGTTGTCAGTAGCTGTCAGCATTTCTTTCAGGCTGAAAAATCATCAACCAATAGTGCAGCACTCCCTCTGTATTAGGAATGTCAGTTATGTGCCCTCTGATCTTTTTCCATCCATGTAAATTAAATGAATATTGAAGGGGAAGCTACATCTGGGAACTTGTGCTGAAGAGAGAATGGAATCCCAGGAGGGACAATGACTGTTGAAGTAGTTTTCAGAGAAGTAGTGGCATTTAGTCCACCTACAGATTTTTTACATTAAAAATCTATGAATTGTGAAGTAATAAACTGGTTCACCATTTTTACAGTAAACTGTCTCTCAGTGCATACAAAGTATTGCTGAAAAAAGAGACATGCTAACGAAGCTTTTCGTCTTGCACTCATCAGGACAGTACATAAGAAATTACCAGATTGTAACAGTGCAAACAACAATTCATATTGCATGAGAAGAGAGTGCTGACTGGTTGGCAAGGGGACTCTGATTGGTGGAAGCATTGCCATGGAGAATGCAGCATGGAGCAGATAGCTGCCCAGCTTTGTTCAAATTCAAACCAGGTAGGTTGACTTTGATCAAGGATTGCCCTGGGGAACGCACCAGGGAATGACTGCTCCGTAAGCTTTTGTTTAGATGAAAAGGGTGCAAAGGTTCTGTACTACTAAACAACTAAATGTATACAATAGTGAATTGGGGAGAGTTAGTGTTTGGAAATATGCACAGTTTAAAATGTCTCATGAGATAACTTCACAAAAACCTTTGCATAATTATTTGGAGATCTGGCTAGGAATCCAAAACGTTTCACAAGCTCCCCAGAAATGGCCTGGTGTTTTTAATGTGTCGGATGCCTTTGGGACCAATCTTCCTTGAATAATTCTACAAAACCAACTGCAGTGGAATGACTAGATCAGTGGTGAACTGGTCAAAAAATTCTCTTACTAGCTCTTAATAGCTTAACAACTCTTAATAACTTACGAATTCTTAACCTAAGTCTTAATAACTTATTAACTCTTCCAACTCACCACCTGCTCTCTGCTTCCCACCCCCAGCTTTCTGCCTCTCTCAACTTGCCATCTTTCTCAACTCCTCCCTCTTCCCTCCCTGACCCGCCTGCTACCTCCCTTCTGCTCACTGCTTCCTACCTGACCCTTCCGCTCACCATCTCACCCTCTTGCCGACCCTCCTGCTCACCACCTCTCCCACTCACTGCCTCACCCGTTTGCCACCTCCCGCTCTTGAACCTTCACTTTGAGCAGGGCTCGGGACAGTGGCAGCAAGGGGGAGGAAGGGGCTGCAAATGTGAGGGTCGGGGAGGGAGGCAGCGAGCGGGAGGGTGAGGGAGCAGGAGAGGTGGTGAGTGGAGAGCAGGAAAAACGATTGCCAATTGATAGTTCAGGGAGCCTGAAGTTGTCTTGAGTGAATTTTGGCTGTTAATTCAAATTAATTAATTATGCCAAGTTAGGTAATTTCCTGCTTTTTTTTTTATACTCACAGAACTCCTCTGATATCTACTAATGAATCACACTTTCAAATATCCTAATATTCAAAGCTGTCTGGCCTGCTGAGAGCCTCTCCTCCATTATGCCACTGCCCTGTCATCAACAGAAGGCAATACCTGTGATGGATCTAATCCCACAGAATCATCACTTTCACTAATCAATAGCCGCACAATCCTGGGTACAAGCAGAGGGTGGGAGGATATAGTCCAGTGATGCTGAATAGGTGTGTGCTTTGAACAAAAGGGTACTGCTTTGAAGTCAACTTTTCCTTTGCTATCGCAACTCATGGTATCAATACTTTGAGCAGGACAAGAAGCTTCACGTTAACCCAGTACATCAAACATGTGTTACAACCAGGATAGGAGAAGTGCACAGTTTATCTGGCCCTACTACTCCACAGCTCGCACCATTAGTGTGAAAGTCTAATTCGCTTACCAAAATTACTACTGTTAGACCTAGAATAAAAGAGACTTTAACCAAACTTCTTTCAATAAACTCAGATTAAACAAAACTTTTTTTTAAAAAACAAGTTTCAAGATCAGGTTAACCCACAATTGTACTCTGGAAGTATAACTATCTATCCTTAAATAACTAAGCATGCATATGCACAATCACACACAAGCAAACAAAGGGCAAACAGATAGTGTCTCTCTGCAGAGATGGGCTTTAGAGGATAGGCGTTATAAAAATAAAGGTTAAAATTCGCAGGGTCTGGGCACTGTTGAACTGGATCTCCTTCATGGGAAGACGGGGCCGCTGATCCCAGTAGACGCCTGGAGGATCTCACCAACAGAGCTTCGTTGTGGCGGAGAATATAGCCAGGTCAATCCCCCTTCTCAACCTCAGATTCCCAAAAAACATCGACAAGTTCTATTGAGCTGAGGATTCTTAGCTGGATATGCCAACAACTTTATTTCAGGCAAGGCAAAGCAAGGCAGTGAGCTGGGCAGCTTTTACTTTTTCAATTCAGTCCCAACTGAACTCAAAAACACAAATCCAAAACTTAAAGCTCATCCCTTGTTATGTGGTTTCCAATAACTCACTAGCTTTTTTTCCTTTAAATCAGTTTTTCCCATCAATTAAAGTAATTTTTAAAATTAATTTATGGGTTGTGGATGTCGTTGGCTAGGCCAGCATTTACTACCCATCCCTAATTGCCCTTGAGAAGGTGGTGGTGACCTAAATATACCCACGTTGCTTTTAGGGAGGGAGTTCCAGTATTTTGACCCAGTGACAGTGAAGGAACGGTGATATATTTCCAAGTCAGGATGGTGAGTGGCTTGGAGGGGAGCTTCCAGGTGGTGGTGTTCCCATGTAAACTGGCCTTGTCCTTCTAGGTGGTAGAGTTTGTGAGCTTGGAAGGTGCTAAGGAGCCTTTGTGAATTCTTGCAGGGAATCTTGCAGATAGTACACATTGCTGCCACTGCTTGTCAGTGGTGGAGGGAGTGAATGTTTGCGGATCGGGTGCCAAGCAAGCGAGCTGCTTTGTCTTGGATGGTGTCAAGCTTCTCGAGTGTTGTTGGAGCTGCACTCACCTAGGTAAACGGAGAGTATTCCATTGCACTCCTGACTTGTGCCTTGTAGATGGTGATCAGGCTTTGGGAAGTCAGGAGGTGAGTTACTCGCTGCAGGATTCCTAGCTTCTGACCTGCTCTTGTAGCCATGGTATTCATATGGCCAGTCCAGTTCAGTTTCTGGTCAATGGTAAGCCGCAGGATGTTGATAGTAGGGGATTCAACAATGGTAATGCCATTGAATGTCAAGGGGCGATGGTTAGATTCTCTCTTGGTGGAGATGATCATTGACTGGCACTTGTGTGGCGTGAATGTTACTTAGCACTTGTCAGCCCGAGCCTGGATATTGTCCAGGTCTTGCTGCAGTTGCACATGCTTCAGCACCTAAGGAGTCACGAGTGCTGCTGAGCCTTGTGTAATCATCAGCGAACACCCCCACTTCTAACTTTATGATGGAAGAAAGGTCAATTGCAATGCAAACAACCACACTCTCCCCCATTTCAAGTGCCGTGCTGATCAGGTGATTTCTTGAAAAAGCCACGCTTGTTGACAGTTCCAAGGTTAACGTATGACCTGTTTTAAAAAAGCTCCAGGTCAGCATCCGAATGTCCAAATAACGCCCTTCCAAATTTTAAAAGAAAAATCCAGTTTGTGAAGATATGATTTACCCAACACATGTGACTAAATTTAACTAAATGATGCAGTAGCACCCTTTTGTAACAACCCACCTCTTGTCCAGACTTTGCAGAGTTGGCAGAATTTTCTGCCTGTAAGGACTCAATCTCGCCTTCAACCATCGCAGCCTCTAGGCACTCGTGAAGATCCTTAAATCCGTTCACCTGCAGTGGGTACTGTCCAAACATCTCCGAATTCTCAAACTTTTTCCCTATTGCAAAATTAAAGGTACGTTTAACTTATTCAAATTGGTTGCGATTTCCAGAACTTGTGCTGCCTTTTAGTACTGTTCAACATGATCAACTTCATGCCTGCTTTTTTAAAAATAAAGTACTTTCTTCATTGACTGAGATGTAGAGGAAAGTGTCACTGAACCATGCAGACAAGAAAAGAGAGCAGGATCAATTTTCCAAGTGAGCTGATTTGAGTCATGGCAGCAGTAACAGAGCAACAATTACCCTCACAAATCCTGAGCCAGGGAAGGGCAATCAGGAAGGTGTCCTAGGCCTGATTCAATCCAGGGACCACTGCATGAAGCACTTACGTTTGGGCATCAGATAAGGAAAGAATCAGACTTGACAGAATTATCAAATATGATCGAACACCTTAACACTGCCCCAATCCCCCCCGCCCATTTACTGGTGCCTTCCCCCAATTGCCCAATTTACTGGTGCCCTTCCTCAATTCCCCCATTATTGGTACTCCTTTTCAATCAATTTTGAGTGCCTTTCCAATGAGGATGACAGAAAGAGCTTTATTCTCTAGTCCCACCTGCGAGCCCTTGATGGACAAGTGAGGAGGAAGCTTTATATCAACACTGTGCTGTGCTTGCCTTATGAGTGTTTGACAGGGCTGTTTATAGGGGCTTTTATTCTGTATCTAACCTGTGCTGTACCTGCCTTGACAGTGTTGATGGGACAGTGTAGAGGGAGTTTTACTCTGTACCTAACCTGTCCTGGAATGTTAATGTGAAAATATTAACAGAGTTTAATTCTAACCATGCTATGCATGACAGTGGTGTAAAACGTGAGAAGTCCCATACAAGGAGACAAGCTAAACTTTTTCCACTGGCTGTAAGAAAAAGCTATTAAATATTCAAGTTGCTGAACAACAGTTTAGATGAGGGGTCCGAGTGTAACGTATCCAAGATTGTGACGGTACAAATAGAGGTGGAATATCGGTATATAAAAAGGTGGAAGAGTAAGCCGTGCGGAGGATGTAAGGAGGTTGCAAACGGATACAGACCAGTTAAATGTGTGGGAAGAATGTGGCAGATGGAGTATAATGTGGGAAGTGTAAAAATTATTTGCTTTGGTAGCATGAACGGAAAAGCAGAATATTTTTTAAAATGTGCGAGACTGACAAATGTTGGGTTTCTGAAGGGTTTGGACATCTTTTCACACAAATCACAAAGTTAACATGCAAGTACAGCAAGCAATTAGGAAGGTAAATGGTACTTAAGCCTTTATTTCAAAGGGGTTGCAGCATAAAAGTAAGGAAATGTTGCTGTAATTATAAAGGGCTTTGATGATGTATAGTGTATGTTGGTGGTCTCCTTACCCAAGGAAGGATATTCTTGGCTTAGAGGGTGTGCAACAAGGGTTTACTAGATTCATTTTGGAGGAGGAGATCAGGAGAGACTGAGTAGAATGGACTTTTATACTCAGGAGTTTAGAAGAATAACAAGTGACTCATTGAAATATATAAAATTGTTCGAGGAATTGACAGAGTAGATGCTGAGAGGCTGTTTACCCTGGCCAGAGAGCCTAGAAATAGGGGTCATAGTCTCTGAGTAAGAGGTCAGTCATTTAAAACTGAGATGAGGAGAAATTTCTTCTCTTGAAAGGTTGCGAACTTTGAAATTCTCTACTACAGAGAGTTGGGGATGCTTAGTTGTGGAATATATTGAAGATAGATATTCGGACATTAAGGGAATTCAGGAATGTGGGGGTTAGGGCAGGAAGTGGAGTTGCTGTATAAGTTCAGCCATTATTTTACTGAACGGTCAAACAGGCTTGAGAGGGCGAATGGGCTATTCCTGCTCCTATTGCTTATGTTCTTAGAATACTTTCACGAGTTGGTCCTGATGTACATTACCTTCGTGCATCCCTACAGCCAGGAACCGCCCATAGAAGAGCTCCACCATTGGGTTCTTTGGTTTCTCGCCATCCCTAACAACAAAGAAAAAACTTGCAGTACATACTAGAATAATGCTGGGTAAGCAAAGAGAGCATCATGCAGCACAGAAGGCAGCCATTTCATCCACTGTGCTTGTTGTCCCAGCTCTTTGATAGAACTATCCAATTAGTCACACTCTGCTCATTTCCCAAAGCCCTACAAATTTCTCCTTCTCATCAAGTATTTATCCAGTTGTAAGTTGTTATAGAATCTGTTTCCACCACTCTTTCAGGCAGCACACAGCACATTCTAAATCATAACCTCCTTGGTTCTTTTGCCAATTATCTTAACAGTGTGTCCTCTGGTTACCGACTTTCCTGCCAGTGAAGACGATTTCCTCCTTCTACTCTATCAAATCCTGCACAAGCTTTGAACGCATGCAATGAGAAATAAAGACGCTTTAATAGTCTCTCTTTGCTCCTGGGAAAACACCCTCAACGTTGTGCTACGCTGATTTCCACTGTGCTGTTGCTGCTCCAAGCTCTGCTGTATAACAGACCCAAAACATCAGCATGGACTAATGGCCTGAATGGCCTGTTTCTGTGCTGCAAATTCCATGTAACCCTACGTAACATAAGCAGAGAGGTCTCAACTCAATGTGAATTTAAAAAAGCTGCCTTACTGCAACAGCAGAACCATAGGCCCAGAAAATTGTGGCTCTGCGATGCTGTCAGTTAACCAAACATTGGGTTACTTAGTACATGTCCTGGAAGAGGCAGGGCTGCACACTTATAGCCAGCAGCCCATACGGGTCCTGTGTGGGATTTCACTCCAGGATTCAGTTGCACATCTGTTCTGTATAGAATCTCACTCCTAGAATCAGCTCTACATGTGCTTTGTGTGGAGTTTCACTCCTGAAGTTGGCTGCACATATGCTCCCTACGTTGGACTTCACTCCTGGAGTCCAATATGCAAATATCCTCTCACATTTTACCAGCCATCTTTAATCGGGTATATCTGTAACTGGAAAATGTAAGAAATGCAGCAGCTAATTCAAGCCAAAATCCCATAACCACCAATTAAATGCTAAGTTTTAATGATGTTGGCTGGGAAACAAAACATGGGGTAATACACCAGGGAGAACCCTTCCTCAAATAGTAGCATGGATTTCATATCTGCCTGAAGAGGCAGACAGGCCTCAGTTTAAAATCTCCCCCAAAGGATAGCACCTCAGACAATACAACACACCCTCAAAGCTGCAGTGAGAGTGTCAGCCTAGATTACAATCTCAAGTCTCTGAAGTGGAACTTGAGCTCAAAACATTTTGAAGAACTACAGGTACCAAAATGTGGGCTAAGGTTGTCTCTATTTCTCCTCAGTCCTGGACAGACAGGATAGAGCTTATTAACAGGAAGCCTTGGCATACACTGTGATTAGCCAGTCTTGTTATCCACCGTATAAACAATTCTGATGCTGTAAGAACACATCTGACTCTTCAGATTCAGAAGGTTGGCCACCAGAAAAAGAACCATAAACCAACTACAAATGTTGCAAATTCAAAATGAAAATAGCAAATGTTGCAAATACATGACAGCTGCAAACAAGGATAATTCAAGTTTCAAGGGAAATTTTCAGAATAATCTTTCCATCACTTCATGTTTCACCTGTCATCAGTTTTATACATCTCTGACACTGTTAAGAGGGCCAACATCTACTTCTCTCAACCACTTTAAAATTTCAAATACCACTGCCCCACAAATCTTCTCGGCCAATCATGGTAGTGCAGTGCCTGGCTCCAAATGGGTCTTCAATGAAAACAACTGCTTTCCACGGTACCAATGAGCAACACCACTGAAGGTCATTATAAGAACACCAGTGAGCGACGCCACAAGGGATGAGCTTAAGAACACCAGTGAGCAACGCCACAGGAGATCAGCTTAAGAACACCAGTGAGCAACGCCACAGGAGATCAGCTTAAGAACATCAGTGAGCAACGCCACAGGAGATCAGCTTAAGAACACCAGTGAGCAATGCCACAGGAGATCAGCTTAAGAACACCAGTGAGCAATGCCACAGGAGATCAGCTTAAGAACACCAGTGGGCAATGCCACAGATCAGCTTAAGAACACCAATGGCAATGCCAATGGAGGTCATCTTAAGAACACAAATGAACAATGCTCCAGGAGATCAATTTAAGAACACAAGTGAGCAATACCACAGGAAGTCAGGTCCAGTTTTTCCTTAAAATCATACCGAGCTTACCTCTCTTCTTCTGTTTTCACCTGAAAGGCGTCCTCTAACCAGTCCAAAAGCTTGTGTGTAAACTCACTCACATCTTGCTGCAGAACAGGAGAGGAAGGGAAAAATACTTGGTAAAAGGCCAAACATCTGCACAGGATGATCCATGAAAGGCACCTCCTTTAACCTAGTAAAATGTCCCACAGGAGCATTAACAGGCAAAATATGACACCAAGCCAAATAAGGTGATACTAGGACAAATGAGCAAAAGCTTGGTCAAAAAGGTATGTTTTAAGGAGTATCTTCAAGGAGGAGAGGAAAGGTTTGGTGAGGGAATTTCAGAGCTTAGGAACCAGACCTTGGTGCTGTGGGGTCTTTGTTATGTCTAGACATGGCCTTCTCCTGGCCTTTCTACCTTTCGTAAACCTGAGGTCATCCAAAACTTTGCTGCCCATTCCCTAACTTGCACCAAGTCCCGTCAACTCATCACTGCTGTGCCCACTGAAATACACTGGCTCCCGGTTGAGCAATGCCTTGGTTTTAAAATTCTCAACCTCACTTTCAAATCCTTCCACAAGCTCAATCCTCCCTATCTCCTCCAGCCCTTCAACCCTCTGATATCTGCACTTCTCCAATTCTGGGCTCTTAGCATCCTCAATTTTAATCTCTCCAGCATTGGTCTCATGCCTTCAGGTGCCAAGATCTGGAACTCCCTTCCTAAACCTCTCTACCGCACACTCCTCTTAAAACACCTCTAAACTCAACCCCTTTGACCAAGTGTTTGGCCATCTGCCCTAATATTGACTTTTGTGTCTTGGTGTCAAATTTTGTTTTTTAATGTTCCTGTGAAACGCCCTGGGATGTTTAACTATGTTAATGTACTATATAAAAACAGCTTGGTGTAGTTGCAGGAAGTTAGGGATAGGTAAAGACAACTTGCAATGAGCGAACTGGTCCCAACGTCATTGAGGTTCCTGATTTCTGCCAGGGCCACAGTGGGGTGTTACAATTATGCTCACACATTGGGGAAGGAGCAAAGTAATAAAGAAAGGTGGTGTTCTCCCTTCTAATCACTGTCTTGTGACCGCTACTGGAAAATACACGCATGCAGAAGTCAAATGAGGAAAACTGATTTGCCCTCCAGGGTCACAACACACCGTTTAGTTCTACAGACAAGTATTCATCAGCTGGGCGAGTACCAGAGGGCAGCCAGCACCCGATGAACTACAGCTTCAACAGGTGGTGAGAAAAGTCAGTAGCAAAAGAAAACCTGGAGGAAATGCAACACTGAAACAGGGTCTGCCATCATTCCTTTTCCTTACAGTAGTCACACATCAGGTAAGAGATACAAAGTCAAGATTCTCACAGACAGGAAGGGAAAGAATGAGGTCAGCCCGAGTAATTGTGGATCTCTTACCCACGTTGGTATGGGAATTGGAAAAATGGCAATAGTGCAGTAGGTGCTTTGAATTGGAGGTTTCCTTCCTAGCACACACTGTTGGCTAGAGTTCCACAGGAAATGCCTCTCTCCAGCACCTTATTCAAAAGATCACCGCATGTACGAGTGGGACAAGTGTTGGTAGTTTATCTAAGGCATGACAGCACATGCCTCTGTTGCTATCTCCAATTTCTAGCAGAAGGCACTGGGTAGCCATTAGGAGTGGCAATCCTAGTTAGTATTTAGAAGTACTGGCAGCAGTTGAAGTCTCCAAACCACAAGCTGGGATCAGCTAACGCAACATGTCAGAGGGACTGAATCAGCCACTTTCTGGTTTGGATGGCTGTGTTACAGCTTATCATGATCAACTGTAATTGAAGAAATTAGATGCGGGATAAAATCATTACACTCCCTCTCAAATCTTACCTGCTGCAAGTCATTGGATTTGAAAGTATCCTTCAGTATTTCCACAGCTCTTGAGGGATCCACATATTTCCTCTTGGAGCTAACCATTAGCGCAAATAGTTGCCTCAATTCACGCATGAAAGGAAGATTCCGTCGCTCCTGCAGATTGTGGGCAGAAAAATGAACACCGGTTCCTGTAACACAATCTCAAAAGCAGATTGTCCGTTAAGGAATGATTGAAGAGAAGAGGAAGAAAGGGGGAAAACACACTACGATAGGGACACTTAGTGCCAGGGTTAATGTATGGAAGATAAGGAAACTTTCTATTCTGCAAGCGGACGGTATCCTCTGCACAATGCTATCACAGATAGATAGATTTTATCTGAGACAAGGATAAAGACGGCAAATACAGAAAGTCGTTGTACAGGGGCCACACGAAGAACAATCCCATGGAAAGATACTGAAGGACTGTCAGGCCCGATGGAACCCATGACATCTGTAGCCCAGAAGGACCTAGGCTGCAGATGCTTGCAAACACCATCAGCTCCAAGTCACGCACACCAGCCCAACTTGGACATATGTCAGCCGTTCCTTCACCATGGCTGGATCAAAATCATGGAGCTCTCTGCCTGACAGACTGCGGGAACACCTACAACACAATGATTGCAGCGGTTCAAGGAGGTGGCTCGCCAACAGCGTCTCAGGAGCAACGCCCATATGTCAAAGAATGACTGAAAATGTAAACCAGTGAGCCAGTAACGTCAGAGAGAAAATGAGAGTTCCCTCTAAAAAAGGTTTAAAAAAAACCAAAATGTAATTAAAAGTATATCTTTTTTAAATCTGAGCAACTGATTGTTTTAATGTCTATGGAATATGAGACACCCTCTGTTCTAATCCAGAAAGCCAGGTGGTGAAGGATAGAACTGGAGCCAATCTTTTCACTCCTTTATCAGCATTTATTTACCAAGACACACATTATAATCATGCCCCTCCAACCAGTTTGACTATTTATAGGAACACAAATGATTCCCCAGTTAATGCCCACATTTACCTTGCATACAATTAATTACAATTTAGATACAATTCTTTTTATTCAAATCAATTGTTGCTAAGAGATTTCCTTTTTAAATCAGATCCAGGCTTAGGGATTTTCAGGCCACTACAGATACCTCACAGGATTTTATCTCCCAGGTCAAACTATACTTTCTTTAAAGACAAGCTACAATATTTGATGCAGCACTCAACTTCTGGCTAGTTACTTGCTCCCAGGTGCCAGGCAACAGCCTAGCAACCAGTAGGGTATGTGCACAGACCCCATTAAAATAAATGCAGTGGAATTACAAGACTCATATAAATTTATCTTGTGAGCATAGGTAGAATACAGGTGCTACAGGTGAACTGTGCCCAACGTTGAAATTGAAGTCTTATAGTGGGGCTTAAGGGAAGGAAAGTGACAGAGAATCTTGATCAAATTTATTAACATGCAATGTTAATTGCACAGAATGGACCCAAATACAAATTGATGCACATTATATTTCTTTATCAATATTCACCATACGTCCTGATGCTTGCAGGGATACACAAGAGATAGCAAGCTATTCAGCCACGGAGGTCATCATGATCAAACGAGATTCTATGCTCACTTGACATGTACTGCACATATTTTCCAGTGGTAGTCTATAACTGCAGCCAGGAACAAGCACCCAGAGTGATTTTCCTCTCCCTAGCCCAGGAAAGCTGAGGCTTTGAGCATCACCCTGGCTATCATCTAACTTAGCAATGTCCAGGAACCGAGCCCACTCACACAGTATCGATAATAGGCAGGATGTACTGCTGCTTTCTTAACACTCCCACACCTTCTCAGCATAGCAAAAACAAAAATACCTGGAAAAACTCAGCAGGTCTGGCAGCATCTGCAGAGAGTCCGCATGACTCTTCAACAGAACTAAGGAAAAATAGAAAAGGGGTGAAATATAAGCTGGTTTGAGGGGGGGAGGGGGGTTGGGACAAGAGAGCTGGATAGAGGGCCAGTGATAGGTGGAGATAACCAAAAGATGTCACAGACATAACAAAGAGGTGTTGAAGGTGGTGATATTATCTAAGGAACGTGCTAATTAAAGGTAGAAAGCAGGACAAGCAAAGTACAGATAGCCCTAGTGGGAGTGGGGTGAAGGAATCGAAAAGGGCTAAAAGGTAGAAATAAAACAATGGATGGAAATACATTTAAAAATAATGGAAATAGGTGGGAAAAGAAAAATCTATATAAATTATTGGAAAAAACAAAAACGAGGGAGGAAAATCAGAAAGGGGGTGGGGTTAGAGGAGAGAGTTCATGATGTAAAATTGTTGAACTCAATATTCAGTCTGGAAGGCTGTAAAGTGCCTAGTCAGAAGATGAGGTGCTGTTCCTCCAGTTTGCGTTGAGCTTCACTGCAACAATGCAGCAAGCCAAGGACGGACATGTGGGCATGAGAGCAGGGTGGAGTGTTGAAATGGCAAGCAACAGGGAGGTCTGGGTAATGCTTGCAGACAGAACGAAGGAGTTCTGCAAAGCGGTCACCCAGAATGCATTTGGTCTCTCCAATGTAGAGGAAACCGCACTGGGAGCAACGAATGCAGTAGACTAAGTTGAGGGAAGTACAAGCGAAATGCTGCTTCACTTGAAATGAGTGTTTGGGCCCTTGGACGGTGAGGAGAGGGGAAGTAAAGGGGCCTGCGATGCATCTTCTGCGGTTGCATGGGAAGGTGCCGTGGGAGGGGGTTGATGTGTAGGGGGAGTGGAGGAGTGGACCAGGGTGTCACAGGGGGAATGATCCCTACGGAATGCTGCTAGGGGGGGGTGAAAGGAAGATGTGTTTGGTGGTGGCATCATGCTGGAGTTGGCAGAAATGGCGGAGGATGATCCTTTGAATGAGGAGGCTGGTGGGGTGATAAGTGAGGACAAGGGGGACCCTATCATGTTTCCGGGAGGGAGAAGAAGGTGTGAGGGCGGATGTGCGGGAGATGGGCCAGACACGGTTGAGGGCCCAGTCAACGACCGTGGGTGGAAAACCTCGGTTAAGGAAGAAGGAGAACATGTCAGAGGAACTGTTTTTGAAAGTGGCATCATCATAGCTGTTTTGATCAGAGAAGCAGTAAGGGAGAAAATGATGCCAACTAGGGGCCTAGTTGACAAGAGTCAGTGAGGTTGTGAGGGTGGGGGGTGGTAAAGAAGATGAGGCTAATTTAAGAACACGATCACAAGTGACTGTTATATCTATTTTCATAAAGTTCTGGGTCAAGGTTGCTTGTCTGCTCTCTGTCATGACTGGAGAAAAAAGATGGGAAACGAAGCCATTTCAAAAAATATTGTAAGAAATGTTTGCTAGCATTTCCTTACACGGTGTACATCCTAAAAGCATCAGTGTCCGAGACCATTCCAGTCTCAATCCAGATCCTAGTGAACAAAGGAGCGCAGCAAAAAATTGCTTCTAATTCCGTAAAAACAATCAGCATCCTGATGCAAGATGACGCACAGCATGGATTCTATGAAGATATGAAAAAAAAAGCCACACTGCAGAACACATTGTTGGGTCAGAATGGAAGGAGCTTTACCCTGCCTCTCACATTCTACATTCCTTTCAATGTCATATCGTAACTGACCTGGGAAACCTCGATTCCAGAAATGAAATGGAAAGTGTCCTGTCAGCTGACTCTGAAAGCCCTCATTTTCATGAGTGCAAAATTAACAAGTCTGATACAAAAATATATGAATAAAGACTGGGGCAGGAAATGACAAAATTATTCAAACATAAAGCAAACATTAAGGCCACCAGTAGTTTCAGCCTGTAACTTACCACTTTTGGTGCTTGGGATACGTCATTAATTGACAATCACAGGGTGCTACAGTGCAGCTTGAGGGGCAGGGGAAGAGAAGCAGGCTGATGTTGAGGCCAGAACTGTATTATATATTGTGCTCATGAGGAATGGCAGTCCAGCCACGCAGCATTCACAGCCTCTGTTTGTGGACAGCCTGTTTTAAAGAGCAAGCAAAACCCGAACAGCAGAAGTCCAACTGTTGTATGTTTTTTTTTTAAAAATGGCAGTCCTTGGTCTGCTTACACACCACGCACTGTCCAAGCACATTCAGTTTTACACTGGCCAATGCAGGCAGGGTTACCAGGATTGTGCCGGAGGAGTGAAAAAGTAATCTCCTGGACACTGCTTCTAACAACCCAGGAGAAAAACCATTAAAAAAGCTTCTTTTTAAATTTTCACTTCATAGGAGATGGAAAGGGAAGTGGCTCCCTGACTGACAATCAGGAATCATCCAGAAGGTAACAAAAAGTTACCAATTGGCTGTAGAAAGGCAGGGCATTGCCAGGATGGTTGTCGAGCAGCCAACAGCAGGAGTGTGGGGTGTTGGGAGGCGGAAGGGTCACAAGATTGTGTCGCCAGGAATACAACCAGCCAGAGTTTGCAATACTGAGTGTCTGCCTCCGATTAAATTAATTCACTTAGTTTCACCTGCTGCGAGTGGTGGGGTGTGTGCTTGCCACGTACAGCAATCCCGTGCCAGCTGCATGCATTCTCAAAGATACACTGAAGCCACGCACCTTTTGATTTT
This sequence comes from Carcharodon carcharias, assembly GCF_017639515.1. NCBI lineage: Eukaryota > Metazoa > Chordata > Chondrichthyes > Lamniformes > Lamnidae > Carcharodon > Carcharodon carcharias. The sequence goes on along the minus strand of NC_054484.1, from coordinate 12,241,386 downwards.
GAGGTACATCCTGAGGATCAGTCGGCGGGACATAGTTGAGGACGAGTCTCCGAAACTCTAGCAGATTAAAGAGGGACTAAGGGAAGGGAGGACGAAACGGTATATTAGCTGCAATCAGTGATGGAGTTTTACAAATCACATACTCAAGTGGCTCTATGCACACAAAAAAACAATGAACTTATCAAATGAGAGGAGAGACAGTGAAAGAAAAATGAGAAAGAAAAAGAGCAAAATAAACTTGCATTTACATAGCACATTTCACAATCTCAGTACATCCCAAAGTGCTTTTTAGCCAATAAAGTACATTTGAAGTGTAGTCACTACTGCAGTGTAGAACACGACAGCCAATTAGCACACAGCAGTTTCCTCCAAACAGCAATGAAATAAATGATCTGATAATCTCTTTTAATGATGTCGGTTGAGGGATAAATATGGGTCAAAACACAAGCAATAAACCTGCTGCTCTTCTCCACAATAGGGCAATGTTCGGTTTTATGTCCACCTGAGAGTGAAGACAGGGCCTCGGTTGTAATGTTTCATCTAAAAGACAGTCCCTCCAACAATGCAGCACTTGCTCAGAACTGCACTGGGAAAATTAGCCTGGATTATGCGTTCAAGTCTCTGGAGTGGGGCTAAGAGATGACAGCACTACCACTAAGCAACAGCTGACATGCAGACATTCAAGAATGACTGGCACACTAACGTTCTTCTTTCTCTGTTCTGAAGGGTTTTTATTCCTTGCTGTTCATCAGAACCAGGTGACCTTAGGGCCTTGCCTAACTGGACAGTAGTCATGTGGACCTCCCAAGTCATTTGCCCACCGAGGCAATTACAGCTGAAGCCAAATTGTGCTCTCAGCCCGATACCCTACTGCTGGATCACCTTAGGAAGGGTATACTGGCCTTGGAAGAAGTGCAGCATATTTAACAGAATGATACCTGGATTCTATGGGTTAAACTACGAGGAGAGATTACATAAACTAGGGTTACACACTCTGGAATTTAGAAGGTTTAGAGGCGTTTGATCATAGTTTTCAAGATATTAAGGGGGACAGATAGGGAGAAACTATTTCCTCTGGTTGGGGAGTCTAGATTTAATGGGTATAGACTAAAAATTAGAGCCAGATATTTCAGGACTGAAATTCAGAAGCGCTTCAACAGACACTGGGTGGTAAATGTTCAGGACTCTCTTCCGCAAATGGCAACTGATGCAAGATCAAATGTTAAATTTAAAGCAGAAATTGATGGAGCCGAAGATATTAAGGGATATTGGGCAAAGATGAGCATATAAATTAGGCTGCAGATCAGCCATGATCTCATTCATGAATGGCAGAATAGGCTCAAGGGGCTAAATGACCCACTCCTGTTCCTCAATTCCTATAGGTAACAATCACCAGCAGCAGTTGCTGGGTAAAAAATACTCCTCCCTGTTTACCTTGAGTAACCCTTAAGAAACCGTTCGAAAGAAAATTCAAGAATTTCTCCTTTAGCACAGATGGCACAGATTTACAAATGCTAACAGAGGCTTTCAGAATTACGGGGAACCAAATGAAAAAATGTGGATAACAATTCATGATCAGTGAAAACGAGGAGGCAAAGACTTGGGATTATCGCACAAAGAATGAAGGCTTAAGTTACAGGAGGCTTTTCTCCCCCGCAAAAGAGCTTTTCAAACATGAACTATTTTACCAAAATCATCTGACAGTCTCTGCTATTGAGGGCGAGATGTGGCCATTAAAATGGTCCTTAATGAAACCAATACACAACTTTGCAAAAGGTAAAAAAAGCGTGGATGCAGGCACGTGGGGAGGGCAGGTTATCCACTCTGGATTCATACAATCATGTATTTGCAAAGATCCAGGCTCTCAGTTTTCAACTGAGCAGATCAGAGGTTTGGGTGGCATGGTGTCAAACTGTGTCTCAGTTAGTTTTCTGACTCTGAAGGCCAGGTGTTCAAGTCCCATTCCACAGACTTGAGCACAAAATCTATGCTGATACTCCAGTACAGGGCTATGGGAGTGCTGTACTGTAGGAGGTGTCATCTTTCAAGTGAAACATTAAACCATCTGATCTCACGGGTGAAAGACCGAGGACACTATTTGAAGAACAGCAGGGGAGTTCTCTCTGGTGTCCTTGCCAATACTCATCCTGAAACAACTAAAAAAAAATGAGAATACCGGCTGTTACATTTTAGGGACGGGTAACGAATGCTGGTTTAGCCAGCAAAGACTACATCCCGTGAACGAAAAAAAATTATATCATTTCAGCTTACTGTGCACAAATTGGCTGTCATGTTTCCTACATTACAACAGTGGCTGTAATTCAAAAGTACTTCATTGGCTGAAAGATGCTTTGCAACATTCCAAGGCATTTTTTAAATGCAAGATCTCTTTAGTGAGCAGAGGGAGAACAGAATCATAAAGGCAAAATAATCTGGAGACTGGAAATCCGAAACAAAAACAAAAATATGCTGGAAGAACTCAGCAGGTTTGACAGCGTCTGTGGAGAGAAAGACAGAGTTAACGTTTCGAGTCCGTATGACTCTTCTTCAGAGCTCTGAAGAGTCATGCGGACTTGAAACGTTAACTCTGCCTTTCACTCCACAGATGCTGTCAAACCTGCTGAGAACAGAATCACCTGTTCAATGCCAAGGCTGATTGGCCTAGCAGACATCAGAGTTCAAGCCGTGAAGGTCCCTGGGTACAAATTTAAAATTGCAGCAAAAATGTTTTGGCATTACTTGAAGTGAGCAGCTTCAAGGGCTGCTTTGTTATTGCTGTGCAATTTTATTGTCTCTTTCCTCTTTTCTATGTGAAAAAGTTTAGCACAGGGGCAATGGAAATTTCCACGCAGGGTGCAGCATGGCTGTGCATCACAACAGCAGGGTGCTATCCAGAGCACAGGGTAGGCGTGTGATTCATAATTCCTGAAACTTCAACCGGTCTTGGCTGCATCTTGGTATGAGATGTTTGCACTTACAGCGACACCTTTTAATTCCAGTCGAACGACAAAATATTATTTCTAGTCTGAGCAGGCTCAGTATACCGTTGTCACTTCTAACAGAGGAATCAATAGGGTGAGTGATGGGTGGTAAAGGGAGAAGAATTGGAGGTAAAAAGAATTTTCTACCCGTCAACTGAGTTTGCTTAATAATAATTCATAGGGCATTTTTATACTTAACCTCTGGCCTATGAGGTTTCCAAATAGGCATGAGAAGGACAGTGATAGCCCTGTGAAGTCATTAATCCTGAATAACTTTTTTGCCAACTTGTAACTGAATCTAACGCAGTGGAACAGAGTGATGATCACTTGTTTACACCTATGCTGAATGGCAGCTGATTGCAAATCACGGCCACTTTTTATAAACACATTATATAAATGTGCAGTTGACATCAAGTACACGTGGCTCTCCCTTCACTGCAGTTCATGCTCCAGATGAATAATTCTTCCCCCACCTTCCTTGCCTCCATTCCCACCACAGCCCAAGGTGGACAGCCCTCTCCACCGTACCACATGCCCCTCCCCCAACATTGCACATACATGGCTCCTCACCCACCCCCACTTCAGCCATCACACGCCAGCTACCCCCTCTCCACCGCTCCCAATATCACATGCACCCGGCTCACCCCTCGCTCCTACCCACTACATCACAGCAGCCAATACCCAGCATCGGACAGCACTCAGTTTGGCTGGAAATGGCCCCACTGCTGATGGTCTAGGCTCAGGAGCAGCCAAGGCAACAAGGCAGTGAGCAGATGGCAATTATTCCCAAGCACAGGTCAGTGTAACTGGGGGGCTCAGGAGCAAATTACCCAAAGGAAAAAGACTACACTGCTCTTGTTTTCAGCAATATGCAAATCAAAACAACAGCCAATACAATGACTAATTTGGTCCCAGTCAGTTTTTCAGTCTAAAGGTGATATCAAAAATGAAAGAAGTGCAATATTTTTGTATTTGTATAGAAAACGTCCATATGTTCTGATCGCAATGTCATCCAATTAGCTCTATCATCCTCCAAATCCCAATTACTTAAAGCATCCAGCGTCAATTGGAATATCTTGACCTCCTCCTTTCACCAAACAGGTTAGGAATTAGAGGTTAGGGTTAGAACGTGCAATGTTGAAGACTGATCTATAAGATTACCCCCGGTTCACCTCCTCAATAAGTTATTCTATGAGTCAAATCCATTACTTTTTTAGGATGCTGGTTTGTTACTGTCACTTCTGTCTTGTGGGCATTGGTAAACTGGAAGTTTCTTGTCAGTTTTCACTTCTACATTCAAACACCCACACCCCTACCGTCACGCTTACCCACCTCCAGTATAAAGATAGATTTAGTTCTTTATTGAGAAGCCTAAGTGAAGGTAGCAGGGCACAACTGAGTTAGAAAACAAATTGAGAGAAGGTAACAAGATAAATCAAACGGAAACAACGAAATTCTTAAGCTTGTGTTTGAACATATTGTAGGATGAAAGGCATTCCTGGGGCAGCAAAGAAGCTCTACAGTTTTGAGGTCATGGAGGAGTGCAGGAGGCAGTGCAATAAAACTGGAGCAGAGAGGGAATGAAAGAAAGTAAAAAAAAGAATAGCACAGAAGATCATGAGAGCAAAGCCCACAGGAGCAATGGCAACAAAAATAAAGAGCTAGAAAGGGGTTTGTCTATTCAATGTAAGGGATGTGACTGTCACTGGTGAGGCCAGATTTTATTGCCAGCACTAGTTTCCAGGAAAATGGTGCTAGGTCTTCTTCCACTGCACGCCATACAGTGGAGAGGAGAGGGAGATAGAGAAGAGTGGGTGCCGGAGGCTGGAGGTGAGGGAGGGCAAATTACTGATCAGTCGATGAAGGTTTATTACGTTCCTGGGAAATATGATGGGCCATGAAACTGGAGAAATTTACTCAGCAAGTGCATTGGAGTAGGCTGCCCCGTGAAAAGCAAGTACAACTACTATAACAAACAAATGAGTCACTCAGACGGGAACTGCTACCTGATCCACCATATCACTTCAAGGCTCATCTGCTCCTTAATCTGCTGCTGCCGGCTAATTATTGGTGGGGTCGGGTGTTGGGGGGGGGGGATAGCTGGGCCTGTCCAGAATCTATATCAGGTTAATAACACAATTTGTTTTTGGAATATCTCTGCATCACAGCCCACTGAGTCACTTGGCCTACCCATTCAAAAGCAGGGAACACTGGTCTTCTAATACAGTACTGCACGTTCAGAGGTTCTGTCCTTTAGATAAGAGGTTAAACTGAGGCCTCACCTTCCCTTTCAGGTAGAAGTAAAAGAGACAGTGGCGCTGGTTTGAAGTGGGATCAGGAAAGCTCTCCCTGGTGTCCTGGTCACAATTTATCTCTCAGCCAACATCACAAAAACAGATTATTTGATCATTTATTATATGTGGGATCTTTCTGTGCATAAATTGGCTGAAGCTTTTCGTCCATCACAACAGAGACTACACTGTAAAACTACCTTGTTGGTTGTGAAGCACTTTAGGAGATCCTGGGGTCGTGAAAGACATCGAATAAATGCAAATCTTATATAAAAGTACGATTTTTGAAAGGATAAAGCTTCCCCAATGTCTGGGTGTATAATTCAGCCAGACAAATGATTCCTGTCGCATTATCTGCATATCTCAAGGTGGGGAGAAGGTTGGGCTCAATCCCACTTCCCAACCGTCACATCTCACAAAGGAAAAGTGAAACATGTTTGATGCTCTGAAATGGTGGGTAAACCCCTGCCACCCCAGGCTCGAGGATAAAATGAAATTCTTTTCAGTGAAAGAACAAAAACGTGCCCTCACCTGAATGACTGCACTGAACCAGCAGGTGTTCCCTACATTCTTCAGGCCAACAGGACAGTTCTCCTGTCGTTTCCGATCGTACGGATTTATCGAGTCACTCCATACCTCCCCTTGCGTCCTTTTCAAGCTTGCCTTGTTTTCTGCGATACTGGCTTCCAGCACTCTTAGTGACGATGAAAATAAAACAATATTTATTATAATTTAATGTCTGGACCATCCAGTTAAAAAACGATCTTCACCAAATGACACTGAATAAAGGAGTACTTGATCCCACTTTTCATAGGCCTCCTTAATTCAGACAGTTGCAATTTCAAGAATCAGTAAAAGCTTTCAACAGCATCAACCCCAACTCTGCTAGAAATAAGTTAAAAAACATTGCCCAGCGAATGCACAGGTGCTAACTGAACGTGGTCCAACTTTCTTCCTTGGATTTCAGTGAAAGTGGTTTGCAAAGTACTCATACTATGACCTCTTGAACTATGAAGGCTCTCCCAACTACACAATTACTGATTCACAGAATGGTACAGCACAGAAGGATGCTATTCCATCTTTCGTGCCTAAGCCAGCTCTGATGACTCCGCTGATCTATGTATGTTCAATCTCCCACCCCTCCCTCCCAGGTCTCCCTCTGCTCTTGCGCCACCATTAAAAGTGTACCACTTCTCTTTGTTCTTCCTATCAAAATGCACCACTTCACACTTCTCTGCATTAAACTGTATCTGTCATGTGTCTGTCCATTTCACTGCTCTCTGTCCTCCTGAAGTCTGTTACTTTCCTCCTCATCGTTAACTAAATTTCTGAGTTTCATCTGTTCTTCTAAACTTAGGCTATGTCTAGGTAAAGCATTTTGAGCTGCATAACGACGTAGGCAAATTGCTGCAATTTCTGGCAATGGATTTATGGTGTTGTACAAGGAGCGTATCACACTTTAAATTGGTGACTTAAATATTTTTCCACAGCATTAGTGTCAATGTACAAATATAAGTCCAAGGACAATACTTCATTCACCTAGCTTCACAAAGAATGCTCAACAATATGCAATAGTCTTGCTGCAAATAATTACAAGTGGTTTCTTTGCATGAAAAAAATCATTTTAGCCATTATTACAAATTAAGCAACTCTGAATTATTAGTGAACACCACTCACCCAGTTATCAAGTTGTTAGGGATCAGAAATAGATTTAAATTTTGAACTATGTAGAGAAATAGACAACATACACCAAACTGAAGAAGCTGATTTGTAAACTTTGCTGCCCCTCAAAAATGGACATAGTGGACTGGACACAGTAACTAATATCTCATCTACAGCATGGTCCACTAACAGCATGATGCAAGCAACTCGACTGTAATCACTACAATGGAGGGAGAGTGGGAGATGAAATGCATTGGTACAAAAGTTCCTTATTTTTAATGACTTCCTTGCAAATTGTGTTCACATTCAGTACTAGTACTGCTTGGTGAACTGAACAGTTTCTCGCTTCAAGACTGTGATGACATGGAACAATTCCAGGATATGTTCAGCACAAGAAGATTCTCATTTAATTTGCATGGTCTCATCAAGCACTCTGGGTTAAGGCGTAGCAGGGATGTACATTCTTTTGTCTTCAGGGCTGCAGAGGTGGATGATGCTGCCTAGGATCATATATAACATGAACAACTTGAAACCTCAATAACTCTCCTCCCATCCCCTCCGAAAACAAATTCAAATTCAACCCTCTTACCTTCATCCTTTAGTATGACCAGAAATTGCAAACTATCTGCCCACTGCCCCCTCTGTACCACAAAGCAAAAGGTAAGAAATGAAAGAGTGACAACAGCCAAGAAAAATCTTTGGGATAGGAGCAATGAAGGAACTGCACTCGCCAAGAAACACGAGCATTAGGTGCACTGAAACTGGGAACAAAACAGGCAACTTGTGTCACAGCCCCTTTCCAATGAGCAGAAACCATCCACTCCTCCATCATGCTGAGTAAGAGGCACAACCTTTCCTTGCCAATCACAAGTTTCCAAATCTTCCTATCAAGGGCTACTCACGACAACCGCTGCCACTATCCCTTCCACTGCACCACCCGCCCTCAACACCCTCTACCTCAGACCATAAGAAGCACAAACCAAACCAGCCACAATGTGGAAGGTGCTTTCAATTCCTTATTTAGGACGGAGAACAGCTTTTAACGGCCTCCCTACTCAATATTACTCCAATCACCAACCCATCCCTCTTCACCAAATGCTCCTTTCCCCCTTTCTCCCACCATGATCCTTCCTCTTTCTTTCCTGGTGCGTGTGTGGTGTGTGCGCAGTATGCATGTGCGCGTATGCGGAGTGCGCGTGTGTTTGGTGGGGCGATGGGAGGGGAAAGGGAGTTAGGTAGTGGTGCCTGTGTGCGTGGAGGGAAATAAGGGCTAATTACAATCCGTTTGAGCGGGTGGAGGCGGGGGAAGAGGGGCTTCACTGAATCTTCTGTTGCTAGGGAATATGGGCAGCTTGGCTGAATCCTACATCTGTGCGTAAAACAACAGTTTCACAAAGTACTTTAAAAACTCTAATTTTCATAATTTTATGATGTATCATTATTTGTTGATCTATAATACCTGAACTTTGATAATTTTATACTGCATGTTACTATGTTACTTTATTGCTGCTTTGTTTTTGCTGGCATCTGGGATCACATTAATTTGTGTGTTAAAATTGGTTCACATTGGAAAATAGTTTGGGGAGCACTGCTCTAAATGTTTAAACGTGATTTTAGTCTTGACTACCCATCTGCAAAGCCACAGAGGATCGGCTTGTTTTAAGATAACATTAGCACACTTTCCGTTTCTTCACCCTAAAGAAAGGAAGCAGTGTCACCATCCTCATGGGCAAAGTGCACCAGCGACCTAAAGATTCAATAAACTTCAGACACATGGCAAAACATGCACACCTGATTAGCTTATACCATTTCTTTTGGTTCCAGGTAGCTGGATAGCAGGACTATTTGCAGCTAATTACTCATGTTGTCAGTAAAGTCTATTTCAGAGTGTGGGAGCACAGAGTGTGACAAGGCCTGAGTATGATGGGGTTCGTGTGCTAACTTGGGAATTCGGTGCAGGTGGGAATTTAGTGCAGAGGGATAAGGTTCTTTTTTTCAGCCTCCAGAAGCTGGTGAGTGTTCGGGTCTTTAACTGGAGGAGCATTTAGATAGCTGTTTGGTCATTTTTTAAGACTTAATCCCTCTAAATGTGGGCAGTAGTTTAAACCAGTACTGGGGAGATATAATATTGCATTAAATTTATAGCTTAACTAGTTAAACTGCTTGGTATAACCACAGACAGCAGTCGAGTGATACTTCTAAACTTGAAACCTAATTAGTTAAATTAAATACAATAAAGATGATAGTGCAGTGGATGTGTTGCAGATGTAGTATGTGGGTTCTGGTGAACACCAGAGTGACCCACAGCAGCCACATAAATCCATAAGACATAGGAACAGTATTTAGGCCATTCGGTCCACTGAGTCTGCTCCGCCATTCAATCATGGCTGATAAGTTTCTCAACTCCATTCTCCCCGTAACCTTTGATCCCCTTACCAATCAAGAACCTATCTATCTCCGTCTTAAATACACTCAATGACCTGGCCTCCACAGCCTTCTGTGGTAATGAATTCCATAGATTCACCACTCTCTGGCTAAAGAGGTTTCTCCTCATCTCTGTTCTAAAAGGCCTTCCCTTTACTCTGAGGCTGTGCCCGCGGATCCTAGTCTCTCCTACTAATGGAAACATCTTCCCCACGTCCACTCTATCCAGGCCTTTCAGTATTCTGTAAGTTTCAAATCAGATCCCCCCTTATCCTTCTAAACTCCATCGAGTATAGACTCAGAGTCCTCAAACGTTCCTCATATGTCAAGCCTTTCTTTCAGTCATTTCATTCACATCTGCAGAAAGTGTCTGCAGCTTGAGGAACGTCAGCCCCAAACTGCTGAGATAGAATACGAGCTTCAGACATTTGATTCAGGGAGAGGGAAGGTTTTCAGGACACTATTTCAGGAGGCAGTCACACCCCGTAAGCTAGGTACTTCAGATTAGGTTCATGGTCAGGGATAGGTGTGACTAAGAGTGAGGCAGGTATGGGAATCCAGAAGGGAGCAATGGTGGAGCCTCAGCCCTTGCAACTTTCCAACAGGTTTGAGGTTCTTGCAACTTTTGTCGAAGAGAGCAGGGACTGCAGGGTGGATGAGAAAGCTGACTACGGTATCATGGTGCAGGGAGCCATTCAAGTGGGAGGGAGTAAAATGGATTGTAGCTGTAGCAGAGGGCAATATAGTTAGGGGCATATATTCTGTTCTCTGCAGCGAGAGCACACATTCCAAAGGCTGTGTTATCTTGCTCAGAGTCAGGGTTCAGAATATCTCCTCAAGGCTGGAGAGGAACTTGGAGTGGGAGGGGAGAGGTCCAGTTGTCATGGTCCATGTGGATACTGATGGCATAGGTAGGGTTAAGAAAGAGGTTCTCCTGAGGGAGTATGGGCAGCTTGAGACCAAATCAAAAAGCAGAACCACAAAGGCTACCTCTGGATATGTGGCTACCTTAGCCATGACCAAATTATCATAGAGTAAGTAAGTTCAAAGAGTTGAATGCGTGGCTCAAAGTTTAGTGTGGCAGAAATGGGTTTTGACTCAAGAGTCACTGGGGAAAGAGGGAGTTGTACTGTTCCAATGGTCTTCAACAGAACCACGTTGGGGCCATTGTACAGGCACATTGTACAACTAGGGCATGAAAGGCTTTCAAGTAAATGGGGGACGGGCTCACATGATGGGAGATTTGGACAGTTAAAGAGAAAGGACAAGGGTAATAGTGCAGAGTAGCAATGTGATAATGATAACCAGGGTGTGAAAGGAAGGGTCAAAGCATACAACCGTAAGAGTGCATCAGCAAGTAAGGTCAGAGTAGGGAAAAATGGTAAAAAGACAGAATTAAAGGCTCTTTATCTGGATGCATGCAGCATTCATATCAAGATGGCTTAATCGATAGCAAACATAGAAATAAATGAGTATATGATATGATAGCCATTACAGAAACATGGCTGCAAAGTGACCATGGCTAGGGCCTGAATATTCAAGGATATCTGACATTTTGGAAGGAAAAGGAGGTGGGGTAGCTCTGTTCATGAAGGATAAGATTTGTACAGTAGCGAGAAATGATCCTGGTTTGGAGAATCAAAACACGGAATCAGCTTGGGTAGAGATAAGAAATAGCAAAGGAAAGTCACCAGTGGGAGTAATTAATAGCACCCCCCCCCCGCCACCCCCGACAGTTGCTACGCTGTAGACATAAAATAAATCGAGAAATAATCAAGGCGTGTAAGGAAGAATCTTTAATAATCAGGGAGATTTTAATCTTCATAGACAAATCAAATTGGCAAAAGAAGCCTGGAGGGTGAGCTCATAGATTGTATTCAGGACGGTTTCTTAGAACAATAATTTCTGGAACCAACCAGGAAACAGGTTATTTTAGACCTGGTAATATATAATGAGAGGGGATTAATTAATGACCTCCGAGAAAAGAATCATCTAGGTAAGAGTGACATGACAGAATTTCGCATTTAGTTTGAGCAAGAATGTGGGTCTGAAAATAGTGTCTTAAACATAGATAATGACTCTTACAAGGGTATGAAGATAGAGTTGGCTAAAGAGCAAAGGGAAAATAGGTTGAAAGGTAAGACGGTAGAGAAGCGGTGGCAGACAAATAAAGGAGATATTTCATAACAAAGATATATTCCAGTGAGAAAGAAAGGTGTTACGAGAAGGATGCATGATCCATGGCTAATGAAGGATGTTAAGGGTGGTATCAAATTGAAAGAAAAGATGTGTGATACTGCAAAGGTAGCCCAGAACATTATAAAAATTTTACAAACCAGCAAAGAGTCATTAAAAAAGACGAAGAAATTGGAGTATGAGAGAAAACTTGCAAGAAACATAAAAACAGTGGCACAATGAGGTTAACAGGTGTGAACTGACCGCTCTGTTGGTCCTACTCCTGAGTTTGTTAGAAGAGTTTGAATTTAAAAAGGTGATATTGCCAATTCAATATAATATAATTCAATACAATATAATTCAATATTTCATTGTATATAGCTCGGTGTAAGGAATGAGCCAGCCAGGTTTCTTAAGTTAACAAGGAAAGAATTAGTTTTATTGCTAAAACTCACAGGTAAAGATGCAGAAATTTAAAAAAGGTTTCAAATGTACAAATATCTCGAACTACACCCAAGTACAAAAACATATAATCCCCCAAGTATGCATAGAAAGAGATAAAACACTGCAGAGTATCAAATCTTGAAATAAATGGCCAAGTAACAAGTAAAGTCAGAAAAAAAAAAATCACGGATTGTCCGGAGGCTTGTTTACAGCTGAGAGGCCCCTTTCCAAAGTGAAGTAATTGATCTGCAGTTGTGCCTGCTGGCTGATTCAGAATTTTCCTTTAAGAATTCTCTATTTGCAGCAATGAAGTCTTCTGGTGGGTTTTTCAAATCACAAGCAGCTTAACTTTGATGTGTGAGGTTTCAGAAGAAAGGTGAGTAAGGCTGCTGCCCCTGTGGCAGAGTCTCGCCAACTACATAAAATCCACTATCTTTTTTACACCCAAGAGCTGGATCTCTCTCTCAGAGATTCAGCCTGTGCCCTTCACATATGCAACATATTGGCTACTGCAGCCATTGTTTTTTGCAAAAAAGTTTAGTACATATGTATGTCCAGCCAATGACATTGTAAACTAATATATGGTCAGCCGATGGCATTCTAAATTAATATTTAATATAGCACATCTTCATAACAAAAGGCAATAAAAGTTTCTATTAGTAAATAGAAAGCAACAAAGTGGCTAAAATTAGCATTGGTCCCTTAGGGCATAGAACTTTGGAATTAATAATGGGAAATAAGGAAATGCAGAGACTTTGAACAAGTATCTTGCATCTGTCTTCACAGTAGAAAAGATAGAAAGCATCCCAATAATAGAAAATCAAGAGGCAAAATGGAAGGAGGAACCTAAAACAATCATGATCACAAGAAAAAAATGTACTAAGGAAACTAATAAGACTGAAGACTGACAAGTCCCCTGGACCTGATGGCTTGCATCCTAAATCTTAAAAGAAGTGGCTGCAGAGATAGTGGATGCATTGGTTGTAACTTCCAAAGTTCCCTAGATTCTGGAATCAAGTGGATTGAAGAAGCACAAATATAACACACCTCTATTCAAGAAAGGAGGGAGACAGAAAGCAGGAAACTATAGGCCAGTTAATCTAACATTGCCACTGGAAAAATGCTAGAATCCATTAAGGAGGTAGTCGTAAGACATTTAGAAAATCATAATACAATTAAGCAGAGTCAACATGGCTTTGTGAATGGGAAAACATGTTTGACAAACTTATTTAAGTTCTCTGAAGGTGTAACGAGCAGGGTGGATAAAGGGAAACCAGATGTAGTTTATTTGGATTTCCAAACGGCATTCGATAAGGTGCCACAGGAAAGATTACTACACAAGATAAAAGCTCATGGTGCTGGGTGTGATATATTAGCATAGAGGGTTGGCTACCTAGCAGGAAACAGAGGTTGGGATAAATGGGGCATTTTCAGATTAGCAAACTGTAACTAGTGGGGTGCCACAGGAATCAGTGTTGGGACCTCAACTATTTATGATCTACATTAATGATTGAAGGAAAGGACGACTGTATTGTAGCCAAATGTGTTGATGATAGGTAGGAAGGCAAGTTGTAAGGAGGATACAAGGAGTCTGAAAAGGGATATAGGTTAAGTAATTGAGCACAAATTATGCAGGTGGAGTATAATGTGGGAAAATGAGAGGTTGTCCACTTTGGCAGGAAAAATAGAAAAGCAGAATCCTACTTAAATGGAAAAAGTCTGGGTATCCATACACATGAGTTACAAAGAATTAGTATATAAGTACAGCAAGTAATTAGGGAGGTAAATGGAATGATGGCCTTTATTGAAAGTGGGCTGAAGTATAGAAGTATGGAAGCCTTGCTACAGTTGTACAGGGCATTGGTGAGACCCCACCTGAAGTATTATGTACAGTTTTGGTCTTCTTAAGGAGGGATATACTTGCATTGGAAGCAGTTCAGAGAAGGTTCACTAGGCTGCTTCCTGGGATGAAGGGGTTGTCTTAAGAAACATTGGCCAGATTGAGCCTATAACCATTAGAAGAATGAGAGGTGAACTTATCGAAACATGTAAGATTCTGAGGGGCCTTGACAGGGTGCATGCTGGGAGCACATTTCATCTCGCGGGGGAAATTAGAACTAGGTAGCACAGTTTAAGATTACGGGGTGTCCCATTTAAGACGGAGATGAGGAGGAATTTTTTCTCTCAGAAAGTCTTTCGTCTTTGGAATTCTCTTCTACAGAGAGCAGTGGAGCATCAGTGAATATATTTAAGCTGATATGGACGGATTTTTGATCAATGAGAGATTTCCCAGCATCTTAACACAGGATCCAGGTTCAACTGCCCATGCTTGGCTAGATTAGCTGATCTCACCCAGAATGGCAATGACAGTGTTATTATCCATCTGCATAGGGTGGGAATAAATCGTTGAGAATCCCAACTCTTTATCGCTAACCGATGAGTTACCGGATGGTACACAACCCTCATGGAGGTCTACCTTAGAAATAAATGATAGGAATAAAGGAGAGCAGAAACTTATGCAGTCTTCCAAGAAAGGATTTGAGGCCTGTTGTTGGGACACAGTATAGTTACTCTGTAGCTGGCCCTCTCTAGCCATAACTTAATGCAATGTTGATAATAAGTAAGGAAAGTAAAGTAGTATTCCATTCCCTCCAATGACAGCCATCCTTTTGATCACCCAAAAGTAGTCAACCAATACGTGAACTCCTTAAACATTTCCTGCCAATATGTCCATGCAACCCTCCTCCCCATCCCCTAAAATCTTCTCAGCTAAGCTGGGACTTTTTAATACCTTGATGTCCCAGAGCACTTCACACAAAGTGAATGACTTCTGTATTTCTCATTTCAAATAGGTCTGGACAGCCAGCAAAGGAGACATATTTCCAGCCTATCACCATGTGCTTGATTGAAGTGCAAATCCCAACATTGAAAATGCAGTCAGTACCAAACAAACCCAAGAGAAATTTACAATGCAGTGGCTAAAATGGCACCAACTGACAGCACCTAGGTACAGGATTTTTAAGATTAGTTTTGCCCTAGTCTCTTTCCATTCCTCTCCTAAAGGCATGGACAAATACTGGACCCCTGTCTCCTGGGCTACAGCTGCTTTGCAATACCTTCGTCCAAGTGGAGATTCTTCAAGCACGAGCCTGAACAATGCGCATCAGCAGGCTGTTCAAAAAGAGAGCCGTCACAGCCGAGTTTGAGAGCAGGAACTGTCACAAGAATTTTTCTCGTGTCCTACCACAGTGCTAACCATGGCTCAGTCGGGAGCACTCGTGCCTTTGTGTCAGTGGGTTGTGGGTTCATGTCCTACTCCAGAGACTGGAGCATAAAACGTAGGCTGACACTCCCGGTGCAGTACTGAACGAGTGTTGCAGTGTCAGGGGTGTCAACTTTTAGACAAGACCATTAAATCGAGGCCTCATTTGTCATCTCAAGTATATATAAAAGATTCCATGGTGGGGTTTCTCCTCTGTGCCCTGGCCAATATTTAACCTTCAACCAATATTACTATATAAAAAAGGTTATTTGTCCTTTTATAGCATTGCTGTTTGTGGGATCTTGCTGTGGGCAAATTGGCTGCTGCTTTGCCCACTACACTTTAAAAATTGACTACGCTTTAAAAAATACTTAATTGGTTGTAAAGCATTTTGGCACATGCTGAGCAAGTGAGAGGTCTGTATAAACTCAAGATTTTCTTTTCACCCTTCCAAAGATAAGCAATCTAGGATTGACACTAGGAGCTTTCTATTCTTCATAGTTCTTCTCCAGACCTTTGCTAAACTGAGCCGGCAGGCTGACTCACTACTCTGAAATGGGGAAATGGATACAGAAACTTCAAAGGCCCTAGGAATGCAAGGCAGTGATTGATGCATTGTGAAGCAGGCCTTTCTGCTGTAAACTATCTCCAGTTGTTCACTGTGAAGGTTTAGGAGAAAGCAAATTATGAGAATATGAAGCTAAGAATTACACTCTATACAATGAGGCTCGAGGACAAAGAATGGTGGGGGAGAAAAGCAACAGCATCGGTGAAACAGAGCAAGGAAAAGAAATCCCCAGAAAAAGAAAAAAAGAAACTGAAAGAGAACACAACCAAAGGAATCAAAATGAGACTAAAAAGTGAAACTGAATATGAATTAAGGAAGTACGCAATGCCCATCATAATTCACAAGCTCATCACAAACACAGCCCCGTCAGTGGAATGTAAATTGGTGTTATAAGCACACACCTGTTATGTGTGCTATTTATAATGGAATGGTGCAGAAAAGGCTCAAAATGTGTGAATCAAGTGTTACCTTTGAAGGCACTTCAGCAGCTTTCAAAGGTCACAAGAAACAGGAGGGGTAGACCACATGACCCATCGGGCCTGCTCTGCCATTCGATACAATCATGGCTGATCTTGGGCTGAGAAAGGTATGGCATGGGTGATTTTAATCTACATATAGATTGGGGAAATCAGATTGGGCATGGGCAGCCTAGAACATGAGCTCAGAGTGTTCTCGGGATAATTTCGTAGAGCAGCATGTGCTAGAGCCAACCAGAGAGCAGGCTAGTCTAAATCTGGTAATGTACGACGAGGCAGGATTAATTAATGACTACATAATAACATTGTCCCTTGGTAGCCAGTGATCGGAACATGATTGAATTTTGCATTTAGTTAAAGGGAGGGATGAGTGAGTCTAAGATTAGTGTTTTGAACATAAATAAGGACAATTATGAGGGCATGAAGACAGGGCTGGCTAAAGTGAACTGGAAAATTAGGTTAAGGGATAAGTCAATTGACATGCAATGGCAGACATTTAAAAACATAGAAAACAGGAGTAGGATCATTCAATATGATCAAGGCTGATCCCCTATCTCAACGCCAAATTCCTGCTCTCTCTCCATACTCAGCAAAGGTACACTCCAGTGAGAAAGAAAGACTGTAGGGGAAGGATGCACCATCTGTGGCTAACCAAGGAAGTTAAAGATAAAACCAAATTGAAAGAAAAAGTGTACAATTCCACGAAGATTAGTGGCAGGTTAGAAGATTGGACAGAATATAAAAACCAGCAAAGAATGGCTTTACAAAAAGGGAGAAATTAGAGTGCAAGACAAGGCTAGGTAGGAATATAGGGTGGAATCCTCCGGTCCCACGAGCAACAAGAAGCATGGCAGGTGGGGGAACTTAATTTGGCGTAAGGCCAAAAGTCAGTTTCCCAATGTCAGGAGTAACTTTTGGAAATCTGTTCTCGGGCTTTAAAGACAGGTTGAAAGGTTAAAGATAAAGCTTCCCAATGAACAGTGATAGGAAGCCCTTTTGCATGCATTGTCATGTCATGCATGCTCATTAAAAGGCCATCTCACTGGTTCCAAGTTCCCTCAGAACCTGGGGGAGAAATCAGAACATTCACATTTACGACTGTATATAACTGGCATGCAGCTGGTGAGCTTCACTTCTTCCATGACTTTGAGGTCAGCAGACGCTGCTTTCACCTTCTTGGGGACCACTCATAACTTGGTTCATACTAGGAGCCAGTGCAAAAGTTGTGCTAAGGCTGGAAACAGAGGGCAGGCAAAGGATAAAATAGTTGTTGGGGGTGGGGGGGTACCTGGAACGTAGGGTGGAGCAAAGTCCAGGAAGTGGAGACAGGCGAAGGGTGGAAAAGGTGGGGGTAGGGTGGACCAAAGGCTGGACAGTGGAACCAAGCAAAGGGTGGAAGGGTGGAGCGAAAGCTGGACAGTGGAGGCAGGCAAAGGGTGGAGTGGAGACATCTTCTAGGGAAGGGGTGTCCAGAGAAGTGATGGGGAAGGGGTGGGGGGGGTGGTTTGGGGGGAGAGGACACATTCCGAGAAGAGTGGGCAGGAAAGAGAGAATGTTCTAAAGTACTCGACCATGGGGTCCCGGGGGTTGAATTCATGGTACTGGGCAGAGGGGGTAAGAGTCACAGTTAAAGGGTAGGGCGGGGGTGGGTGATGCGGTTGGGTGGCAGGTTCAGGATGATAGTTGGGTGCATAGAGGTTTCATGTGGGGGTGGGGAGGTGGAAGGGTTGGGGGGGGGGGAGCACAGCTGTGGACTATATAGGTAGCTTGCATAACAGAAGGGGTAAAGGTTAGGATGAGCATGGGGTGGTGATAGCTGTCAGCTTGGAAGGAAGGGAAGATGTGTGGAGATGGATGGTAATAGTGCCCAGGGAATGATGGAAGGAGGGGTGGGTTAAAGGGTGACAGAGTGGAGAGGAATGGTGATATTGGTGGGACAAGGGTGCTGGGGGACAAGTTAGCAGGTGACAGGGGAAAGTAGAGTTTGAGTGAGTCGGAAAGGTGATGTGCACCATTTTTCTAATCTGACCTGGGGACCACAGTTAGTCCGTGAGTGAGATCCCTTGAAATGGGAGGAAGGTCTTATCGGGTGGTGGGTGGAGTTCAAGATTAGCACAAGCGGCTGACTAAAGGGTCACTCTAATAATCATTAACCAACTGGATGTCAACCATGCTCAATTGTGTTCTCCTCTCTACGGGGAAGCCCACACAACAGCAGGTTTGTTCTTGACTCATGGTTCTCATAACATCAAGATCCCAGCAAGGTACGGAGCTGACATTCATTCTATGCCATTTGCCATCAGCTGCTGTCAGAGACAGTGATGAGGGGAAGGAGGGAGGCGAATGCCTCCAAGAGGCACGTCCAAGGCTGGTGGACTTTTTAACTTTTTGGCTTTCTATCCTCTGCGGGCTGGAAAGCACCAGCACCTTTTTGGTTACAGACATTATTTTTCTTTAATGTACCTTGATTTATGATAGCTGAATTCAATTGTACTAGTTACTGGCTGCCCTGCTGTGGTTTGATCCTTTGTATATGCCAAACTGTGCTAATATGCAGAGCCCTACTGCTAGATGTGTGCGTTAGAATCTGTACAGTGCTCCATTCTCCTGGGACCTTAGGCACCTCAAGGTAAAATTGCTTATTTCACCTATGCCCTCACAAAGTCTGTGTGCATGGCATCTTGAAAGAAATATCATGTCACCCTGGCACCTGCTCCCAAAGGGATGGTTGGGCAGGGAAGGTGGGCAAGCTGGCAACGAGCTCTTTCAGGCAGAACCAGATAGCGGGGTCCACAGGGAGAAGCAGCATAAGACAACCATCTGGCCCCCTCAAGGTCACTCCTTTGTACAGGTTGATGAGGGAAGATCATGTTCTTACTTCCCGAAAGCCACTCGCCCATATTAAAACCGTATCTCTTGATGTCTTTATCATGTCAACAAGTTTCAAGGTAATTCTGTAGTGCACTCACTAAGAGTGCCTGACCTGCACTATGGATTCCTGAGGTGCAACCACTCCGGACCCTCCAATCGCAGAGACCCCTACAAAGTCTCAATCTGAGATGGCCTTAGTATTAGTACGAAATTATGGTCCATCATTGTGGACACCCCAGCCAAGGTAAACTTCTTTCCTGCATGGGCCCTGCAGAGACCTGTTGGAGCTGCTGATGCTTCGCATGGATAGCCTCACAGTCCTTGGCACGGTCCAGCATACAGGCTCATTTTACTCCCTATCTGTCTCCTCATGCCCTAAAACCCTGGTCCTTCAATTATGTCTAATGCACTTTGGTTGCAAACCCTTTATGCGAGGTCTACTGCCACCCTTGATAAGGAGACAAGCACCAGATAAATCTCCATGTGCATGATTGTGACAAGAGCTTCAACCAAATGCAGACACACCTCTTAAATCCTGCACTCAAATCCTTCTTGCAGTCATGGGGCTAATGTGCTTATTGCCTCCTTGCTTGCTGCCTTCACCCGTGTGTTAGCTCAAAATGACTAATCACCAACGAAGGCCATTCACGCCTGGACATACCCATCACAGCTTCCTCCAGACATGCAAGACAGCCTCCGGTTTTCTACTGTTAAGATGACAGTGTACAGCTTCAATCTCTCAGCCCTGAAACTGCATCCACAGTGCTCCTTGCCACTCATTTCACAGATTTAACTACCCTCGAGTACTCGTGCCATGCACCCACATCTCACATAAATGCAACAGCAGCAAGTAATGGCATGACCTCATTGAACACATTTTCAAAGGTCAGAACACAGTGAGCTGCAAGTAATGGCTTACATGATCCTTGACCAGGTAGCACAATGCCAACTGATGGCCAGTGCTTAATCATGCAAATGTGGGTTTATTGAGTAATCACTATGTTGATAATATAGGGGGAACAGAATCTGTGAGAGTTCATGATCAGACTCTGATGGGGGGACAACATTCTAGACCCTTAAATGCCCAGACCATTGAAGCAACTAGCAGCTAGATGGAATTCAGGAGACTTCCAAACAGTTCAAGTGAACATATATTTCCAAGTGCCAAAACTATATGCAATGGTTGTACACCTGTGTGCCATCAATATCTCAAACTTTTGTTGCCTACTGCTATGTCTAGGTTCAGTCCCAACATCTCCAGCTAAGATGAAGGCAGCCTGCTAAGGGTCTCCTACTCAGATTCAGATGCACACTCCCTGTGTGACCTGCTGGAAGTGATGGGATCACTGGCAGAGGGGAGGTGGATCAGCATGGCATCCTTGGGAATATCCTGGGATGAAGCCTGGCTGGCACTCTTGCATTCTGCTGGACTTGGGTCTCCAAGACAGCTGCCAATCTTTCCACAGAGGTAGCCAAGCGCTCGCTTACTAGACCCACAACAGCAGGCAGAATGTGAACGGACTCTTCCAGCCATTGGTCCAGTCTGCGCAAGGCATGTTCCCTGCCTGTCTCTGAATCTCCAACAGAGTCCAGAGGCTCATCATCTGCATGGGGCTCATCAAGGGCCTGAGCTCCAGCAGTCCTCCAAGTGTCAGAGGCCTCGGCTGTGGACTTGTGATGCGCTCACCTGATTGTGACCTCGAGCCTACTCTGGAAATTGGACCCAGGTGACTGTAGCTGTGCTGATGGAAGGTGCAGATGAATGCCGCAATGGTACATCTTCTGAGGATTTTGAGGCATCCTCCTCTGAGGATTTATGAGGGATCCATCTCAGAGGTGAATTTGGGGCTGTGGCGTGGCTGTCCTTCCCCATTTCTTGCTGGTATCTGGAATGGAGAAAAATTTAGTGATTGAATAATCAGGCTCCTTAACAAAAGGCTTCTCTCACTCAGTGGGTGAAGCTGACAACTGCAGACTGGAGGCATTCACACTGGCTTCCTGGGCAAGTCCTATCTCACCCTCAGCAGAGGCATGATCCTGCTCCTCCCCAGCTAGCTCAATAGCCATCTCTTCAAAAGGGGTGAGGACTCTGATGTCTGGAATTCCACTTCCAGTCTGAAAGCGCTCATGCTTGTTGTGGACCGCTTTCTCCTGCAGAAAGACAGAGGATTGATTGTCATGCCAATGGTTGCATGAGTAGTTCAGGTGCATGCACGCCTATGGCAGTTGCTGAGCCCTCCCCAGTAAGTGATTATGAAACCAGTTGTCCTGCAACTGACAATAGACTTACAGCATGAAGTGGCTGGTACACATTCAGTGGTGTCCCATTTGCTATTAAGTGCAGGAACCTAAACTCTTGTTTGGCATCCCTGTGCACTTGCAGACTTGGACTGCCTGATGCCCTTGAGTGTCAGTTTGCAGTGAGTAGACACTGCTCGTCCGCTGGCAGAACGTAGCAGATTGTTCATCCTCTTCTGAGACTGCTGTCCGTTTCTGCGCTAGACCCCACGGCCACTAACCTCCACTGCGACCACCGGTGAGGCCAGCCTGCTCAGACAGGAGGCACTCCTGCTGCTATCCCAGAGAAATAGCACCTCCTGCCCTTCATGGACGGCCTGGAGAAGAGTCTCCAGGGAGGCCTTGCCGAACGTGGGGTCGGACATTGCTTTCTCCTCTGGGGCCATATGCGCATCCAGACTGAAGCTCCTGGCCTGCAGTGAGCAAATGCCTGTCTAGGTGCCCTTTAAATATGATGCCTGGACCTTCGAGGGTAACGGTGGCTTCCTGCCCACTCCCGCCGTGAGATTCGACATGCTTGCAAAGATGCATATTTAATAAGCCAACCAGTGCAAGATCGCATGTGGTGAGCCATGCCGCCACTCCACACCCCGCCCCTGGCAAAAACACTCAATCACAGCCCCCTGCTGATCTTAGACTTCAACGTGAAAGATTCCACCCATAAAAACAGATAAGAAGAATTTCTACAGGTTTTCATTGGTTATCTACAGAGAGAGTCTGGGGAATAATAGAAAATAAGGAAAGGGTGAGTGAATTGAACAGATGTTTTACATCTGTCTTCACTATAGAGGGTACAAATAACATCCAGGAATAAGTGTGCATCAAGAGGTGAAAGGGAGGGTGGAACTTAAATCAATGACACTCACCAGGGAAAGGGTACTGACAAAATTATTAGAATTAAAATCTGACAAGTCCCCAGGTCCTGATGGACTTCATCCTTGGGTCTTAAAAGTGGCTAATGAGATAGTTGATGCATTGGTTTTAATTTTCCAAAATTCCCTAGATTCTGGAAAGGTCCCATTAGATTGGAAATAGTTCCTCTATTCAAGGTAGGTAGTACACAGAAAGCAGGAAACTGCAGGCCCGTTAGCTTAACATCTATCACAGGGAAACTGCTGGTATCTATTATTAAGGAGGTTATAGCAGGGCACATAGAAAATCTCAATGCAATCAGGCAGCAGCAACATGGTTTTGTACAAAGGGAATCATGTTTGACTCATTTCTTAAGAGTTTTTATGAGGAAGCAACGAGCAACAGGGATAAAGGAGAACCTGTGAATGTGGCGTACTTAGATTTCCAGCAGGCATCTGACAAAGGTTAATACACAAAATAAGAGCTTATGGTGTAGGGGGTAACATATTAGCATGGAAACGGGACTGGTTAGCTAACAGGAAACAGTAGGCATAAATGGGTCATTTTCAGGTTGGCAAGATGCAACAAGTTGAGTGCCACAGGGATCAGTGCTCAGGTCTCAACTAATTACAATCTATATTGAGGGCTTGGATGACGGGGTCAAATGTATAGTTGCTAAATTTGCTGATAACATAAAGATAGGTAAGAAAGTAAGTCATGAAGAGGACATAAGGAGTCTGTAAAGGGATATAAATAGGTTAACCAAGTAGGCAAAAATTTCGCAGGTGGAGGATGTGGGAAAATGTGAACTTGTCCACTTTGGCAGAAAGAATAAAAAAGCAGCATATTATTTAAATGGGGAGAGAATGCAGAACTCTGAGCTACCGAGGAATTTTAGTGCCCTGGTACATGAAAAACAAAGTTAGTATACAGGTACAGCAAAGGACCAGGAAAGCAAATGGAATACTGCAGTTTATTGCAAGGGGAATGAATTATAAAAATAGGGATGTTTTGCTACACATCCAAAGTACTGTGTACAACTTTGGTCTCCTTATTTAAGAAAGGACATAATTACGTTAGAGGCAGTTCAGAGAAGGTTCATTTGACTGACTGCTGGGATCAGGGGGTTATCCTATGAGGAAAAAGACAAGTTGGGGCTGTGTCCATTGGTGTTTGGGAGAATGAGTGGCGATCTTATTGAACCAGAGAAGATCCTGAGGGGACTTGACAGGATGGATGCTGAAAGGATGTTTCCCGGTTAAGGAACATATCTTTTTTATTTCTGTTGGACTGTGGATTAGAATTATAATGGCTGCAGAGACATGTCCACTGGAACAGGATGAGAGATATATATAAAATGTTGCAATCCTGGAATAAAATGCACCATTAAAGACAGGATGGTGCTGGAAAGGAGTCCTGGTCCAAGGGAGCTGCCTGACAAGATTAAAGATTGGCTCCTGACAAGGTGACCAAGGTTTTGTGTGAAGAGCAGGGCAGCATAATAGCTCCTAGCCTGAAAATAACAAGGTCTAAAACCTCTTTCCCCTGTGTAGAAGATTCCAGTAATTCCACCATAATAGCTAGCTGGCTTTTTCTTCATATGTCTCTAACATTCTCTCTCTCTGAAAATCGTCATGAGGGAAAAGGGAAAACTCATCATTAGAGGTATTGAAAGGCAAGTGCTCAACCAGTGAACTAAATACTGAAAGTGCTGGAAGACCACCTCGTGTCATCAACAAGAACTGAAAGGAATTTGGAAGACATCAATCAAAATCAACTCATCGAGTCTGTACTCCGGGTTGGTGCTATTGAACTGTTTTATCCCACCCTTAAAATCCATGTTTTTTGTTTGTCTTGTGTCTTGTATGTGTGTGAAGGGGTAGAATTTAAGAAAGAAGGGGTAGAGTTTAAGTTATAGAGTTAGAAATTAGTTCATGGTTCTTTCACCACTGGTTAATGTTAGTTTACTTAAGTTTACAAACCTGGTGCTCATATTCTGTTAGCCTAAATTAAACAGTTAAGTAGAATTGGGGAAATCTGGTGGTTTGATCAAACTTTTTCACATTTGTCATGGCTCAGGAACAGTGGGGCTTGATATTACAGCGCACTATCCCCAGTGAGTCGTGACACTTGCAAGGGACCAGAACTAGGGGTCACAGCTTAAAAATAAGGGGTCTCCCATTTATGACGGAGATGAGAATTTTTTTACCCAAAGGGTTGAGAGTCTGTGGAGCTCTTCCCCAGGGAGCAGTGGAAGCAGGCTCACTGAATATTTTTAAGGCTGAGTCAATTGTTGATTGACAAGGGAGTCAAAGGATTTAAGGGATAGGAAGGAAAGTGGAGTTGGGGTTACAGTCAGATCAGCCATGATCTTATTAAATGGTGGAGCAGGCTCGAAGGGCTGAATGGCCTACTACTGCTCCTAACTTATATGTTCATATGTAACTCCAATTTCCTGCCCATTCCACATACCCCTTGATTCCGTGAGACACTAAAAATCTCTGTCCTATCTATCCCAACATAAAATGTACTCAATGATGGAGCATCCAGGACTTTCAGGGTAGGGAATTCCAAAGTTTCACAACTCTGAGTGGAGTAATTTCTCCTCACCTCAACCCTAAATATTGGCCTGTTAAGAGTCAGGATCCTGAGACTGTGCCCTATGTTTTAGATTCC
This sequence comes from Carcharodon carcharias, assembly GCF_017639515.1. Classification (NCBI taxonomy): domain Eukaryota; kingdom Metazoa; phylum Chordata; class Chondrichthyes; order Lamniformes; family Lamnidae; genus Carcharodon; species Carcharodon carcharias. The sequence goes on along the minus strand of NC_054484.1, from coordinate 12,216,406 downwards.
CCAACCAAGCAAAACAATTCTTAGCGTTTACCCTATCAATCCCCTTCAGAATTTTGTAGGTTTCAATGAGATCGCCTCTCATTCTTCTGAACTCCAGAGTACATAAGTCTCTCATCATAGGTCAACCTCCTCAGTGCAGGGGCCAGTTTAGTGCACCTTCACTATACTGTCTCCAATGCAAGCATATCCTTTCTTAAACAGTGTTCCAGGTGTGGTCTCAACAAAACCCTGTACAATTGTAGCAAGACTTTTTTTTCTTGTACTCAATTCCCTTGCAATAAAGGCCAACATGCCATTTGCCTTCCTAATTGCTTGCTGCGCCTACATGCTAACTTTCTGCTTTTCTTATATGAGAACACCTAAGTCTCTTTAAACATCAATACTTGTGAATTTCACACCTTTTTAAAAAAAATTCTCTGCTTTTCTATTCTTCCAAGATGAATGATTTCACACTCCCTACATTATACTCCATTTGCCATCTCGTTGCACACTCACTTAACCTGTCTGTATCTCTTTGCAGCCTCTCTGCATCCTCCCCTGAGCTCACATTTCCACCTAGTTTGCTATCAACATCAAAGTTGGATACATTACTCTTTGTCTCTTTATCAAATGGTAACCTCCTATCAACATCCTGGGGGTTACCACTGACCAGAAACTGAATTGGACTAGCCATATAACGACTGCGGCTACAAGAGCAGGTCAAAGGCTAGGAATCCTACGGCAAGTAACTCATCTCCTGACTCCCCAATGCCTGTCAACCAACTACAAGGCACAAGTCAGGAGTGTGATGGAATACTCTCCACTTGGATGAGTGTAGCTCCAACAACACTCAAGAAGTTTGATTGGCACTTCTTCCACAAACATTCACTCCCTCCAGCACTGACAAACAGTGGCAGCAGTGTGTACCGTCTACAAGATGCACTGCAGAAATTCACCGATGCTCCTTAGGCAGCACCTTCCAAACCCACAACTGCTACCATCTAGAAAGACAAGGACAGCAGATAGATGGGAACACCACCACCTGGAAGTTCTCCTCTTGACTTGGAAATATATCACCGTTCCTTCACTGTCACTGGGTCAAAATCCTGGACCTCCCTCCCTAACAGCACTGTGGGTATACCTACACCACAGGGACTGCAGCACTTCAAGAAAGCAGCTCACCACCATCTTCTCAAGGGCAATTTACGATGGGCAATTAATACTGGCCTTGCCAGTGATGTCCACATCCCGTAAATGAATTTTTAAAACTCATTAATGTAGATTGCAAATAGTGAAGGATGGAGCACTGATCCTTGAGGCACTCCACTATTCAATGCCTGCGAACTTGAATTTACCCAATCTCTGCATTCTATCCATTGACCAATCCTCTATCCAAGCAAATATATTACCCCAACTCCATGAGTTCTTATCTTGCTCGTTAACCTTTAGTGTTGCACCTTATCAAACGTCTTTGGAAATCCAGTTCTATATCATCTATTTGTTCCCCTATATCAATCCTACAAGTTACATCGTCAAAAGCGAGCAAATGTGTTAAACAGGATTTCCCTTTAGTAAAACCATGCTGACTTGTTCTAATCATGCTATGCTTTCCTAAATGCATTGTTAAGACTTCCTTAGCAATAGATTCCAGCATTTTCCCAACAACTTATGTTAGACTAACTGGCCTGCAGTTCACTGCTTCCCTTCTCTTCCTCCTTTCTTGAAAAGCAGTGTAACATTTGCTAAGTTCCAATTTGATGGGACCATTCCCAACTCTAAGGAATTTTGGAAGATCATAACAGGTGCATCCACTATCTGTACAGCTATCTCTTTTAGAGTCCTAGGGTGTAGGCCGTCGGCTCCTGGGATTTGTTGGATTTTAGTCCCTTAAATCTTGCTAATGCTTCTCTTCTGATATAAATTTACTTAATTTCCTCAATGTTTTAGTGCCTAGGTTTCTATTTCTGATATGAAACTTGCATCTTCAACTGTGAAGACAGACAAAATATTTGTTCAATAGCTCTGCGACTTCCTCATTCCCCATGATAATTTCTCCTGTCCATGCTTCTAAGGGACCAACAGTTACTTCAGTTACTCTTCTTTTCCTACACTTGTAAATACTCTTACAATCTGTTTTGATATTTCTGGGTAATCTACTTTGTCTATTTTTTCCCCTTTTATCAACTTTTTTATTGTCCTTTGCTGGTTTCTAAAGCACTCTCAATCCTCAGACTTGCTACTGTTTTTACCACATAGTAAGGCTCTTCTTTTAATCTAACACTATCCTTAACTTTCTGAGTGAGCCATGAATAGGTCTTCCTTGCTGAGTGTTTGTTCTTCAATGCTTAGCTTCCTGTACTGCAACAAAGCTAAGACCTCAAGTTATATTTTTATGAATATATGACATATATATATCCTCATGGATAATTTCTAAACTTTTAAAACTTTGATACGATGCCACAAAGGTTATTGTGAAAAATGAAAGCTCATGGTGTAGGGGGTAACATACTAGAATGGATAGAAGTTTAGCTGCCTGGCAGAAAACAGAGTATGCATAAATGGGTCTTTTTCTGATTGGCAGGATGTGACTAGTGGAGTCCCGCAGGGGTCTGAGATGAGGGCTCAACTTTTTGCAACTTATATCAATGACTTAGATAAGGGGAGTGAAGGCATGGTGGCTAAATTTCAGATGACACAAAGATCGGTAGGAAAGTATGTTGTGAAGGGGACATAAGGAGGTTGCAGGCGGATATAGATAGATTGAGTGAGTGGGCAAAAATCTGGCAGATGGAGTATAATGTGGGAAAATGTGAAGTTGTTCACTTTGGCAGGAGGCATAAAAGAATAAAAAAATGGAGAACGACTGCAGAATTCCGAGGTGCAGAGGGATCTGCATGTTCTAGTGCATGGCTGTGACCCTTGAACAATAAGAGCTATTTGGCATTATCGCAGAAACATGCGCCTCGTTATCTATGAAGAGACGCCAACGACCCCTGTGGGCTGCACAGGCCAACTTCAAAGGGTATTTTACAAGGGCCATTCACATTTCATAAGTCAGGCCTGGCCAACTAGAGCCAATTCGTCTGCTAGGACAAAGACCCTGCAACCTTCCATTAAGGCTTAATGGTTGGAACATTAACAATTTCAGGAGTCCAAACAAAGGGATATATGCCCTTTGTTAAAGCAAAAGTGGAGAGGTGGGAGTCATATGATATGACCCATCCAACCGCCCCCTCCCACCCCCCCCTCCCCAACCAGCTGGTGGAACCAGTAATCTTGTAGAGCTGCAAAGCTCAGTCTGCCATCTTTCCATCTACCAAGCAGCAGCACAGAAAAGGTGCTCTGACCAGGTGTGAATGCCTAGGCCATCTACACTGTTTCTATTGGAATTTCTGAACCATCACCTGCAAGACTGATTCATCCCTGCATGCTTATCTCATTGTGGAAGTCAACTCTCTATTGGAAAAGTGAATTGTCCAGCATCAGTTTACAGCCTGCTGACCTCTGTGAAGGAATGCACCATTGGACTTTGATTCTGGACTCTAGACACACGTGAAGCAATATTTCTTGACTCTATGGTCTTTGCCTTGCAAATCTCTTTCTCTATCCCTCCTTTCACTATATGAGCACAGGAGGCTATGTAGTGACCCACCCATCCCCCATGTTTTGAGCGTGTGCAAACAAACTTGCTGTGTTCATCCTATCACGTGTTTGCTGGGGGGTTATTAATAGAGATTAGAATATACCAAAACCAAGCGGTTGGGAAATATGCCACCGCTTATACTGGGGGAAATCAAAATCAAAACACCTTTCCGTTTATGGATGGGTGGTGAAAAGAGAAATCAGAGCTGTTTAAATTAAAACCCCTTCTGTCCATAATACTACAATAATTAACGCCTATTGGGTCAACTGCTTTCAGTTGATAGATAACTGCCACTACTGGTCAGCTCTCTATTTAACAAGGCTATTTAACCCACTTGAAGGTTGAAAGTTCTGACTCAGTCAAAATTTAAACTAGAGAAAAATACCTTACCTGAACTTACCACTTGAACCAAATTCCCAACTACACACATTGTCTACTTTCACTCCGGTGTAGTCTCCACTCTGTGTGTCCTCTTACTCCACAAGGTCACAAGGAAGCCCCCGTGAGGAGCAGTGCAGACTGTGACAGATCATTCTTACTTCACCAACAAAGCTTTATCGATTTATTGGACAGAGGCAGAAAAGAAGCGAAACTATAAACCTTTCAGCAGCACAATTTCTTATACAAATTGATGAGTTAGAAGCAATTTTTATTTGGTTTATCGATTTCATCTTTTTTTCCTTTTAACTGCAACATCATACCATCTCAGTGTATGCAAGGAGGCCATTGTACCATTCCACCTCTTGGAAAGAATTAATCCCACTCTCCTGCTCTTTCCCTATAGCCCTGCAAACGTTCAAGCATACCTCCAATTCTCTACTGAACCTGCTTCTCACCCCTTTAGGAAGTGCATTCCAGATCATCATAACTCACTATGTTAAAAATAACTCATCCAGTCTCTGGCTCTTTTGTCAACTATTTTAAATCTCTCTCTTCTGGTAACTAATTATCTCATCAGTGAAAACAGTTTCTCTCTATTTACTCTATCGAGCCCTCACATAATTTCGAACATCTATTAAATCACCTCAAACTTCTCTGCTCTAGCTAAGGAGAACAAATCCCACTTCTCTAGTCGCTCCACTGAACCAAATCCCTCATCCCTGGTACCATCTACTAAATCTCCCCTGCACCTTCCCTTAGATCTCAACATATTTCTGAAGTGTGGTGCCCAGAACTGAACAAATTCTCCAGCTGAAGCTGAACTAGTGATTTATAAAATTTACCATAACTTCCTTGCTCTTGTGCTCCATCCCTCTATTTAACAAGTCCTGTATGGTTTTCTCATATAGCAGTAGCTCTGTGTAAAGCAATTGCTGGGGCAGATTGTGAAGACAATACAGTAACAAACACAAGATCATGCAAACTGATCTCAAGAAAGCAAAATGATTGCTGTTTCAAATTTTCACATGGTTACTTTCTCACTTGTATTTCAGTAAAATATAAATGCAAGATCAAAATTCCAATACAATATGAGCAAGGAGCATTCAGCAGTATAATTATAGGTTCCGTTCTTTCAAAACTGGAAGGTATCTGCACAGCACATGTTCTGGACTGCATGATACCACAATAAAGTGCTAGCGGTTACAGGTTTGTCAATGGTAGCGGCAGGAGTGAAAACAATTTTGAAGTGTGCATTAGAATATCCTACAAGAAGCATGATAGTTTGACTGCAGTTGGTCCCCAATGGCATATTGATACCAACGCACTAAGTATGCACAGCAACAATAATGCAAATGTCACTAGTGCTCTAACTTGCATGGAACCAAGCAAAAAGGGCAAAGCATCAAGGCAATACAATAAGTAAATAGAAGATAGAAAAATTTGAAATGAAAAGAATTATCTTTTTTAAAGCTTCAAATATATTTGTGCACATGATGCCAAAGGTGATAACTCAGTGGAAATTGAGCACTTGCCACTGTCGGGAACCAGTGGCGGCAACCACCGTTGCCATTACGAGCTCTGAAGTCAGCTAGAGCAGGGTTGAATGAACAGTACAGCCGCGCTCTTCTTTGCTGAGCAATGTCAATCAGACTATGGGCCCCAGCCTCAGGCCACCTTTCACACAGCAGCCTCCTTGTTGAAGGACTATAATTCCACATAGAACCAGGCACAGGTTTTGCTTCAGGCTCCTGTTCACTGGGAACTGTGAAATTGACTAAACTCCTTTCAAATAGACCCTTCAAGCCAGTTTACAGAAGAAAGTTTCATTTCTTCAGTATGGAAGTAAACCCAGGCCACAGAGGTGAAAGATTCACTGCATCATGGCATAGTGTCATTCTCCTGCTTTATCCCCGTACCCTTGCACATTGTTTCTGTTCAAATAATCACCTACTGCTTTCTTGAATGCCTCGATTGAACCTGCCTCCACTATACTTTCAGGCAGTGCATTCCAGACTCGAGCCACTTGCTGTGTGAAAAAGTTTTTTTTCTCACATCACATACACTTCTTTTGCAAATCATTAAATCTGTGCCCTTTCGTTTTCGATCCCTTGATGAGCGGGAACAGTTTCTCCCTATCTACTCTATCCAGACCCCTCATGATTTTCAACACCTCTATCAAGTCTCCTCCTAGCCTTCTTCTCTCCAAGGAGAACAGTCCCAACCTATCTTCATAACTCAAGTTTCTCATCCTTGGAACCACTCTTCTGGACTCCCTCCAATACGATTACATCCTTCCTATAGTGTGACACCCAGAACTGTACACAATACTCCAGCTGAGATCTAACTAGTGTCGTACATAAGTTCAGCATAACCTCCTTGCTCTTGTACTCTATTCCCCTATTAGTAAAAGCCAGACACTGTATGCATTATTAACTGTTCTCTCTACCTGTCCTGTCACCTTCAATGACCTATGCACATATACACCCAGGTCTCTCTGTTCCTGCACACCTTAAGAATTGTACCAGTTATTTTACATTGTCTCTCCGTGTTCTTTCTCACAATTCTCCGCATTGAACATCATCTGCCGCCTATCTGCCCACTCCATCAACTTGCTGTCCTTTTGAAGTTCCATAATGTTCTCCTCACAGTTTGCAATGCTTCTAAGTTTGTATCATCCACAAACTGTGTCCTGCACACCAAAATCTAGATTATTAATATACATCAGGAAAAGCAAGGGTCCCAACACCAACCACTGAGGAACTCCACTACAAACCTTCCTCCAGCCTGAAAAGGATCCATTGACCATTACCCCTATTCCCTATTACTCAGCCAATGTTGTATCCACGTTGCTATTGTCCCTTTTATTCCATGACGTATAACTTTTCTCGCAAGTCTTTTGTGTGACACTGCATTAAATGCCTTTTGAAAGTCCATGTCCATAGTTGTGGTTGTTGAAGGACAATCACCTCAGTTCCAGGGCATCACTGCAGGAGTTCCTCAGGGTAGTGTCCTAGGCCCAGTCATCTTCAGCTGCTTCATCAATGACCTTCCCTCCCATCATAAGGTCAGAAGTGGGGATGTTCACTGATGTTCAGCACCATTCACAACTCCTCAGATACTGAAGCAGTCCATGTCCAAATAAAGCAAGACCTGGACAATATCCAGGCTTGGGCTGACAAGTGGCAAGTAACATTCGCATCACACAAGTGCCAGGCAATGATCATCTTCAACAAAAGAGAATCTAACCATCATGCCTTAACATTCAATGGCATTAATATTGCTGAGTCCCCCCACTATCAACATTCTGTGGGTTACCATTGGTCAGAAATTAAACTGGGCCAGCCATACAAATACTGTAGCTACTAGAGCAGATCAGAGGCTAGGAATCCTGCGGCAAATAACTCACCTCCTATCTCCCCAAAGCCTGTACACCATCTACAAGGCACAAGTCAGGAGTGCGATGGAATACTCCCCCCTCACCTGGATGAGTACAACTCTAATACTACTAAAGAAGCTCGACACCATCCAGGACAAAGCAGCCTGCTTGATTGGCACCCCATCCACAAACATTCACTCCTTCCACCACCAACGCAATGGCAGCAGTATGTACCATCTACAAGATGCACAGCAGGAACTCACCAATGCTCCTTAGACAGTACCTTCCAAACTCATGACCACTACCATCTAGAAGGGCAAAGACAGCAGACACATGGGAACACCACCACCTGGAAGTTCCCCGCCAAGCCACTCACCATTCTGACTTGGAAATATATCGCCGTTCCTTCACTACCGCTGAGTCAAAAACCTGGAACTCAGTCCCTAACTGCACTGTGGGTGTACCTACACCATATGGGTTGCAGCGATTCAAGAAGGCAGCTCACCACCACCTTCTCAAGGGCAATTAGAGATGGGCAAAAAATGCTGGCCTAGCCAGTGATGCCCATATCCCATGAACTAATTAGGAAAAACAATCACTCCACTTTCCCACCAATACCCCCTTGATTCCCTGAGACCTCAAAAATCTATCTATCTATCCCAACCTTAAATGTACTCAACAATGGAGCATCCACAACTCTCTGGGATAGAGAGTTCCCAAAATTCACAGCCCTTTCAAATAATTTTTCCTCATCTCAGTCCTAAATGGTCAGCCCCATGTTTTAGATTCCCCAGGCCAACAGAAACAATCTCTCAGCGTCCACCCTCTCAAACCCCAACAGAATGTTTTAATGAGATTGCCTGTATTAATGTCCTGTACCATGGGCCTTAGTTGCTCAATGTTTCAAAATTCCCTCTGTCTAAGCCCTCTCTCTGGAATCAACTCTACAACATTCCAAAAGCTCTGCACTCTTCCAATTCTGCAGCCTTGGCCATCCCAGATTTTAATCCACCAATGACGGCCATGACGTGGTTGTCTTGGTACTAAATTCTAGAAGTCTCTCCCTAAACCTTTCCACCTTTCTCTCTTCTCCTTTTAAGACGCTCCTTAAAACTTCCCTCTTTGACCAAACTTTTTGTCATCAGCCCTAATATCTCCTTGCATGGCTTGGTATCAAATTCTGTTTTATAATTGCTCCTGTAATGCGCCATTAGGAGGGTTTACTATGTTTAAAATCACTCCCTAAGTACAAGCTGTTGTTGAATGGCCACAGCCTTCTCCAGTTCCCAAACTCTGATCTGGCACTGACCCAATTTGAAATTTTGTCATAAGCTCAGTCAGCAAACAACCCTTTCACACATAACAGGATGGTCCACCGAGCCTCTAATAAGATCGTAATACAATGAGTGAGCAGTTGAGCACTAAAGGTAGGTAATGCTGGGCTGTCACAGTATCACATTGCACAATCTTTAATGGTGGGGGATTATTTAAGTCATACCTTCAAGCAAAATCTGGATTAAAATTGAACTGCATTTAAAAAATGCAGAAATTCACCCTGCCTTTTTCTAAGCAAGAAAATCCAAATCAAAGAAAAACCTTGAATTTCTGTAGTGCCTTTCGTGACCTGAGGACATTCAGAAGCACTTTACAGCCAATTAAGTACTTTTGAAGCTCAGTCACTGTTGTCACATATGAAAGTTGGCAGTCAATTTGAACACAGCAAGATCCCACAAACAGCATTCAGATAATGAACAGATAATTTGTCTTCAAGTCACGTTAGTGGAGAGCTACCCAAGAGGGCAGTATTTTTTCTTTATTCTTTCATGGGATGTGGGTGCTACTGGCAAAGCCAGCATTTGTTTCCAATCCCTAACTGCCCTTGAACTGAGCATTTCAGGTGGCAGTTAAGCATCAACCACATTGTGGGGTCTGGAGTCACAAGTAGGCCAGACTGGCGTAAGAACAACAGATTTCTTCCCCTAAAGGACATTAGTGAACCAGATGATCTTTACAGCAACCAATGATAGTTTCATGGTCACCATTACCGAGACTAGTTTTATATTCCAGATTTATTAATTTAATTTAAATTCCACCCGCTGCCATGGTGGGATATGAACCCCTTTCCCCAAAGCAGTAGCCTGGCCCTTTGGATTACTAGTCCAGTGAGGTTACCACTATGGCACTATCTCCCCACTGGGAGGCAACAGCATGGTTTAGGCACAGGGCTGGGAAATACTCACAATGCCCCGTTCCCCCACTTCTCAATCACAGTCTGAAGGAGAACCAATCTGATTGTAAATTAAATGCACTTTTAACTAACAGAAGCATCTTTGCCACAAATGTTACAAACGAACATACGAACAAGGAGCAGTAATAGGCCATTCGGCCCTCGAGCCTGCTCTGCCATTCAATAAGATCATGGCTGATCTGATAGTAACCTCAAATCTGCATCCCACCTGCCCTCAATAACCTACCACCTCTTTGCTTACCAAGAATCGATCCACCTCGTCCTTAAAAATATTCAAAGACTCCACTTCCATCGCCTTTTCAGGAACAGCATTCCAAAGGCTCATGACCTTCAGAAAAAATTTCACCTCATCTCTGTCTTAAATGAGTGAGTGACCCTTTATTTTTAGATTCTCCCACAAGAGGAAGAATCCTCTCCACATCCATCCTGTCAAAACCTCTCAGGATCTTGTATGTTTCAATCAAGTCACCTCCTACACTTCTAAACTCTAGCGGATACAACTTAGCCTGCTCAACCTTTCCTATACTACAACCTGCCCATTCGAGGTATTAGTCTGGTAAACTTTCTACTTCTGAAATAAAAGGTATTTTGATGCAACGTTTCAACAGCAATGGATGTCAGCCCCAGAGTTTACCTCGCAATCTCATACTTTCAACTAACATCCAAGCCACCCCACAACATTTCACAATGTAATAAAAGAGATAGTCCTGCTGCAGTAACACCTTAAAATGCAGTTTGAGGGGAAGGCAGGGCCATGTGCAGTGGGTTTTACATTGGCTTTCCAGCTCTACAACACAGGTTTAGAGACAGCCCAGAGTGACGGGTAAGAGTTCCACATGAACACAAGACAGGAGCAGGTGTAAACCATATGGCCAGTTGAGTCGGCTCTGCCATTCAATGCGATCATGGCTGATCTTGGGTATCGACTCCATTTTCCCCACTTGCTCCCCATATCCCTTGATTCCCTGAGAAATCACAAATTTGTGTCTCCAACCTTAAATATAGTCAACAATGAATGAAGCATTGGTGGACAATTCAATAGATTCACCAAAGAAATTTCTCATCTCCTGTCTGCTGGTTATAAGGGACCTGTACTGGGCAGGGGGCGGGGGGGAGGGGGCGGAGTTTGCACACTCTCAAAGCTGATTCACTGCACAAAACTGAGTCTAGTTCAGTAATTGATGACTACAGATGAGATGTAGAGGAGGCTCTGAAACAAATAATATACTATTGCCATAGTATGTTATTTTTTGCGGTTGAGGTTGAGACAAGAGCTGAGGTTGTTTGCCTTTGCTTTTAATCCAATTTGCACCTGGCGTGAGTGTGCATGATGCTGCCATTAGAGTCGGAGAAGGAATTAGTGTATGGGGTCCTAGAAGTCAGAGAGGTGAGTCCGATTGTAACTGCTGGGCCGCATTTCAACATTTCCAGGCGAGAACTAAAATCAGGGTGAGAGCTGGATGTTGCCAGAAGCAAGGGAATGGCGCCAGCATAAGGCAAGTGTTGGGGTGGGGCACGGCCGAGAGGTCGGGAGGGGGCGGGGGGGAGAGGAGGAGGACTTCCCAAACATATACTGTTATTGAGAGGGAAAGAGAAGCTAGAATAGACCCAAGGATTCCTCCTGCTGGCTCCCAAGGAACTGACCTAGATTAAGCCTCCCATCAGAATTCTGGTTAAAATGGCATCATCAGGCCACAACCTTTACTTTTCAATTAGGCTCCAGTCTGTCCATATCAGGAACCTTGGGTGGTTTGAAAGTCAGTGAAGTGGCATCAGAACTGGGCAGACCCGATGAACATTAGGACTGTAAGATGATTTCCAATTTTAGCTGTTCCCATTCCAGTGTGCTCATTAGGCAAAGAATTGGATGGGTTAAATTAACACCCTGTGGTCTGAAATGGAAAGTGTTCTATCTTCGGCACCAAAATCTCTCAAAAAAAGACATTTTTTTTAAAAACCTCGATGTGATAGGATCCTCTCTTGACTCCCTACCTGCTGATGGCTTGCTCCTCGTCTGTTATACCAGTCTCCCTAAATGCTCGGTTGGATTCCTCCAAACTCAAGGCAATTGCTCTCTGTAGGTCGTCTTTGTCATCTCCAGTAAGGTCGATAACATCTGTAATCACCACAAACAAAATCTTTGAGTTAGGGATGGGACGGGGAGAGAAAAAGTTATTTTGAATGTAACAAGGACCGGTCAGTACAGGTAAAATGACCACAGCTACATGGATTTCAGCAAAGTGTAAACAGTTAGTCAGTGAAATATTCATATGAGGAAGAAAAACATCCAGTAATACAATTAGATATTCAGTCCTTCCAAAACTGGGTTTTATCAAAGGCAAGTGATCTGTAATTTTCACAGAAAATGAAATGGAACAGCAGGATTTGATCGTTGAAATATCCCAGAAACATCTGTAATTAAAATTGGAATTTGGCTTATTCAGGCACTATATATGAGTGGCCTTGGTTGAAACTAGAGAGAATATTTTGATACTATGTAATACTAGAATGAACACTGGTGGTTACAGGTCTGCTCATTGATGGGGAGCAATTAAAGGCTCATTAAAATGCCAAGAACAGGTACAAAAAAATAAGTAAAACGGCTAATGGAATGCTGGCCTTTATATCTAGAGGAATAGAATACAAGGAGGTACGAGTCATGCTTCAGCTATACAAAACCCTGGTCAAACCACAACTGAGGTACTGTGAGCAGTTCGGAGTACTGCACCTTAGGAAAGACATTCTGGCCTTAGAGGGAGTGCAGCAAAGATTTACTAGTATGTTAGCTGAACTCCCAAGAGTTAACTTACGAGGAGAGATTACATAAACCAGGGTTGTATTCCCTGGAATTTAGATTGTTAAAGGGTGATTTGATTAAAGTTTTTAAGGTGCAGTATTAAGGGAAAAATATAGGGTAGATAGAGAGAAGCTATTTCTGCTGGTTGGTGAGTCTAGACGCTCAGTCTAAAGATTAGAGCCAAACCTTTCAGGAATGAAGTTAGGAAACATTTCTACATACAAAGAATGATAGGAGTGTATAACTCTCTTCACAAACAGAGAGATTAGAGCAACGATAAATTTTAAATCATCATTTTTTTCTTGTCATTTCGCTGCACCTTCCCTCGCTACTGCTCGCTACAAGCTCCGGTTCAAGACCTTCAGATCTTCATAGTTCTGGAAGTGGAGGGCATTCTAGATGATTCATTATTTGGGATGCCTCTGCCCAATCAGAGTTGGCAGAATTTGTTCGGATGTATCACCATTTCTGCACAAAAACCTTGTATTGGCTGACATCAGGCCTGAGGCAATTTAGATCCAACTAATTAGGTCATTATGTTTCACAGGTTTCTAGTGGGAGGGATTCCTCTGGATCATTAGGCAACTTGTGTGCCTTCATCTGTAAATGCCTTTACCAATGAGCAAGGCAGCTGCTGTGGGGTTTACGGTCTAGGGACTGGGTAATATATAAGAAGCTGCCCCTTGACTTGAGTTTCTTTGTTGCTGAAATTGATAGAAAAGATCTAAGGCATTTGGGGCAAAGGCGGATCTAGGGTTAGGTCAGATCAGCCATGCACTCAGTGAATGACAGAACAGGCTCGTTGAGGCTGAATGGCCTACTCCTTATCTTATGGTCCCAAATGATGAATTAAATTCATCACACGTTAAGCATACTGGCTCAAGAATGATTTTCCCTGAAGAAAAGACAACAGCAAGGGCAGTGTTGACAATTTTGGTACTAATATTCTAAACAATAAGCCTAGCGACAAGACTGCACTTGCAGTAAGTACATGTCACTCTCAGAGTCAAAATTATCAGAACCTCAGGTGCCAGAGGTCTGAAATGAGAAAGACTGGAAAAGCTGCAAAGTCCTGCATTTCAGTCAGACAAGTTAACACTTTGTGGGATCTTTTTTTAGAAGCAGAACAGTTGGAAATAAGAACCCTCTGTTATAGGATACAGCAAAAGAAAAAGACAATAGGCCAAAACAAAAGAAACAGAGGGAGATGAGATATTTTTCTAATGCAGCGAGCTGTAATGATCTGGAATGGACTCCCTGTCAGGGTGGTGAAAGCAGATGCAATAGTAAATTCCAAAAGGTAATTAGATAAATATTTGGAAAGGAAAAATTTGCAAAGCTATAGGGAAAGAGTAGGACTAATTAGTTAGTGCTTTCAGAGAGCTGGCACATCCACAATGGGCCAAATGGTCCCTTCTGTGCTATATGATTCAGGAAAGGGATAAGCAGGTGGTAGTCAAGAAGACAGGCACAATGTAATGCTGTCGAGCTATACAGACTGGTAAGTCCCAGTTTCAATTCCCAACGTGTGCACAATGAGCTGTGCTCTCTGGCTTGCAGCAGTTCAAGGCGGAAGCTTATCACCACCTTCTCATCGTCTATTAGGGATGGACAATAAATGCTGGCTTAGCCAGCAGTACCCACATCCCACGAATGATTTTTTTTAAATCAGCAAAGCTGGAATTGGCCTTTGTATGACATGTTAGGGTGGGAAAAGAAATTCACCCAAGTTACCCATTTCGACTTCATTACCTGCTGCTGGAAAATGAGTGTTTAGGAACAGGATTGGGCTCACTTTAATGATATTATTGTCCAATTCTTCTCTTGACACTTATTTTCCTGGCTTGCACACAAACATGAGCCACTTGAGTTGTTGGGAAGTTGTTAGTGGTCACACAAGATACAGAAGCAGGATTAGACCACACAGCCCATTGAACTGGCTCCACCATTCAATACGATCATGGCTAATCTTGGGCTTCAACTCCATTTTCCCACCCACTCCCCCATGCTCCTTAATTCCCTAACAGACCAAAAACTGTCTATCCCAATCTTAAATGTATTCAATGATGGAGAATCCACAATGCTCTGGGGTAGAGGGTTCCAAAGATTTACAAATCTTTGAGTGAAGTAATTTCCTTTCACTTCAGTCCGAAATGATCAGCCCCTTATCCTGAGACTGTGCCCCCGCATTTTAGATTCTACAAACAGCGGAAACAATCTCTCAGCGTCCACCTCATCAAGCCCCTTCAGAATTTTGCAATTTTCAATGAGATCACCTCTCATTCTTCTCAACTCCAAAGAATATCAGCCCATTTTACTCAGCTTCTCATTATAGGACAACCTCCTCATCCCAGGGGCAAATTTAGTGAACCTTCACTGTACTGCCCCCAATGCAAGCATCTCCTTTCCTAAATATGGAGAACAAAACTGTACTCAGTACTCCAGATGTGGTCTCACCAAAACCTTGTACAAATGTAGAAAGATTTCTTTATTCTTGTACTCCAATCCCCTCGCAAAAAAGGCCAATATGCCACTTGCCTTCCTAATTGATTGCTGAAATGAGAACTATACTCCAGCAAGTGAGAAGAAGTTGAGGGTAGAGAGAGAGAAAATGGGAACACTCTCTCTCACTTCCCAAAAAACATTTATATCAATGGACAAGGCAGCTTACAAAGCAGGGTCAGCCAAATATAACTACTTACATGTGTAAGACCCCAATTACCTGATGTGAGGACACATGAAGCAGCAGCAGAGAACTGACACCACTTGCAGTTCTACAGCAGGAAGAAACAGAATTCACTCAGCTCCGGTTCTTAGAATAGGAAAAATGCAGGAACTGGCAGCTCTGATTTGAAGCAGTAGAGGCCAAGATAAGTATTGTGTACTATACTGTAAAATGGGTGACCCAAAAACCATATGGCAAAAACTGATCTAGGAGCAGGATGAATTATATTGTTAACTTAGGGTGATAATTGCACAGACAGTTGCTGCACAAGATGTGGATCTGTATCTTGCCATTATTGCACCTTGAATGGCACCAGTGAAGACTTTCTGGCCTCTTTCAACAGAGTACTCTGTGAGCAACAAAGATCACAGCACAAAAATTTAATTCACCAACAAGTACCCACTTGACCCCTGCCTCTAACATCTCCAACAGAATAGAAAGAACAATGTTGAACCAAAGCCAATTTGCCTGTGGGTAGATTCCTGCCTGTGTGTGTAGTATCAAGGGGACAGTCAAGAGGAACAGGCAGGCTTTATTTCTGGGAAAATGAAACTTTGATGTGTATTGCAAAGGTCCTGTTGTCATTATATGATAACACCTAGCATTTCTACAGTGCCTTTAACATCACAAAATGTCCCAAAATACATCACAGGAGAAAAACCAAATCACTTTCACGCCTAGACACAAAGAGATTAAGAGGCTAGAGGCTAAAAGCCTGGTCTTAGGCAGGTTTTAAAGAGGGTCCTAAAAAAAGGAAAGGCAAAGATGTGGAGATGTTTAAGAGAGGGAAGTCCAATATTTAAAGCTGAGGCAGCTGAAGAAATGGGCACTAACAATGGTGTGATGCTCAAGAGATCAGAATTGGAGGAACACAGAAGGGTTGTAGGGCTGGAGGAGGTTACAGAGAAAGGGAGAGGCGAAGCCATAACACAGGTTAAGAATTTAAATTTGGGTCATTGATGGACTAGGAGTCAATATAGTTCAGCAAGCCTGATGATAATAATTAAGCATGTGTATCAACGATGACTTAGCCATAAGATTCTTTCACGCTAGTTTTTTAAATTCATTCAAGGGATGTGGACTTTGCTGGTTAGACCAGCATTTATTGCCCATCCCTAATTGCCCTTGAGGAGGTAGTGAGCTGCCTTCTTGAACCACTGCAGTCCATGTGGTGATGTGGTGTAGGTACACCCACAGTGCTGCTAGGGAGGGAGTTCTAGGATTTTGACCCAGTGACAGTGAAGGAATGGCAATATATTTCCAAGTCAGAATGCTGAGTGGCTTCGAAAGGAACTTCCAGGTGGTGGTGTTCCGCATCTGCTGTCTTTGTCCCCCTAGATGGTAGCGGTTATGGTTTGGAAGGTACTGTCTAAGGAGCCTTGGTGAATTCCTGCGGTGCATCTTGTAGATGGCACAAACTACTGTCATTCTTTGTCGGTGCATGTAGGAAGTGAAAGTTTGTGGATGGGGTGACAATCAATCAGGGTGCCTTGTCGTGGATGGTATCAAACTTCTCGATTGTTGTTGGAGCTGCACTCATTCAGGCAAGGCAAGAGAATTCCATCCCACTCCTGACTTGTGCCTTGTAGATTGTGGACAGGCTTTGGAGAGTCAGGAGGTGAGTTACTCCTCGCAGGATTCCTAGCTTCTGATCTGCTCTTGGAGCCATAATATTTATATGGCTAGTCCAGTTCAGTTTCTGGTCAATGGTAACCCCCGGGATGTTGACAGTAGAGGATTCAGCGATGGTGATGTCATTGAATGTCAAGGGCAATGGTTAGAAGCTCTCTTGTTGGAGATGGTCATTGCCTGGTACTTGTGTGGCATAACTGTTACTTGCCACTTGTCAGCCCAAGCCTGGATATTGTCCAAATCTTGTTGCATTTGGACATGGACTGCTTCAGTATCTGAGGAGTTGCGAATAGTGGTGAACATTGTGCAATCATCAGCGAAAATCCTTACTTCTAACCTTATGATGGAAGGAAGGTCATTAATTAAGTAGCTGAGAAGTTTGGGCTTTGGACACTACCCTGAGGAACTCCTGCAGTGATGTCCTGGAGCTGAGATGACTGACCGCCAACAACCACAAACATCTTCCTTTGTGTTAGGTATGACTCCAACCAGCAGAAAGTGTTCCCCCTGATTCCCATTGACTCCAGTTTTACTAGGGCTCCTCGATGCCACATTGAGTCAAATGCTGCCTTGATGTCAAGGGCAGTCACTCTCACCTCACCTTGGGAGTTGAGCTCTTTTGACCATGTTTGAACCAAGGCTGTAATGAGGTCAGAAGCTGAGTGATCCTGGCAGAACCCAAACTGGGCGTCAGTGAGCATGTTGCTTCTAAGCAAGTGCCGCTTGATAGCACTGTTGATGACCGCTTCCATCACTTTACTGATGATCAAGAGCGGACTGATAGGGCGGTAATTGGCTGTGTCGGATTTGTCCTGCTTTTTGTGTACAGGACATACCTGGGCAATTTTCCACATTGCTGGGTAGATGCCAGTGTTGGAACTGTACTGGAATAGCTTGGCTAGGGTCACGGCAATTTCTGCAGCACATTGCCGGAATATTGTCACGTGCCAGTCTTTGCAGTATCCAGTGCTTTCAACCGTTTGATATCATGTGGATTGAATCGAAATGGCTGAAGACTGGCATCTATGAAGCTAGGGAGGAGGCAGAGATGGTCCACCACTTGGCATTTCTGGCTGAAGATTGTAGCAAATGCTTCAACTTTATCTTTGCACTGATCTGCTGAGCTCCCCCATCATTGAAGGTGGAGTGTCCTTCTCGAGTGAGTTATTTAATTGTCCACCACCATTCACGACTGGCATGTGGCAGGCTTGCACAGCTTAGATTCAATCCATTGGTTGTGGACTCGCTTAGCTCTGTCTACCATTTGCTGCTTTTGCTGTTTGGCACGCAAGTAGTCCTGTGTTGCAGCTTCACCAGGTTGACACCTCATTTTTAGGTATGCCTCCTGCACTCTTCATTGAACTAGTGTTGATCCCCTGGCTTGGTGTTAATGGTAGAGTGGGGGATCATGAGGTTACAGATTGAGGTTGAGTACAATTCTGCTGCTGCTGATAGCCTACAGCACCTCATGGTCTTGAGTTCCTATTACAACAATCAACAATGGTCTTACAGTCACCATCAGACTTTTAATTCCAGGTTTTTTTTTTATTAAATTCAATAATGCCATGGAGGGATTTGAACCCGGGTCTCCCTGTGACAATACCACTATGTCACCACCTCCCCCTCTTTACATCCTCATCACTCACATCCCAACCTAGTTTGGTGTCGTCAGCAAAATTGGAAATATTACATTTGGTTCCCTCATCTAAATCATTGATCTAAATTGTGAACAGCTGGACCCCAAGCACTGATCCCTGCAGTGCCTCACTAGTCACCGCTGCCACTCCAAGGCCCATTTATTCCTACTCTGTCTCCTGTCTGTCAACACGTTCTCAATCCATGCCAACATATTACCTCCAATCCCAAGTGCTTTAATTTTGCGCACTAACCTCTTATCTGGGACTTTAAGAAAAGTTTTTTGAAAATCCAAATACACCACATCCACTAGCTCTCCCTTATCTATTCTACCAGTTATGTCCTCAAAAAACTCCAGCAGGTTTATCAAACATGATTTCCCTTCCATAAATCCATGCTGACTTTGTCAAATCCGTTAATAATTTTTAAGTATCCTGGTGCCACATCCTTTAATATAAGCTCCAGGATTTTCCCTACTATTGACGTTAGTCTAACCGGTTAGCAATTCCCTGTTTTCTCCCTTCCTTTTTTTAAAACGGACAATTAAAATGGGCTACTGCTAGCTGTTTCTGCAGGCTGGAAAGACTAAACACTCCAGGCTGGCTGATGATACACACCTCAAGATTACACGAAGACATAGCTTAGTTCAGGGAGGTTTTGAAATTAATAACACTAAGTTAGAATTAATTATCAATGGTTTCATATACTATCAGGAGGTGTGGGGAGCTGGGAAGATGGTGTACATTTAGCCAAACCAGCCAGACTGGTCTTTGGAATATGCCTGCCTTCTGATCAAACATTGAGGTTTCAGACTTTCCTACACACTATCCATACTTAATTTGTTGAGTGAGCCCTGATCGCTTTGGTAACAGCAAGGTTAGCTTTCAGGAGAAGGCACTTTTAATTGGCAACTCTACGTTACAACCCCTGGACAAAGGAATCAGGTCAAGCCCTCAAGTGCCTGTTGAATAGAGACAACGAAAGAGAGTATCACCCTCTGCAAAAGTATGAAAGGGCCTGGGCCAAAATTAGATATTACAGTCAAGTTACATTTCAGCTAAACATAATCAAAAAAGAAGCAAAGTATTTATTCCACTAAGAAGGTTGTTTTGTGACAGAACACATGACACAAGTTCGGAATCTGGAAACACTACTTTGTTCAACCACTTATAACCTTTAAAATAGACAATGTAATTTTACATTGATCTCATCTTAGCAGTGCGCTCGTCAGATTTCAGAAGACTGAAGCATACATTAGGTCACATGTGGGTGACTGCAGTATCACGTTCCAAAGGTATTTCAAAGTTTACAGTGTACGTTGCCCAGGTCACTCTATCATGCATCCGGATATTGCAATGTGAAAGTAAATTTCTCTGTCGTAAAGGGTGTGGAATCCATTCACAGGAGAGGCCAGTCACATTACCCCAAGCAAAGTATCTGGGTTAGACTTAAATATTGTAACACTGCCAGGGACCTACCTTGGGGATCATTCAAACTGTTCAACAGGCCAAGATACTGCATTCAATTAAAGGTACACTGTGGGGCCATTTACTGTAAAATTATTTTTCATCTGTAAACCCAAGGAAATACAGGAACATAGGAAGAGCTGCAAGCCATTAAACTCTTTGAGCCTTTTCCACCAACCAACTGGACTGATCAACTGAAGCCTAACTCCATATCAACTTGGTTCAAAGTCCCTTATTATCTTTGGTTAACAAAAATCTATCAACCTCAGATTTAATATTTAACAATTGACCTAGTATCAATTGCCTTTTATGGAAGAGAGTTCCAAACTACGACTACCCTTTCCATGTCAAAGTGTTTCCTAACTTCACTTCTGAAGTCCTGGCTTAATTTTTAGGCTAATAACCTTGTCCAACAAAAAGTGACCAATGACTAGGCACATTACAGCCTTCCGGACTCAATATTGAGTTCAACAACTTTAGATCATGAACGAGATAAAAACAAAAAAACTGCGGATGCTGGAAATCCAAAACAAAAACAGAATTACCTGGAAAAACTCAGCAGGTCTGGCAGCATCGGCGGAGAAGAAAAGAGTTGACGTTTCGAGACCTCATGACCCTTCGACAGAACTTGAGTTCGAGTCCAGGAAAGAGCTGAAATATAAGCTGGTTTAAGGTGTGTGTGTGGGGGGCAGAGAGATAGAGAGACAGAGAGGTGGAGGGGGTTGGTGTGGTTGTAGGGACAAACAAGCAGTGATAGAAGCAGATCATCAAAAGATGTCAACGACAATAGTACAATAGAACACATAGGTGTTAAAGTTAAAGTTGGTGATATTATCTAAGCGAATGTGCTAATTAAGAATGGATGGTAGGGCACTCAAGGTATAGCTCTAGTGGGTTTTTTTTTATTTTTTTTTTTAATAATGGAAATAGGTGGGAAAAGGAAAATCTTTATAATTTATTGGAAAAAAAAAAGGAAAGGGGAAACAGAAAGGGGGTGGGGATGGGGGAGGGAGCTCATGACCTAAAGTTGTTGAATTCAATATTCAGTCCGGAAGGCTGTAAAGTCCCTAGTCGGAAGATGAGGTGTTGTTCCTGCAGTTTGCGTTGGGCTTCACTGGAACAATGCAGCAAGCCAAGGACAGACATGTGGGCAAGAGAGCAGGGTGGAGTGTTAAAATGGCAAGCGACAGGGAGGTTTGGGTCATTCTTGCGGACAGACCGCAGGTGTTCTGCAAAGCGGTCGCCCAGCTTACGTTTGGTCTCTCCAATGTAGAGGAGACCACATTGGGAGCAACGAATGCAGTAGACTAAGTTGGGGGAAATGCAAGTGAAATGCTGCTTCACTTGAAAGGAGTGTTTGGGTCCTTGAACGGTGAGGAGAGAGGAAGTGAAGGGGCAGGTGTTGCATCTTTTGCGTGGGCATGGGGTTGTGCCATAGGAGGGGGTTGAGGAGTAGGGGGTGATGGAGGAGTGGACCAGGGTGTCCCGGAGGGAGCGATCCCTACGGAATGCCGATAAGGGGGGTGAAGGGAAGATGTGTTTGGTGGTGGCATCATGCTGGAGTTGGCGGAAATGGCGGAGGATGATCCTTTGAATGCGGAGGCTGGTGGGGGCCCCCTTCCACAACTCTTTCTCCGGTACATCGATGATTATTTCGGTGCCGCTTCATGCTCTCGTAGGACTTGGAAAAATTTATTAATTTTGCTTCCAATCTCCACCCCTCCATCATTTTCACGTGGTCCATCTCTGACACTTCCCTTCCCTTCCTTGACCTCTCTGTCTCAATCTCTGGTGATAGACTGTCCACCAATATCCATTACAAACCCACCGACTCCCACAGCTATCTCGACTACAGCTCCTCACACCCCACTTCCTGTAAGGACTCCATCCCATTCTCTCAGTTCCTTCGCCTCTGTCGCATCTGTTCCGATGATGCTACATTCAAAAACAGTTCCTCTGACATGTCCTCCTTCTTCCTTAACCAAGGTTTTCCACCCACGGTCGTTGACAGGGCCCTCAACCGTGTCCGGACCATCTCCCGCGCATCCGCCCTCACTCCTTCTCCTCCCTCCCAGAAACATGATAGGGTCCCCCTTGTCCTCACTTATCACCCCACCAGCCTCCGCATTCAAAGGATCATCCTCCGCCATTTCTGCCAACTCCAGCATGATGCCACCACCAAACACATCTTCCCTTCACCCCCCTTATCGGCATTCCGTAGGGATCGCTCCCTCCGGGACACCCTGGTCCACTCCTCCATCACCCCCTACTCCTCAACCCCCTCCTATGGCACAACCCCATGCCCACGCAAAAGATGCAACACCTGCCCCTTCACTTCCTCTCTCCTCACCGTCCAAGGACCTAAACACTCCTTTCAAGTGAAGCAGCATTTCACTTGCATTTCCCCCAACTTAGTCTACTGCATTCGTTGCTCCCAATGTGGTCTCCTCTACATTGGAGAGACCAAACGTAAGCTGGGCGACCGCTTTGCAGAACACCTGCGGTCTGTCCGCAAGAATGACCCAAACCTCCCTGTCGCTTGCCATTTTAACACTCCACCCTGCTCTCTTGCCCACATGTCTGTCCTTGGCTTGCTGCATTGTTCCAGTGAAGCCCAACGCAAACTGCAGGAACAACACCTCATCTTCCGACTAGGGACTTTACAGCCTTCCGGACTGAATATTGAATTCAACAACTTTAGGTCATGAGCTCCCTCCCCCATCCCCACCCCCTTTCTGTTCCCCCCTTCTTTTTTTTTCCCAATAAATTATAAAGATTTTCCTTTTCCCACCTATTTCCATTATTAAAAAAAAAAATAAAAAAAAACCCACTAGAGCTATACCTTGAGTGCCCTACCATCCATTCTTAATTAGCACATTCGCTTAGATAATATCACCAACTTTAACTTTAACACCTATGTGTTCTATTGTACTATTGTCGTTGACATCTTTTGATGATCTGCTTCTATCACTGCTTGTTTGTCCCTACAACCACACCAACCCCCTCCACCTCTCTGTCTCTCTATCTCTCCGCCCCCCACACACACACACCTTAAACCAGCTTATATTTCAGCTCTTTCCTGGACTCGAACTCAAGTTCTGTCGAAGGGTCATGAGGACTCGAAACGTCAACTCTTTTCTTCTCCGCCGATGCTGCCAGACCTGCTGAGTTTTTCCAGGTAATTCTGTTTTTGTTTTAGATCATGAACTCTCTCCTCCATCCCCACCCCCTTTGCAATCCCCCTTTTTCCAATAATTTATATATTTTTTTTCTTTTCCCACCTATTTCCATTATTTTTAAATGTATTTCCATCCATTGTTTTATCCCTACCTTTTAGCCTATTTCGATCCCTTCCCCCCACCCCACCAGGGCTATCTGTATCTTGCTCATCCTGCTTTCTACCCTTAATGTCACCATTAGCACATTTCTTAGCTAATATCAACACCGTCAACACCTCTTTGTCCTTTTGTCTTTGACATCTTTTGGTAATCTCCCCCTATCACTGGCCCTCTATGCAGCTCTACCTGTCCCACCCCCCCCTTAAACTAGCTTATATTTCACCTCTTTTCTATTTTTCCTTAGTTCTGATGAAGAGTCATTCGGACTCAAAACGTCAACTGTGTTCCTCTCCGCAGATACTGTCTGACCCGCTAAGTTTTTCCAGGCATTTTTGTTTTTATGTTGAAAAAGTGACCAATCTCCGTTTTCAAATTTTTAAGTGAAAATATCTAACACAGATGCTACACGAGGGTTCAGCTGCTCATCATTACCTTTAGTGTCGCTGTCAAAGGTTTGGGCACATTATGGTGCAAGACAACTGAAACAGAACAACAGTTCAAATGGTGCAAACACTGAAACAACCTGTCATCTGTGATGAAGTTAGTATAAAGGAGAAGTAACAGCAAGTTTGGAAATGCTACAAAATTGGGTGGTTATTCATCCTTGAGGCAGTTTTGTTGTTGAGGCTTGTATTCCATAACAAGCCCTCCTCCCATATGTCACTTACTTGTGTCAGCCTGGCTTCCCACACTAATGTAACGGTCGTTGCTGGTTTGTCCTGTGTGATAGTAGGCTTCTTCCTGTTGTGGTGCTTTGGCATTCTTCTCCGTCAGGAATGAAACAGCTTCTGCAAGATCCCCATTACTTGCCTGCAAAAAGCATGAGCGTTAAGTTAATAGTCAACAATTTTCTAGACTTTGAACAAAAATTCAGCATACCCATTGTCAAAGCGAGTCCATAGAGGCAGACAAGCTGGAATGAGCACCAGGCAGACAGAGCAATGAGGCTGGAACAAATGTCATAGGGGGAAGCACCTATTCCCTGGTCTCACCATTTACCCCATAGGCATGCTGCTCCTGGACAAAATCATCTGCAGAAATGCGGTCGGCATTCACGTTTTGCACCAAAAACATCCAGCTCAAACCATCTATCAATTATCTGTCTTGCTGCTGAAAGACTGCTTATCCAACATCCAGTCATGAGAAAACTAATGTTATCACCTTCTGCTTCCACCCGCACCTACTCTAGACCATTGCCAATAGTTCCATCAATAACCCCAGCTACTGTCTTAGGTTGAATCACTTTGCGACTTTTGGGTCTTATATGAGCTGAACCCCAGAAAAGTCTGTCAGAAACAGCCTACTTCCACCCCTGTAATGTCATCCCCATCCCCCAACTCCCAGTACTACCTATCCCCAAATGTGCTAGTCCTTTGACTGAGCCTTGTTTACCTTTGCCCCACCATTATAAGCATGTAGAATTCATGCTCCAGAATTCCCTAAACCCCTCTGCTTTTTACCTGTCTTCTTCCTCTAACATTCTTAAAAACAGCCTTTTTGATCAACTTTTGTTCCTCATGTCCAATAAGCTCCTTCTTTGACACAGCATCCTATTGTTGACCTTTTTGTTATTAGGCCTTTAGGAAATTGTCTCAGTAGCCTTCCTATGCTAAGGGTAATAGGTAAATGCAACTCCTACTGCTGTTTCAATAACCCCATGAACAGAGTCCATACCATCTGAATTCCAAGGTTCCTTGTGAACTTCCTTGTAACAAACTCCAAACTGCATAGTATTCTTACGAATAAACACTGAGGCTTATTCAAAGTTGCCTTTTTTTTAAATTAGCACAGATGATTTAAATTGAGTTTGAAATAAAATCTATAAGTAAAAAAAGTTGGTTTAGCAAGTGACCATGAAGCTGTCAGATTATTGTAAAAATCCAATTGCTTCACTAATCAGAGAAGTGAACCTGCTATCTGGTCTCTGTGGCTCCATTTCCACATCAGTGTGGCTGACCTCTTTGAAGTGATCTAGAAAGCCACTCAGTTGTTTCAAACCACTGAAATGATTAAAAGTAATTTTGATTACAGTGGCTCAAGTAGGTCCACCACCACCTTCTCAAGATAACGAGAGATGACCAATTAAGGAGCCTTGGTGAATTCCTGCAGTGCATCTCGTAGGTGGTACACACTGCTGCTACTGTGTGCCAGCGGTGGAGGGAGTGAATGTTTGTGGCTGGGGTGCCAATCAAGCGGGCTGCTTTGTCCTGGATGGTGTCAAGCTTCTGACTCTCAATAGAGCTAAGGGATTACTCTCCATCTCTTTCACATGGTTAAAAGCTAGGCTTCACAAGGCAGCTTGGCTCACTCAGAAGCACTCACACCTGAATCAGGAAGGTTGCAGGTTCAAGCTCCACGCCAGGACTGTGATCTTGGCTAGCAACTCAATCTAGTACTGAGGGAATGCGGCACTGTTGGAGGATCTGTCATTTTGAATAAGATATTGAAAGAGCCAGAAGTTACATGAGGAAACACTTATTGCACAATGAGTTAATGTGATCAGGAATGTGCTGGCAGAGCAGATTTAATAGTATCTGTCAAAAGAAAGAAGACAGACGTGCATTTATATAGTGCCTTCCACCAACACAGGCTTTCCTAAAACAGAATTGATTAAATACTTGAAGGAAAATACAGGCAATGGGGAAAGAACAGAGGAGTGGGACTAATTGAATACTGCTATCTAAAAGCTGGCAAAGGCATGATGGCTAATGGTCTTTTGACTGTGCTGTATCATTTTACAATTCTACGAAATAGAAGCCCGATCTGATCACTCCAAAGATGAGGGAGGACACAGGGATCCCACAACAACATCAACTGTGCTACTCTGGGGGTGAAGTACTGCTGGCTACAGGTCCATCACTGGTGATGGTGGGCTTTAAATGCACAATATAAATCCAAGATGTGGTCGTGGTAGCTGACTCAAGAACATTGTGGAGAGGACAAATTAAGAGTGTTACACAAGGATTCATTTATACATTAAAATGGATTTGAATAAATGTTTTTCAGCTGGCATATTGGCACTAACATGCTAAATAAACCTGGTTATAATACTACTGGAGTGATCAGTGTCTTAGCAACTAAATGCTCATCTAAAATGCTGTGACCTTTTATTGGTATGCAACCCATCCGTAGCTGAATATGATATTCTGCATACAACCAAATGTACTGACTTGACACTGGCAAACAGCCATTACTCCTATTACAATGCTTCGTAGCCCACACAAGAATATCAGCATTAGTTTGTGATGTCTAAATACATCATCATAACTTAGCAACAACTCACTTTCTCTTTTTTAATTTTGCAAGGTGGGAACAAATGACAACTTGGGCCTGAGCGCGAAGCACAATTATAAAAATTACAGTGCAGGGTGCCATTCAGTCCATCATATTTATGTGCTTACTAGCTATTCAACTGGAATTATCTATTCTTAACGTATTTTCCATGCAGTCTTTTTTATTCTTCCTTTCAAATACCTAACCAATTCCCTTTCAAATGACTTGACAGTCACAACCTCACGGTACACTTGTGGTAAAGCACAGTGTTCTAATAAAGGACTTAGAAAAAAATTCTTTTGCCCACCCCTCCACTCTTTGGCTGATAATTGAGTTCATGCCCCTTGTTAGTGATTTCTCAATGAGTGAAATCAATCAATCACTGTTTATCCACCCAAAGTCTTTCATAGCCTGAGAATCTCAATTAGATCCTCCTTAACCTGCTCTGTGTCAGTGAAAAAGCATCAATTCTTCTAGCCATTCTCCAGAACAATGAGCTGTCATTGCTGGAGTCATTCTGATGAATAGTAATTGTGCCTTTTGCATGGCTCCAATATCCTCTTTCTAATGGGGGGTCCAAAACTGCAAGCGCTGCTCTAATCCTGGCCCAATCAATGTCTTACACCAGCACACACCCAAATGGAAAATTATTCTGCAGCTCTTTTCACAGAGGAAGGGGAAAGGAAGGGAGGAAACATATTTGGACTGGACATCAAAAGCATTTGTTGCAGTTACCATAGAGTCATACATCATAGAAGAAAACCTACAACAGGGAAAAACCTATTTGGTCAGCCAGGATCCAAGGTCACATTCTCTGTATCTTATGTGCAGACAGCCAAGTAAGTCATAGGCTGGCAGAGCTCAGGTTCTGGGCCTCTCTAGTATTTGTGGAGCTTAATCTGCAACAACCAGACAGCTTCACAGTAGGGTTGTGGAGAATGCCAAAAGTATTTCTTCAGGCAAAGGGTGGGTGAAGTATGGAACACTCTGCTGCAAAAAGCAGCAGAGGCTAGCTCAATTAATAATTTAAAAATTGGAGAGCAACAGACTTTTGCTGGCTAAGGGTATAATGGAATAGGATATAGATCAACCATGATCTCACTAAATAATGGAAAAGGCTCAAGGGGCTGAATGGCCTAATTCTATTTTATGCAAAAGGAAGTTGCACTTGGGGGTTTCTAAGATAAAGTAGGTAAATTTATGACTAGCCGATAATCATAGAATGATACAGCTCAGGAAACCATTCGGCCCATCTTGCCAACATCTGCTCTTTTAAAGAGCTATTCAATTAGTCCCACACCCCTACCACTTTTTTTCATTTCTTTTGAAAGTTATTATTGAATCTGCTTCCAACACCCTTTCAGGCAGCTCATTCCAGATCACAATAACTCACTGCGGGGAAAAAAAATTATCTCTACACGATTTCTCTTGCCACTTATCATCAATCTGTATCCTCGAGTTACCGGCCCTTCTACCAGTCGCAAGTTTCCCCTTATCTACTTTATCAAAATCCTTCATGATATGATAATTTCTATAAAGTCTCTGCTCTTAAGTCTCTCAAAGGAACAACACAGATTCTCTAATCACTTTACGTAACTGAAGAATCTGTTTATGATATAAAGCAACTTTTTAAATGGAGACACATCTTTTGAATTAATGCAGAGGGCTTTTACAAGTAACTGCCAGCAAAAGAAGTTGGGCAAAATTTTGAGCAAACTAATCAGCTTTACTATTCCATGAATGATAACTTTCGAGGGTGGGATGCGGAGGGGTGGGGGGAGGGGTGGGGGTGGGGGGAGGGTTGACTGAGCGATTTGTTTGATCAGTGTGCAGGTTGCTGGCTGTTGGTTGATGGCTTTACCTCTCTTGTCCAGTCAATTAACTTTTTTTTGTACGATTGAAAGTAAATCAATCATCCTCGTGAGCCAAACCGCATTTTAACTCAACAGACTGCAATTACGTCAGCCAATTAGGACTTTGTCTTTGCTAAAATGACAGTACAGCTGTGACGCTACACAAGATTTTTATAGGAGCAATTCACAATAGATCACAATGCTGTCAGGGTTGCACAGGTTCATTTTGTTTTTCACACAATCCACAATAATCTGAACTATCTCTACCATTAAATGACAAGTACAGTACATTAGTGCTACTGACCTAGTAATCCAGAGAACCAGACAAATAATCTAGAGAAGGAGTTCAATTCCCATCTTGGCAGCTTGAATTTGAATTCAGTTTTTTTTCAAAACTGGAAATAGAAAATCTGTGTTCAGTCAAAGTGACCTTGAAACCATCGGATTGTCATTAAAAATCCAAGTGGTTCACTTAGGAAGGAAATCTGCTGCCCTTACCCTATCTGGCCTATATGTGACTCCTGTCCCATATCACAGTGGTTAACTCTTAACTATCCTCCGAAGTTGGCCAGAAAGACACACAGTTGGCCCACCACCATCTCGGATAACCTGAGATAGGCAATAAATGCTGGATTTGCCAATGATGCCCTTATCCTAAGACTGTGTCATAAACCACATTGTATGAAATGGATTGAATGCGTACAATGTTATATGCTAATTTTCTCCTCTGCGCTCCTACAGGGGTATGATCATTCTTGGACAAGCCACTTAATTCAAGTGCCTCATTCAAGTGGCTAGCCTTTATGTGTGAGCCCATGGAATAATAAAAAACAGAAAAAAAGTCATTTGGTCCATCATGCCTGTGCCACCTCTTTGAAAGAGCAATCCAATTAGTCTGACTCCCCTGATCTTTCCCTATAGTACCGCAAGTCTTTCCTTCAAGTGAATATCCAATTCCCTTTTCAAAATTACTATGGAATTTACTTCCACCCCTCTTTCAAACAATTGGAATGTGTGGCACCAGTGATACAGGTGAAGTGAAGAACTGTTTCTCTGATTGGCCAGAAGATCCCAGCTTTGAATCTTAGCCTGTGTGGATTTAATCAGGGTGTCAGTTAGAGCACTGCAATTGTCTGCAGCATTCTAGACTAGAAAAGGGAATAAATAAGCCAGGTTTCCCAGTCCTAATCATTCCTGGTAAAAATATTTATGTTGCTGCTGGCTTAGGGTTAGGTTTGCCTGTGATAGCCTCTCCAGTTCAAGAGCCAGTTGATTCTTAGTTGGGCTGCGGTTAAGATCTGGAATGCACTGCTGAAAAAGGTGCTGCAAGCAAATTCAGTAGTAACTTGTGAATTGAATATTTACTTGAGAAGGAAAAATTTGCAGGGCTATGTAGTAAGAACAGGGAAGTGGGATTAACTGGATAGCTCTATCAAAGAGTTGGCACAGGCACTTCCCTACAGCCAAAAAGGGAGGGCAACTGACACGGCCTTTAGGTTTCCGCAAAAAGGTTACTAATGTGCCTATCAGGGAAGGGATTACTCTTCTATTACCAATCCATCTGATATCTTAAATAAAAACAAAATGCCAGAAATACTCAGCATGTCTGGCAGTATCTGCGGATAGAAATAGTTTCAGATTATGACCTTCCGTCAAAATCATTACATTGGTCATCTCAATTTCTCTGCTCCTCCCACTCAAACTAACCTATCTGAATTTGCAGCACTCCATTCTATCAGGTCCAACACTAACAGTGTCATGAAACCAGCTGACAAGGGCAGAACTGTTGTTATTTGGCAATGTTTCATGGAAGGTCATCAGCCTGAAACTCTGTTTCTCTCTCCACAGATGCTACCTGACCTACTGAGGTATGTCCATCATTTTCTGCTTCAAAGTCCCAGCATCTGCAGTTTTTTTTGCTTTTCTATCTGGCCTTCTATTTGTCATCTTCCAAATATCAGCAAGGCCAGAATTATTTTCACCAGGCAGAATTTCTAGCTCAAAGAGGATGAGGAATTCACAAACTATCACCAGGTTAAAATCCTGGAACTCCCTCCCTAACAGCACTATGCCACATGGACTGCAGCAGTTCAAGGAGGTGACTCCTCACCAGCTTCTCAAGGGAAATTAAGGAAGGGCAATAAAAATGCAGCCCCAGCCGGAGATGCCCACATCCCATGAAAAAATGTAAAAAAAAACCCAGTTCGTTGTAACAGTGATGTACAGTCGATAGGTCATCATATTTTGATCAACCTTCAAAAGTGTCCCACCGTCAACAGGCCAGAATCCTGGCATCTCCTACCTAAAACCATCATGGCAGCACCATCATCAAAAAAATGCAATGGTTCAAGGACAAGGACCACCACCAACAGCCCAGAGCAACTACAGGATGGGCAATAAATGCTGCCATGTCAACGTAAGCTACAGAGAACAAATAAAGTCTACTAATACAGGAACATTATGTTCAATAAATTGCAATATAGTTCTGAGCTGAACAAAGAGGTCCTTTGCTTGTAAACTGTACAGTACCTGTAAAGCTTGTTGCAGTAATTGGATGTCATTGGTACCAGTGACCTCCCTCAGTTGGTTCAGTAGTGTCTGTTGATGCTAGAGAATAGGGAAAAAAATAAATTGCCATTACTACAGAAAAGTGCTTTAAAGAAAACTTCATGTCTGAGTTTCAAGTTAACTTATATCGAATCTTAGCTAAACAAAGGTACAATAGCATAGCGGTTATGCTACAGGACGAGTAATCCAGAAGCCTCAACAACTGTTCTAGAGACATGGGTTCAAATCCTACTACAGCTTGCAAATTATTGAAGTAAATCTCAAATAAAAGCTAGATTCAGTAATGAAGACCATGAAACTACAGGACTGTCATAAAATCCTAATGTCCTTTGGGCAAGGAAATAATCCTTACCTATTCTGACCTATACATGACTCCACATCCACAGTATTGTGGTTTAGTTTTAACTGCCCTTTGAAATGATCTAGCAAACCATTCAATTGTATTCAAGAAGGTGACTCAACACCACCTTCTCAAGGGCAATTAGGAATAGGCGATAAATCTGGTGTATGAATAAATAAAAAATTGTTCCGATCTTGACGTGACAAACATATAAAGGACTACTGGATAAGATAAAAATAGATTTACAAGGGTGATGCATGAACTGAATCAGGAAACACTGAACAGGCTGGTGTTCATTCCTCTAGAAAAAAGATTCAGTTGACCCAACATATGTCTTTAAAATTATGAAGGATTTTGATACATACAGAAAAGAGAAAACCATAAACTGGTTGCAGCATGAAGACGACCACCCTGCCCTTCATGTTTGTGTTGGGCCTCTGCAAGAGAAACTCAGCTAATTCCACCCCCCACCCTTTCCCCACAGGTGCTTATCCAATTGCCCTTTGAAAGTCCCAATTGGATCTACCTCCACTTCAGGCAGCGCATTCCAGATCTGAACCACTCACTGAGTAAAAGGTTTCTCAAACCACTATTGCTTCTTTTGCTAATCACCTTAAATCACTGTCTCATTCTTGACCCTTCCGCCAAGTTAGTTAAAAATGGTTTGCCTTTAACAAATCCATGCTGGCTTTGGATAATTAAGTTATATCTGTTTAAATTGTTAATTTTGACCTGGAGTATTGTTTCTAAAAGATTCCCCAGCATCAACTTGTCTCTTTTCTCCAGAGATGGTACATGCCCTGCTGAGTGTTGCCAGCATTTCCTTTGTTTCAGATTTTAAGGTTTCAGCTACAGTTTAGTGCAGAGTATTATTGCCTTTGTGGGTCAGAAAGTTGTGAAGTCCTACAGCCCAGACTTGTGCATATAATCTAGGCTGACCCTCCAGTGTGGTTCTGAGGAATGCTGCAGATGCAGGTGCCACCTTTCCGGTTAAACATTTAAACAAGGCCCCATGGGCAGTCTCAGGGTGACGTGAAAAATCCAATTTGAAGAGCAGCACAGGAACTTGATCCTGGTTTCCTGCCAACGCTTATCCTTCAACTAATATAATTAAAACAATTGTCTGGTCATTACTGCATTGCAACTTGTGTGATCTTGTGCAAACTGTCTGCCATGTTTCCTTGTATTACAACACTGATTGCACTTTAAAAAAGCACTTCACTGGATGAAAAGGGCTTTGGGACTTCCTGAGGTTGAGAATGGTGCTATGTAAGTTGCAAATCTTTCATTTTTTCCAGCAGCTCTAGTTTTACTTGTTTAGAGAATGGAACAAGACTGATACGTTCTGAGGCCTGAAGGCATCAAATTATGAAGCACAGCCTTCCAGTTGAACACATCCAGTGTTTCTATGTTTTATAGTGAAGTGTAATGATGGGTGTGGTCAACTCGCCACAATACAAGAATGTAACTGTGGAAAATAAACAGAGGTACAGTTACAGAATCTCTTCATTCCAAGTAGGTGGTGCGACTGGAGTGACTATTTTAAGTTGTAAAACTGTAGAGAAAAAAAAACTCTCACCAACTCTTGACGGTCAGGCCTGAGGAACAAAAAATGGCCCCAATTCTACAAATTCCTGTGAGATCCATGCATCAGGTGCCAGCCGTTAGGATAGATGGCCTGATCATGAAAAGATTTGATAAGGTTGAAGTTTAAACGTTGTTTCCACTTTCCAGCAAGATCCGAACTACGTGCCATAAATCAGATAGTCTCTAGTAAATCCAATAGGGAATTTGAGAGAAACTTCCTTACCCAAGAGTGGTTAGAATGTGGAGCTTGTTATCACTAGAAACAGGCAAATAGCATAGATGCATTCAAGGGAGGTGGTGGTGGTGGTGGTGGGGGGGGGGGGGTGGTGTTGGTAACAGGCATGTACATGAAGGAGAAAGAACGATATATGTTGATGGGGCTCAATGAGGAGGGTGGGAGAAGATTCATGTTGAGCATAAACTGCAGCACAGGCAATTCTGCGTTGTAAATGCTGAGAGATTCAAGGTGCACAAGACAATGACTTGTGGTGAAGGGGGAAAGATCGGGAATGCCCTTATGTTCAAATCAACATAAAGTTGGAGGAAATGTTGGGTGCACACATAGAAAATGCTGGTACTTGAAAATGGTTGATGCACAACAAGTTTGATATCACAAAAACAGCTAACAGATCCCAGGGAGCAGCAAGAATGGGAGATACTCCAAGTTGCAGATAAACATATCAAGGATAAGGTAACTGTTGAGCAAGTAAGTGGAAGCACTAATATAATGATGGCTGTTGAGTCAAGAGGCTGTATTTTCCAGGTACGAAAGGCATGAGTAGCAGGATCATAGTTAAGAAAGCAGGTGCATCTGACA
Source organism: Carcharodon carcharias (assembly GCF_017639515.1). Classification (NCBI taxonomy): domain Eukaryota; kingdom Metazoa; phylum Chordata; class Chondrichthyes; order Lamniformes; family Lamnidae; genus Carcharodon; species Carcharodon carcharias. The sequence goes on along the minus strand of NC_054484.1, from coordinate 12,182,748 downwards.
ATGGAGATAAAGAAGTGGGTTAATGCAGGAAAGGAATTGAGGTAGAAGATAAGCCGTGATGTTACTGAAAGGCAGAGAAGACTCTAGGGCCTTATGTCCTCCTTGCTCTATTCTCCCTGAAGCAGGGTGTAGGGAGAAATTCAGCCCTTGTCTTGTACCTGACCACCAGCCAGAACCACCCTACCCCTACTCCCCGATGAGAGCAATCTAGGTTCAAAAATGGAAAACGCGTACTGGAGGGCTACGGGATATGGACAGCACCTTCAGAAGGAATAGGCAGGAAGGCATGTGTTGTGTAATTTGTAACAAATTTAGCAATTATGAAATGGAGATCGATAAAATGTTTTCATGTGAATACATTCATTTATTTCACAAGGAAGAAAGAAACAACAAGAGTATCTGCAGTCAGGCATCTACAATGTTTTGATTCCAACTAGAAAGAGCACCTGTGTGGCACATGATTAAAAAACAGAGCTGAGTTCTGACTGATAGTCTGTCAAAACACATTGGGCTCACACACAAACAGCAGCCACTTAAAAGGGATAAGAACATAGGACTTAGGAGGAGTAGGTTATTCGGCCCATCGAGCCTGCTCTGCCATTCAAAGAGATTATGTCTGGACTGATTGTGGTCTCATCTCCACTTTCCTGTCTGTTCCCCCCAGAGCCCCCACCATTAACCCTCGACTCCCTTATCTATCAAAAATCTGTCTAACTCTGCCTTGAATAAATTCAATGCCCCAGCCTCCACTGCCCTCTGGGGAAGAGAATTCCAAACACTAACTCTGAGAAGAAAAATTCTCATCGCCATGTTAAAGGGGCTATCCATCTCTTATTCTTAAACCATGTCCCCTAGTCTCCCCAACAAGAGGAAACATTCGCCCAGCGTCCACCCTGTCAAGTCCACTCAGGATCTTATATGTTTCAATGAGACTGATTCTCATTTTCCTAAACTCCAATAGCTATGAGTACAACCTGTTCAACCTTTCTTCATAAGATAAGCCCTTCATCCCAGGAATGAGTCGAGTGAACCTTCTCTGAACTGCTTCTAACACAATTATTTTTTTTTTCAAAGAAGACCAAAGTGGTACACAGTATCCAGATGTGGTATGTCAAGAACAGAGAAGCTGGCATTGTTCTCCTTAGAGCAGAAAAGGTTAAGAGATTAAATCATGATGAGTTTTGATAGATTGAATAAGGAGAAATTATTTCTACTAGCAGGAAGGTGGAATCAAATCCCATCGGCGCTTTTAAAAGGCAACTGGGCATGTACTTGAAGGGGACAAATTTGCAAGGCTATGGGGAAAAGGCTGGGATGTGGAACTAAATTGGACAGCTCCATCAAACAGCTGGCACAGGCACAATAGGCCGAATGGCCTCCTCCTGTGCTTTGATATTCTATGATGGATCACTAACCAGAGAACATACTTTGGCAAAAGAACCAGAGATAACAAGGTAGAAAAATACTGCTCAGTGAGTTATGATGATCCAGATGCATTGCTTGAAAAGCTGGATACAGATTCAATAGTAACTTTCTAAATGAATTGGACAGAGGCTTGAAGGAGGATAATCTGTAGGGCTATGGGGAACAAAAGGGGAGTATGACTAATTGGATAGCTCTTTCAAAGAATCAGCACAGGCACAATGGGCCAAAGGGCCTCCTTCGCTGGTGTATCATTCTATGATTTGGGATCCTGGCAATTTGCCAGCATTGAGGAAGGGGACAACATCTACAGGAGAGGAGAGATGAAGGGGCATCCTCACCCAATATCCACACGTACTGATGCTTCCCAACAAGATTTGATGGATTGTCATCAAAAGTGTAAACAATGCCCAATTCCCCCTCTCCTGCCCCAGCGGTACTGACTACAGTCACTGAGTCGGTTAAAGTCAACTAACTGAGCAGGGTAGCAAATACAATGGTTGAAACTTTAACAGTGTCACAGAAGCTTACAGCACATAAGGCCATTCAGCTCATCGTGCCAGTTATTTGAAAGAGCTATCCAATGACTCCCATTGCCCCTGCTCTTTCCCCATAGCCAATGTTCCCTCATTTAAGTGTGCACTCTTTTTTTTTGCACAGCCATAACGTGCAGTAATTTGAAGAAGCTGACTTGCGTTCAGCCTGCATGGGAACACCCAGATTGTTGTGCAGCCATGCAGCCTAGACAGAATATTGCATCTAGCCCTGAAAATGTTCCATTTCAAGTTTTTACATAATTTACTTTTTAAAAGTTACTCTTGAATCTGCTTCCACCACCCTTTCAGGTAGTGAATTCTAAACCATAACTAATTAAAAAGTCTCATCTGCCCCCTCTGGATTTATTTTACCAATTATCTTACATCTGTGTTCCCTAGTTATCAGCCCTCCCACCAGTGGAAATAGTTTCTCCTATTTACTCTTTCAAAACCCTTCATAAATTCAAACACCTCTGTTAAATCTCCCCTAAACCTACTCTGCTCAAAGGTGAGCAATCCCAGTTTCTTTAAGTCTCTCCACAGTTCACATGACTTAAAAAGTGAGCGATTCCCATTAAAACTGAGCGGCAAAGGGTAATGTGATGAGAGCTCCATTAGATAGGAATGAATCACTCCCACAGTTTACCCTACAACAGATTCCAGGTCTCAACTTCACTGGCAAAGGGAAACTACAAGAAGGGGCTAAGCATTACACTCAGAACACACACCTCAAATATCTGCTAGCGAAAAAAAAGACTAGCATTAACATAGCATCTTCCACAATTTCAAGATTTCCAAAGCATTTTACAGCCTACTGAAGTGTAATTATTGTTGTAACATAGGAAACCCAAGAGCTTATTTGCACACAGTAAGGTTCCACAAATAGCAATAATGCGAAGATAATCTGTTTTTTAAGCAATGTTAGTTGAGGAGTAAAAACTGGCCAGAGCAGCCAGGGACAACTCCCCTGCTCTTCAGAACAGTGCTAGGGGATCTTTTGCATTCACCTGAGTTGGCAGAAGAGATCTCAGTTGAATGGCTCATTTAAAAGACAGCTCCTGCGACACTGCAGCACTCTCTCAGCACTGCACAGCAATGTCAGTTTAGATTTTTGTGCTCAAGTCTCTGGTTTGGGATCTGAGCTCACGAGCTTCAGACTCAGAGGCAAGAGTGCTACCCACTGAGCCACACTTATATGGCTGCAGCCTGGGAGGTTACCCACATAGAGTGTCTGTAAGAGGAGAAACACAATGAGACATACTCTCAGGATGGGGCAAAATAATAAACATCCAGAAGTCCCACCAGTGGTCCATTTGGTAAAGGCAAAGGACAACAGAACGGACTGAGTTAGTTTACTTTAGTCATTTGGGGTGTGTTAGATGTCCACAGCACCTCTCAGCTAGGGAGAACAAAATCAGTCAGCATTGCTGGTCCTGATTATTTTCCCAAGCATCCACTTTGGAAAGATTGCAATGTCCATAAGAGCTAGCTTTAAGATGGTGCAGATGGCGAAAATGCCTCAACTTTTAAATTCACATCCTCGTTTTCAAATCTCTCCATGTTCCTGGCCCCTCCCCATCTCTGAAATTACCTCCTGCCCTGCAAGCAATTGATACCTCTGCACTCCTCCAATTCTGACCTCGTCCCTAATCTTCACCACTGGCAGTCATGTTTTCAGCTATCTGGACCCTGGTGTTCCCTTCCTAAACTTTTCCACCTCTCTACCCCTCTCTCCTCCTTTGAGATTCTTCTTAAAACCTACCCCTTTAACCAAGCTTTTCATCATCTGCCCTAATATCCCCTTATATGGTATTGTCTGGACTAGTACTCCAGATACCCAGGGTAATGCTCTGGGACCCAGGGTCAAACCCCACATAGCAGATGGTGAAGTTTGAATTCTGGCTTACATGTGACTCCAGACCGACAGCAATGTGGTTGACCTCAACTGTCCTCTGAACCAGCCTAGCAAGCCACCCAAGTTCTCAAGGGCAATTAGGGATGGGCAATAAATGCTGGCCCAGGCAGCATTGCCAACATCCCATGAACGAACATTAAAAAAAAGTACCAAATTTTGTCCAATTAAACTCCTGAGTCCTGAGAAAGAACAGACTAAGGAGCAATTCCATTTAGATCTGTTCTCACTAGCTGGTAAGTATTGGCCAGACATGGGGACAATTCCCCTTTCCTCCTTCCTCCCATAGTGCTGCACTGAAGTATCAGCCTAGATTGTGTGCTCAAGTCTCTGCAGGGGAACTTGAACCCACAACCTTCTGACTCAGAGGAGAGAGCCAGAGTTGACATCATTGCCATGTGGAAGCAGATCACCCACACAGTCTCAGTTGGAGGAGGTGTGAAGCAGTACTTGGCAAACCAAACCTGGAAACAGGCCTTCAATTGCATTCTCCGCTAAGGCAATGGGGAGGTTTAAACAGGAAGTATAGGAACAGGTTTTCTTATATAGCACTTTACAATGAGAATGGATGGGAAAGGGTTATTTTCAAGAACGGGTTGAAGCATCCATTTTCCATCAATATCATCACAAACTAGAAAAATAAAAGTTCAGGACTCATCCGCGGGAATCTGACAGAATGGAACAGGAAAACTGTCATCAGTAGGAATGGAATTGAGGCAACGCTGAGCTGGATGGACAGACACAATCACTAAGTGGTAATCAAGAATGGGAACCAGGCTTTAAGAATGGAGGGATGGACAACCCCCTCACAGCTCACACTTCAATATCAATTAGAGAGATTTTACTGGAATTTTTCAGGGACAAAATAACTGGGCTGAACAAAGAGAATCAGCATGGATTTGTGACGCATAGGTAGGGCACATCTAGTCAAACTTTATGAAGGGGTCACTAGCTGAGAAAGTTTTTGAAGTTGTCCCTGGGAGGTATCTGTAGATGTATTTAGGGAGGCGGTGGCATAATGGCATTGTCACTAACTAGTATTCCACAGACCCAGAATAATGCTTTGGGGACCCGGGTTCGAATCCCACCAAATCCCAATAGGTGGTGAAATTTGAACAAAAAGTCTGATGACGACCATGAAACCATTGCCAATTGTCATAAAAGCCCATCTGGCTCACTAATGTCCTTTAGGGAAAGAAATCTGCTGTCCTTACCTGATCTAGCCTACATGTGACTCCAGACCCACAGCAATGCCCTCTGAACAGGGGCAATTAGGGATGGGCAATAAATGCTGGCCAAGCCAGCGATGCCCACATCCCGTGAACGAATATAAAAAATTGTTGTCTGTATCCGACTTCCAGAAGGCATCTGATAAGGTTCCACACAAGGAAAGTGAAAGTCCACAGAATTGGAGGTGATGTCATGACATGCATTGACTGGAAGGTTGGGGACATGAGATGGGACAGAGGGAAAAATATAGATTCAATTTCCAGGGTGGAAAGTGCTGTTCCGCAGGCATCTGTACTAGATTGGATAGTATAGTACCGAACCGGATGGTAAAAGAGTTATACATTCAACTTTACAAATTACACTCATTTAGGAAGTGCACCCAAGTTGTGTAGGAGGAAGCAGGAAATTACAAAGGACAGATGAAGTGAGTGGGCAAAGCTATGGCAGGTGGCGTTTAACACGGGGAAGTGTGAGGTTATCCACTCTGGATTCAAGAAAGACAACCAGAAAATGTTCTTACTGACAGGAGCTGTGAGGGAGGAAAACAATTTTGGTGTCTACATACATAACTTACTAAAAACTAGTGCACAAGTACAAAAAGGCTAACAGAATGGTGGCCTTTATCTGAAGGGAACTGGAATAAATAAGTGAGAAAGTGAAATCAGGAAGCACTTGAACACACAAAGGGTGGTGGAAACCTGGAACTCTCTTCATGAAAAGGCAATGGATACTGGGTCAAGGCCAAGGCCTATTCCTTTTTTTGTCAGAAAAGCATCAAGAGGTATTGATCTAAAGTGAGTAAATAGAATTAAGGTTTAGATCAGCCATGATCCAACAGAATCGTGTAACAGATTTGAAGGGCTGAATGGTCTCCACCTGGTTCCTATGACTGTAGCATTCCTGTTGCTGTCTCAGCTGTCAATAGTTAACTCTGCAGAGTTTTGTATGGCTCAGCAGCATACCACACACCAAGATAGCAGGGGAGTTTGGTAGATATCTAATTTGAAAACTCTTTTATATCGATTCTAAGTCTGATGGTGATGTATGAAAGTAGACACTAACACTTTTCTATAATAGGTTTATTCACAGAATGCAGCATTGCATATGGCTGCTTCCTACCCACCAGCCCAGTGTCCCAGCAGTCTCTCTTTATACTCTTTGCGGTACCCACAAAATATAGTCTCTCCTTATATGTGCCCTTCACCCGTGTGTCTTAATATAATTAACAAACTATTAATAATCTCAACCCCTCAATCAGATTAACTAGTGTAACCAGTTGTCAGGCCATTTAGAGAGTATCTTTAATTTAGCAAAATATCCCAAAGCTGTTTCACAACGAGAGGTCAGACTGCAGCAAGAGAGAAATTAAAAGATAAGTGGTACTGGAAATGCTCAGCTGGTCTGGAAGCTTCTGAGGAGAGAAACATTTAACGTTTCAAGTGAAACATTAATTCTATTTCTCTCTCCACAGACACTGCCTGACCTGAACATTTCCAGCATTTTCTTGTTTTTATTTCAGATTTCTAACACCTGCAATATTTTGCTTTTGATTTTGAGAAATTAGAGGTGGCTGCAAGCACAGTAAAGAGGTAGGTTGTAAGACATGCTTTGAAGGTGTGGAGAGATATTATGAAGGGGGTGAGTTTCAGGATTGGAAGCTGAGGGTTCTTCCACGAGTGATTCAGCTGAGGGAGGGGAAAAACATAGTAGAGCAGAATAGGAAAAGAAAAGCATACACTGGGGATATAGGGCAGGATAAGAATGAGGAGTGAGACTACACAGAGATTTCAGGAATGGTTGTGGCAAATAGAATAGGTGCATCTAAAGGGGAGCTGGATAAGGATGAGAAAGGAATAGAATGATGGGATTGAACGAAGTAAATTGGCAGGAGGCTTGTGTGGAGCATAAACACCAGCATAGCCCAGTTGGGCCAAATGTGCTTTAAATTCTATGTAATCTACCCAGACTTTATGTGTGATGTGTGACATCTGGCTGAAAATAGTTGGTGGTCTGGAGAAGCCGTTGAATATAACTGTTGATTTAAAATTTATCAGCTAGTAACTGGGTTTCGTACACATCAGCAGACAGGTGAATCAATTTAAACCATGCTGGATTGTACAATTAGTCACTGTAAACGTTCAAACTTCATGTCCTCAGATGCGTAATTTCACTTGCAACTCAGCAGTCCTATGCTACACTAAAGTTACATCAACACCAACTTTAATGGCTATTCTGTTCACACAGCAGGTCTTCAAATCAGTGGCTAAAGAAGCATACAATGTAACTGAGCTAAGCAAACCAGAGGGGTCCCACAGTCAATCCCTAAGCTGTGCTGAGTTGGCTGATCTCAGCAGAAGAACTTTCTAGTGCACACAATCAGCTTCTGCACCCTTCAGCGAGCAAAAGGAAAGATCAGCGAATGGCGATGCTGCATTCATGTAAATGCAGGAGCTGAGAGCAGGATCAGGACCAACTGTGACACCCTTTTGGTTGAATAGCTTACCGATTCGCATCAAATGGGAAAACCAGCAGCGGAGTAACATCACGAACCACAACGTGACAAGGGTGCAGGGAAAGCAGATGATTGGTGAGTAGGATTGATGAGTATTTCTAGTCTTTAAAGTAAAAATGAGGTGCTTAGGTCTCTAGCCTTTTTTTTGTCTCTTTTTCTTAAAAGTAGCTTGCTAAGTATAAGACCAATACTGGGGTAAAAAAAATTAATTGCAATAAAGTGTAAAGAGCAGAGAATTCTTCGAGTGTAAAGAGCAGAGATACTGGAGTAAATAATTAATAAATACAATAGTGATGGCAGGGCGGGTGACGTGTTGTTGCTGCAGCATGTGGGATCTGCCGGACACCAAGGTGATCCAGAGTGAATACATCTGTAGTAAGTGTTTGCGCCTCAAGGAATTTCGGATCCGAGTTAAGGAGCTGGAGTCTGAGCTGCAGACATTGTGCCACATCAGGCAGGAGGAAGTTACCTGGTCACTTTGTTCCAGGAGACGGTCGCACCCCTCAGGTTAAGTAATTCAAATTTGGTCTGTGATCAGGGACAGGAGGGCGTGGCTGCAGGTGAGGCAGGTATGGGGATCCAGGGGGTAGCGTTCAAGGAGTCTCGGCACCTGCAATTGTCCAACAGTTACGAGGTTCGTACAAGCTGTGTGGACGAGAGCCAGGGACTGCAGGGAGGATGAGTAAACTGAACACGGCACCATGGTACAGGCAGCCATTCAAGTTGGGGGAGGAAATAGGAACGCAGTGGTGGTAGGGAGCAATATAATTAGGAGGATAGATACCATTCTCTGCAGCCGTGAGCGAGAATCCCGAAGGCTGTGTTGCCTGCCCTGTGCCAGGGTTAAGAGCAAATCCTCAGGGTTGGAGAGGAACTTGGAGTAGGAGGGGAGGAATCCAGTTATCGTCGTCCACATTGGTACCAACGATAGTGATAGTACCACAAAGGGGTAAAGAAAGAATTTGAACAGTTAGGAGCTAAATTAAAAAGCAGAACCTCTAAGGTAATAATCTGAGCCATGGGCAAACTGGCATACAGTAAATAAAGTCAAGAAGGTAAATGCGTGGCTCAAAGATTGGTGCGGGAGGAACGGGTTTCAGTTCCTGGGGCACTGGTACCAGTACTGGGGTCGAAGGGAGCAGTTCTGGTGGGACGGGCTTCACTTGAACCGTGCTGAGACCAGTGTCCCGGCAAATCAAATAACTAGGGCTGTAGATGGAGCTTTAAACTAAATAGAAAGGGGGAGGCTTCTGGAGGGGGGAGATACTTAGGCTTACAAAGCAAAAGGATATGGCAGAATTGTGGGGCATCTACTTAAGTAATAATACCGAGATCGTGACAGGAAAGGACAGAACGTATAAACATTTAAAAAAAACAGAAGCAGGGTCAAAGGGGGAAAAAAGGCTTTTTACTTAAATGCATGTAGTATTCGGAACAAAATAAATGAATTAACGACACAAATAGAGGTTGATGGGTATGATCTTATAACCATTACGGAGACATAGTTACAAGGAGATCAAAGCTGAGAACTACATATTCAGGGGTATGTAACTTTTCAAAAGGACAGGCAGGAAGGAAAGGGTGGTGGGGTAGCTTTGTTAGTACGAGATGGAATAAGTACGATGGCAAGAAATGATTTTGGATCAGAAGATGTGGAATCCATATGGGTGGAGGTAAATAATAACAAGGGGAAGACAACACTGGTGGGAATAGTCTATAGGCCCCCAACAGCAGCTATACTGTAGGACAGAGAATAAATCAGGAGATAATGAGGACATGTAAAAAGGCAGTACATTAATCATGGGTGACTTTAATATTTAGATTGGGAAAATCAAACTGGCAGAGGTAGCCATAAGCAAGAGTTCAGAGTGTAGTCAGGAGAGTTTCCTAGAACATTCAGTTTGAGAGTGAGAAACTTGGGTTGGAAACAACTGTGCTAAACTTAAATAGGGTCATTACAAAGGAATGAGAGCAAAGTTGGCTGGAGTGGACTGGGAAAGGAGTTTAGCAGAAAAGATGGTTGATGAACAATGGCAGAAGTTTAAGAAAATAGTTCATGACTCACAACAAAGCTATATCCCAGTGAGGAGGAAGAATTCTAGGAAGGGGATAAACCAACCATGGTTAATCAAGGAAGTTAAGGATAGTATCAAAATGAAAGAAAAAACATACAATGTACCAAAGATTAGTGGTAAGCCAGAGAATTGGGAAAGTTTTAAAAACCAACAAAGGAAGACCAAAAAATAATAAAAAGTGGGAGAAAATAAACTTTTGAGGGTAAACTAGCTAGTAATATAAAAACAGACATAAGAGCTTCTTTAAATATATAAAAAGGAAAAGAGAGGCTAAAGTGAACATAGGCCTCTTAGAGAATGAGGCTGGGGAAATAATAATGGGGAACCAGGAAACCAGAGGAGCTGAATAAATACTTTGCATCAGTCTTCACAGCAGAAGACACTAGTAGCATTCCAAAAATACTAAATAATCAAGGGGCAAAAGGGGGAGGGGGGTGGCGAAATAAACACAATAACTATCACTAAAGAAAAGGTACGAGGGAAACTAATGGGGCTGAAGGCTAATAAGTCCCCTGGACCTGATGGGTTGCATCCTAGGGTATTAAAGGAAGTAGCTGCAGAGATAGTGGATGCACTGGTTGTAATCTTCCAAGAATCCTTAGATTCTGGAAAAGTCCCAAAGGATTGGAAAACTGCCAATGTAACACCCTTATTCAAAAAGCAAGGAAGACAAAAAACAGGTAACTACTGGCCAGTTAGATTAGCATCTGTCATTGGAAAAATATTAGAGTCTATTATAAAGGACGTAATAGCAGAGCATTTAGAAATACATAACATAATCAAGCAGACTCAACATGACTTCCTGAAGGGGGAAATCATGCCCGAGAAATTTATTAGAACTATTTGAGGTACCAAGCAGGATCAATAAAGGGGAACCAGTGGATGTAATATATTTGGATTTCCAAAAGACATTCAAAAAGGTACTGCACATAAGGTTACTTAAGATAAGAGCGCATGGTATTGGGGGTATTGTGTTAGCATGGAGAGGGGATTGGCTAACTAATAGAAGACAAAGACTTGGGATCAGGAGGGCATTTTCAAGATGGCAATGTGTAACTAGTGGAGTGCCACAGGGGTCAGCGCTGGGGCCACAATTACTTGCAATATATATTAATGAATTGGATGATGGAAGTTAATGTACTATCTCCAAGTTTTCAGATGAGACAAAAATAGGTGGGAAGTCAAGCGGTAAGGATGAAACAAAGAGTCTACAGAGGAATTAAGTGAGTGGGCAAAAACTTGCAGATGGAATATAATGTGGGGAAAATGTGAGGTTATGCTCTCTGGCAGGAAGAATAGAGATAATATTATTTAAATGAAGAAAGACTGCAGAAAGCTACAGCACAGAGGGTTTTGGGGGTCATGTGTGAATCACAAAAAGCTAGCATACAAGTTCAGCAAGTGATAGAGAAGGCAAATGAAATATTGGCTTTAAATCAAGGAGAATGGAGAATAAAAATAGGGGAGTCTTGCTAAAGCTATACAAGGCACCAGTTAGACTACACCTGGAATACTGTGAAGTTTTGATTCCCTCGTCTAAGGAAAGATATACTGGCATTGGAGACAGTCCAGAGAAGGTTCACTAGGTTGATCCTGTGTATGGAGGGATTTTCTTATGAGGTTGAGTAGGTTGGGCCCGTATTCTTTGGAGTTGAGAAGAATGAGAGGCGGCCTTATTGAAACATGTAAGATTCTTAGGGGACTTGACAGGGTAGTTGCTGAGAGGTTGTTTCCACTTGTGGGGGAGTCTAGGACCAGAGGGCATAATCTCAAAGTAAGGGGTCACCCATTTAAGACAGAGATGAAGAGGAATTTCTTCTCTGAGGGCAGTGAATCTACAGCAGAGGGCTGTACAGGCTGGGTCATTAAGTATATTCAAGGCTGAGATAGACACATTGTTAATCAGTAAGAGAATCAAGGGTTATGGGGAAAAGGCAGTAGGGTTGAGGATTATCAGATCAGCCATGATCTCATCGAATGGCAGAGCAGGCTCGATAGGCTGAATGCTATTTCTGCTCCTGTGTCCTAAGGTCTTAAGCGGGGCATTTTCTGGAGCTATCACAGGGCAGCTAGTGCCTGTAAAACCCAATGCCAACCAGCCAGAAGTGTCAAAAGGCATAAATTCAAATATTTAAACAAAAGTACAAAAGATAATTACAAGTTAAGAATAAATCCTGACACAATCGCTTTTGCTTAGTTTTCTGCCAGTTAAGATTAAATTCTGGAGCAATTTCAAACCAAGAAGAACTTAAGATATATCCGGGATATATAATTTGACAACTTCTGCTGCAGGTGTTTCTGTATCGATGATCTGGCCTGTCACGTGAACACAGAGCCAAGGTCATATGTCACACAAACACCATTATAGATCCAATAAGCATTACTACCTCCCAGCCCCCAGTCACCCCAAGTCTTTCTCCTTCTTGGGCAGTACCTCAAGATGGAGGATGATTTGCTTCCACTCCAGTTCAAAGGGTTCTGAGATGATTGATAAGACCACTGCACAATCTGCCACCTGTGCCACATGTGGGGCAGGTGGTGCTTGAAGGGTTGGGTAGATGCATTGTTTGGAGGTATGTGCTCTCTCCCCAGCGCCTCAACTTCACCTTTGCATGTTCCTGAAGTCTCTCGGTGTGCTTGGTACTTTTCTCACTGAAGCTTCTCCACTTCGGTTGATCACAAGCCAGGGACTCCCAGGAGTAGACAGGGATGTTTCAAGGACATCCCTAATGCGTTTCCACTGTCCTCTTGGGAGTCTCCTGCTGTGACCAAGTTCCAAGTAGACCAGCTGCTTCGGGCATATGGTGTCAGGCATACAAATGACACACCCTGACCAGTGGAGCTGATTAGCACTGCGATACTGGACAAGTTGGCTTGCCCTTCTTGCCACCAGGTTTGAAGCAGTTTGCAAAGGTACTGCTTGTAGTGCTTCTCCAATGCTTTGAGGTTCTGCTGTAGGTTGTCCAAGATCTGGATCAACTTCAGTTTTCAAGCTTCGCTTCAAACTCCTGGACTCCTCTCAACATCAAAACTTTTCCCGCAACTTTTCTGCCGGTATATCAATAGCTGTATGGGTGCCACTTCATGCTCTCGTCTGGAACTGGAAAAATTTTATCAATTTTGCTTACAATTTCCACCCCTCTCTCACCTTCAAATGGTCCATCTCCAACACTTCCCTTCCTTGACCGCTCTGTCTCCATTTCCGGTGATAGACTGTCTACCAATATTCATCACAAGCCCACCAGCTCCCACAGCGACCTCGACTATAGCTCCTCACACCTCGATTCCTGTAAGGACTCCACTCCATTCCCCCAGTTCCTCCTCCTCCGTCACATCTGTTCCAATGATGCTTCCTTCCAAAACGCCACTTCTGACATGTCTTCCTTTTTCCTTAACCAAGGGTGCCCCACAAATGTGGAGGACAGGGCCCTCAACCATGTCCAACCCATCTCCTGCACCTCTGTCCTCGTCCCTTCCCCTCAATCCCAGAATCATAACAGGGTCCTCATTTATCATCCCACTAGCCTCCACATTCAAAGGATCATCCTCCGCCAACTCCAGCATGATGCCACCACCAGACACATCTTCCCCTCAGCATTCCTGTCAGCATTCCATAAGGACCATTCCCTCGATGACACGCTGGTGCACTCCTCCATCATTCCTCTTCCCCTTCAGAAATTTCAGACAATGAACTCTCTCCTCTGTATTTATCCAATTTTTTAAATTTCTATTTAGTTATATTTTTAAATTTATTTTTCTATCCTTTTCCCCCAACACCAGCACCCACTCCCCCACACGGGGCACCTGTCACTTGTTTTAATCTTGTGCTTCAGAGCGCCAACCCTTGTTCTGCTATTTACACATTCTATCATACCTTGGTGCCACTATCAGCACTTGCTTTAGTCTTTAACGCTACCATTAACGATCCCTTTGTCCATGTCCACGGCATCTTTATAAAATTTCTCCTTAGGTCCCACCTTCCCTGACCTTCTATCTTGCTCACTCCCTCTTAAACAGTATAAAACCCATCACATTTCTCCTTCCCTTTAGCTCTGAAGAGTCTTACAGACTCGAAATGTTAACTCTGTTTCTCTCTCACAAATGCTGCCAGACCTGCTGTTTTCCAGCATTTTCTGTTTTTATTTCAGATTTCCAGCATCCGTAGTATTTTGCTGTTATCAAACCTTTTCTGCTCTGGTTGTACTGCAAGACTCAAGTTCTGTCATCGTCTTACTGCTCTTCTACAATATTTTAAGTATCTTCAATAAAACTACTGCCCTTCCCCCAGCACTACTCTGATTGAGAGACTTCAGTCTCCTGCTGAGCCTGTGTCTGGCTACTGGTTTTTCCACTTCAGATGGCAGAGCAGAAGGTAGAGCGTTGGCCTGTGCAAACAAGGGTCGGGGAACAAGAGTCCAGTAACCCGGGGCTACAGAAGTGATGTGGGTTATATGCAAGGAACTGGGCCATGGCAGGCCCTCTCTGCAATGGGGGAATATGCATCTGCATATCATGCACAGACCTTGCTAATGTTTCTAAGAAGACCCTGCCCTCTGATCATCTTGAAACCCCCTTGCCACTGGACCATGGCCTCTGTAGTGGTCAGCATGCAACACATGAAGAAAAAGCATGCACAGGCATCTTCCATTCATCAAAATGAGGTTTGTGGCCTGAAACGTCAGAATCCTCATGGACAACCCCAATGGTGACAGACCTGAGCGCCGCACTGCCATGATAGCTCAGGAATTTAGGCACCTTGACATTGGTATTGCTGCTCCAAGTGAGACACAACATGCAGGAGTAAGCTGACTGAAGAAGCAAGGCAGCAGCTACACCTTTTTCAGGAAGGGCCTTCCAGAATGGGAACGATGCCTCCAAGGGTGGGCTTCGCCATCAAAATTTAACCTGTCTGGCACCTCAGCGATTCCCCGCGGGATAAGCAAGCAGCTCATCCACCTTAACGAGGAATCAGCATGCCGCATATGCTCTTACACTTCAGGCAACAGATGAGGCCAAGGAGGGATTCTACACCAACTCAGTCTTGAAAATACTGTTATGGTGGGTCCCATAAATCATGCATTTCCCCAGACATGCCCTCTTAAATAAATGTGACATAGGCACACCAATACACTACAAATCATAATGGACCTCTGGTTGTGGTTCCTTTGCAATCTGCAATGTTTGCATTATAGTTACTGTGTCCTCTCCAACTGGTGCCCATTAGGTGCAGAAACCACAGATAGTTAGGCGCTTCCTTAGACCAGGAGACAGATGTCAAAGCGCCTCTGCTTCCACCCAAGTAACTCAGCACAGCACAGGGATCTAGTATTTGCTAAGGTATGCAAAGGTCTTAGCCAAGGTTGTACAAGAAGCACTACCAATAACCTCAGAGAGCCAGTTCCACTCCTGATCTCTATTCTGTCTTGGATGAGACATTAAACTAAGGCCCCGTCCGGCCTCTCAGGTGGAGCTAAAATATCCATGGCAACGTTTTGTCAAAGAGGTGGAGCCCTGGTCAATTTTTATCCCTCACCTAACATCATTAAAACAGATTATATGGTCATTATTACACTACTGTTCATGGGAGCTTGCTGTGCACAAGTTGGCTGCTGTGTTTCCCACATCACAACAATGACTACACTTCAAAAGTATTCCATTGGCTGCAAAGCACTTTGAACCATCTGGCGGTTGTGAAAAGCACGACAGAAATGCAAAAGTGCAAATCAAAGTCTTTTGGTGGCCTCTATTGAATAAACAAATTTGTAAACATTGTCATGTGATGATCCTCATGTTAGAACATGCCCCAACTCCATCGCATGCTCTGGGGATGCTCTAGCTCAGTGCCCTGTTCAACACAGAGTCAAACTTCAAACTCCATAAAACCAAAGCCTCTTCGTGCCACCTCCATTGCAATGAACTAAGCACCTGGCCAATATCTACTACCATGGAAACTCTTACCGTCCTTTTATCTAGACCAACCTCCTGAGCAGCTTCTCGACAACTTCCTAAACTAAATAAGTTGCACACAGTCAGCATCATCCCATCTCAAAATAAGGCCAGCTCACTCCTTGCTGATCTCGACTCTCGCCATATCTCATCGCCAATCAGTCCCACAAGCCTTCTCCACCACTGAATTGGATCATGGCTGGCTGTGTGCCCCAAGCCCATTTAGTTGCCTATGGTTGAACTATATCCCTTGATAATCTGACCAATCATGTAAGCTCCAACTGACCCCGAGCATCCACGGCCTTTGGAAGGAATATTCCAGATTCCTACTGCCCTTTGTGTGGAGAATTGGGCAGACAAGTGGCAGATGAAGTTCAATGCAGAGAAGTGTGAGGTGATTCATTTTGGCCAGAGGAATATGGAGAAACAGTACAAAATAAAGGGAGAAAATTTAAAGAAGCTGCAGGAACAGAGGGGCTTCGGTGTATATTTACAGCAGTCATGATTATGGCATGGCACATTGAGAGAGCAGCTATTATCTTAGGCTTTATTAATAGGGGCATTGAGTACAAGAATAAGGAGGTCATGTTAAACTTGTATAAGACACTAGTTAAATCTCATCTGGAGTACTGCATCCAGTTCTGGGTGCCATTCTTCAGGGAGGACGTGAAGGCATCAAAAGAGAGTACAGAGGAGATTCACAAGAATGATTCCAGGGATAAAGAACTGTAGCTATGATGATAGATTGGAGAGGTTGGGACTGTTTTCTCTGGAGAAAAGAAGGCTGAGTAGAGATTTGATAGAGGTATTCAAGATCCTGAGGAGTAGGGACAGGGTAAATAGTGAGAAACTGTTTCCACTCAACAGAGCATCAAGACCCAGAGGGCACAGATTGAGAATAATTGGCAAAAGGAGTAAAAGTGAGGTTAGGACAATTTTTTCACAGAAAGGTTGGAGTCTGGAACGAACTTCCTGAGAAGATGGTGGAGGCAGATTCGATCGAGGTATTCAAAAAGGAATTGGATTGCTATCTGAAAAGAATGAATATGCAAGGTTACGGGGATAAGGCAAGGGAGTGAGACTAGGTGGAATTTTAAAAAATTTTTTATTCATTCACAGGGTGTGGGCTTCGTGGGCTGAGCCAGCATTTATTGCCCATCCCTAATTGAGAAGGTGGTGGTGAGCTGCCTTCTTGAACCTGTGGTGTAGGTACACCCACCGTGCTGTTAGGAAGGGAGTTCCAGGATCTTGACCCAGCGACAGTGAAGGGACGGCGATATATTTCCAAGTCAGGATGGTGAGTGACTTGGAAGGTAGCTTACAGGTGGGGATGTTCCCATCCATCAGCTGCCCTTGTCCTTCTAGATAGTAGTGGTCATGGATTTGGAAGGTGCTGTCTAAGGAGTCTTGAATTCCTGCAGTGCATCTTGTAGATGGTACACAATGCTGCTACTGTGCGTCAGTGGTGGAGGGAGTGAATGTGGTGCCAATCAAGTGGGCTGCTTTGTCCTGGATGGTGTTAAGTGTCTTAATTGTTGTGGGTGCTGCGCTCATCCAGGCAAGTGGGGAGTATTTCATCACACTCCTGACTTGTGCCTTATAGATGGTGGACAGGCTTTGGGGAGTCAGGAATTGGGTTACTTGTCACACAATTCCTAGCCTCCGACCAGCTCTTGTAGCCACAGTATTTATATGGCTAGTACAGTTCAGTTTCTGGTCAATAGTAACCCCTAGGATGTTGATAGTGAGGGATTCAGTGATGGTAATGCCATTGAACATCAAGGAGCGATGACTGGATTCTCTCTTGTTGGAGATGGTCATTGCCTGACACTTGTGTGACATGAATGTTACTTGCCACTTGTCAGCCCAAGCCTGGATATTGTCCAGATCTTTCTACATTTGGATATGGACTGCTCTTTCAGAGAGCCTGTGCAGGCCTGGTGGGCTGAATGGCCTCCATCTGCACTGTAAAGATTCTGTGATTGATTCCTGATTTCACTCCAAATGCACCAAATTCAATATAATTCATTTACAACTGCCATCATGGCACTGATGCACACATCTCCAACCTCCTGTTCCCCAGCCAACACCAGACAGTCCTCCAAATCTGGCTTCCTTCACTGATCACCCGTGCCACAGCATTCAGCCATCTCAATTCTAACTCTAGAACTTCAACCCTAAACTTCCCTCCTTAGTGATATCCCTCACCAGCTTTGAAAGTCTCCTCAAAGCCAGCTTTTGGTCACCTAAGACTTGCACTGCTGACTGATCTATTCACAAAGAGCTTTGAAGCATTTTTGGGCTTTTGCATCCCATGGCCCCTCAAACCCAATATCAAAGTTCACACGTGAACAATCTTGGTTGGGTAACAGGGAAAGGGACAAAAAACATGCAGGTAAAACATATCAGCCAACTTTAAGAAAGACAACAGAAATTTTTAAATACATTCAGTGTACATTCAAGTATCCAAAAACCACTCTGTCAAAAATCATTCCATGAATCCTAAAAAGAAATCCATAAACTCAATCAAAAAAAGACAACTGATACCAGCACTCTGCAAACAGATGGGTCCACAATCGAAGCACGGAATTTAGTTTCAACATCCTTTAATCAAAGGGAAATGAGGAAAGGAGAAAAAAAATATTTACAGTATCTGTTTTTTTTTTGAGAAAACTCTCAACAGATAAGAGCATTTTAAAAGCTGCATCTCTGTCATCCTTAAATCTAGGCCAACGTCATAACTCAATAAGAAAATATGTCAAGAGTGCATTATATAACAGTACGTACAAACTATACAAGATCATACACAAAATATACATCATAATTAATCACCTCTCAACACTCTATAGCTAAATAATTCAATGTGCTATATAACTTTAAAAAAAGACAGATTTGAGTTTATATTACATTTTTCCCAACCTCCAATTATCCCAAAGCACTTTACGGCCAATGAGGCCCTTTTGAAGGTAGTCGCAGCTCTATCTAGGCAATGTGGCAGGCAACCTGTGCACAGCAAGCTCCCACAAAACTGCAACATGATAATGACCAGATAATCTAAATCTTTCATGTTGTTGATGAATGGATCAATATTAGACAGGACAACAGAAATAACACCCTTGTTCTACTTTGATAGTGCCGTGCAATCTTTTACTTCCACCCAAGAGTAGAGAGAATGTCTCCCTTATCCGAAAGACAGCACCTCCGACAGTACAGCACTCAATAAGGAAATATCTTAACATGTTTTATAACACAAAAAAAAGTATACAGAAAATACCTGACACAAATTCAGGTCATTTCATTCCTTTATAA
Organism: Carcharodon carcharias; assembly: GCF_017639515.1. Lineage (NCBI taxonomy): Eukaryota > Metazoa > Chordata > Chondrichthyes > Lamniformes > Lamnidae > Carcharodon > Carcharodon carcharias. The sequence continues at coordinate 12,163,806 of NC_054484.1, read as the reverse complement.
CAATCAAATTTGAGACACCTTTCACTTACGCAGCATCTTTAACATCCCAAGGTGCTTCACAGGAGCATTACCAAACAAAATCTGACACTGAGCCAGAGGTGTGGGTTTTAAGAGAAGTAGCTTTTAAGGAGTGCCTTAAAGGAGAGCGGTCGAGAGGTTTAGGGAGGAAATTCTATAGTTCATTGGCTGAAGGCACAGTCGCTAATGCAGGAGCGATGATTGTCAAGAAGCCAGATTTGGAGGAGAGCATATATACACACACACATATATGTATATACAAACATATACATATGTATAATATATCTTTTATTTATACAAATAGATATACAGGTAGGCAACACAGACGGACAGACAGACAGAATGCCCCTCATTTTGGGTTGGGTTCAACACAGGACTGTCTTTTCAGGGGAGGGAGGAGGAGAAACGTTACAAACCACCCCCCCCCCCCCCCCCCCCCCCAACCAACACGAATGCCCAAAGTGAACACACAAGCCTGAAGCTGCTGTGACCTGCTGGACCCCACCCCCACCCCAGCCCTGCTCCAACCTCCAGACAAAAATAAACAAACAGACGTTTCACCATCAGCCAGGTTGGAAATACCCCAAAACCTGCCCCGTCCCCTCCTGAAAGCCTCTCCCCCCCCCCCCCCCACTCTCTCCCCCAACACCCCCCCACTCTCTCCCCCCACTCTCTCCCCCCACACCCCCCCACTCTCTCCCCCCACACCCCCCATTCTCTCTCCCACACCCCCCCACTCTCTCCCCCCACACCCCACTCTCTCCCCCCACACCCCCCCACTCTCTCCCCCAACACCCCCCCACTCTCTCTCCCACCCCCCCCACTCTCTCCCCCCACACCCCCCCACTCTCTCCCCCCACACCCCCCCACTCTCTCCCCCCACACCCCCCCACTCTCTCCCCCCACACCCCCCCACTCTCTCTCTCCCACCCCCCCCACTCTCTCCCCCCACACCCCCCCACTCTCTCCCCCCACACCCCCCCACTCTCTCCCCCCACACCCCCCCACTCTCTCCCCCCACACCCCCCCACTCTCTCCCCCCACACCCCCCCACTCTCTCCCCCACCCCCCCACACACCCCCATTCTCTCTCCCACACCCCCCCACTCTCTCCCCCCACACCCCACTCTCTCCCCCCACACCCCCCTCTCTCTCTCCCCTCACACCCCTCGCTCTCTCCCCTCACACTCCCCCTCTCTCTCCCCTCACACCCCCCCTCTCTCTCCCCCCACACCCCCCCACTCTCTCCCCCCACACCCCCCCACTCTCTCCCCCCACACCCCCCCACTCTCTCCCCCACACCCCCCCACTCTCTCTCCCACCCCCCCCACTCTCTCCCCCCACCCCTCCCCCTCTTTCTCCCCCACCCCCCCACTATTTCTCCCCCACCCCCCCACTATTTCTCCCCCACCCCCCCACTCTCTCCCCCACCCCCCCCATTCTCTCCCCACACCCCCCCCACTCTCTCCCCCACACCCCCCCCCACTCTCTCCCCCACACCCCCCCACTTTCTCCCCCACACCCCCCACTCTCTCCCCCACCCCCCCACACCCCCCCACTCTCTCCCCCACACCCCCCCACTTTCTCCCCCACACCCCCCACTCTCTCCCCCACCCCCCCACACCCCCCCACTCTCTCCCCCACACCCCCCCCACTCTCTCCCCCACACCCCCCACTCTCTCCCCCACCCCCCCCCACTCTCTCCCCCCACACCCCCCCACTCTCTCCCCCACCCCTCCCCATCTTTCTCCCCCACACCCCCCCCACTCTCTCCCCCACCCCCCCCACACTCCCACACTCTCTCCCCCACCCCCCCCACACTCCCACACTCTCTCCCCCACCCCACCCCCCACACTCTCTCCCCCACCCCCCCACCCTCCCCCACACCCCACCCCACCCTCCCCCCCCCCCACCCCACCCCACCCCAGGGGAGCAGCTCACTGAGCCAGCAGCATTGTTATTGTTGTTGCTAGGCTAGGCCAGGAGCCGGCCGCTTGCCTGGCTGCGGCCAGCGGGGAGAGAGGCGCCTCAGGCCAGTCACCGAAGAGAAGGAAGGAGGGGGGGGGGGGGGGGGGGGGGAATGGCTCTCAAGGGTTGAGTTGGGGGGGGGGGGGGGGTGGTGGTGGTGGGGGGGGGGGGGGGGGGGAAGAAAGGGAGGATTTCGGGCGGGGCTGGGCATTTACGAGGCGGCAGGAAAGGGCCGGTCCCTCCCGCCGAGGGTTGAGGGGGAAGCAAAGCGGCGGTTTCTCATTTACCTTCTGCGAGTGCTGCTGGAGAACATTCTGTTCCACCGTCATGGCCGATCCGGACAGAGAGAGAGAGAGAGAGAGAGAGAGAAGCTGCAGAGTAGGGGGGGGGGAGGGGGAGGGGGAGGGGCTGGAGTGGGCGGGGAGGATGAGGAGGGGAGGGGAGGGGCTGGAGTGGGCGGGGAGGATGAGGAGGGGGAGGGGCTGGAGTGGGCGGGGAGGATGAGGAGGGGGAGGGGCTGGAGTGGGCGGGGAGGATGAGGAGGGGGAGGGGGAGGGGCTGGAGTGGGCGGGGAGGATGAGGAGGGGGAGGGGCTGGAGTGGGCGGGGAGGATGAGGAGGGGGAGGGGGAGGGGCTGGAGTGGGCGGGGAGGATGAGGAGGGGAGGGGGAGGGGCTGGAGTGGGCGGGGAGGATGAGGAGGGGGAGGGGCTGGAGTGGGCGGGGAGGATGAGGAGGGGAGGGGGAGGGGCTGGAGTGGGCGGGGAGGATGAGGAGGGGGAGGGGCTGGAGTGGGCGGGGAGGATGAGGAGGGGGAGGGGCTGGAGTGGGCGGGGAGGATGAGGAGGGGGAGGGGCTGGAGTGGGCGGGGAGGATGAGGAGGGGGAGGGGCTGGAGTGGGCGGGGAGGATGAGGAGGGGGGAGGGGATAGAAGGGGGCGGGGCTAGACGGGGAGGAGCTGGAGAGGAAGGAGCTGCCGTGGGAGGAAGGGGGCTGGAGTGGGGGAGGGGTAAGGGAGGGGGGAAAGGGTGAGGGGGATGGGTAGAGGGGGAGAGGTGAGGTGGAGGGGGAGGGGAATGGGGAGGGGGAGGGGGGGATGGGGAGAGGGGGAGGGGTGAGGTGGAAGGGGAGAGGGGGGGTGGGGAGAGGGGGGTGGGGAGAGGGGGAGGGGGATGGGTGGGGAGAGGGGGAGGGGGAGGGGTGAGGTGGAGGGGGATGGGAATGGGGAGGGGGAGGGGGAGGGGGAGGGGGGGATGGGTAGAGGGGGAGGGGTGAGGTGGAAGGGGAGAGGGGGGTGGGGAGAGGGGGAGGGGGATGGATGGGGAAGGGGAGGGGTGAGGTGGAGGGGGATGGGAATGGGGAGGGGGAGGGGTCAGGTGGGGGGAGGGGGGATGGGTAGAGGGGGAGGGGTGAGGTGGAAGGGGAGAGGGGGGTGGGGAGAGGGGGAGGGGGATGGATGGATGGGGAAGGGGAGGGGAGGGGTGAGGTGGAGGGGGATGGGGAGAGGAGAGGGGGAGATGGGGGACGAGAAGGATGGGGGTTGTGGGAGGGGGATGGGGGGAGAGGGATGAGGGCAGGGGAATGGCATGGGGGGAGGGGGATATGGGGATTGGGGAGGGGGATAGGGTGAGGGGCATGGGGGAATGGGGAGGGGGATTGCGATGGGGATGGGGAGAGGGGGAGGAGGATGGGGAGAGGGGGAGGGTGGAGGGGGTAGGGAGAGGGGAGGAAGAGGGCGAGAGGGAGGGGGGAGAGGGGGATAGGAATGGAGAGGGGGAGGGGGAGAGGGGAATGGAGAGGGGAGAGGGAGATGGGAAGAGGAGGATGGGGAGAGGGGGGAGGGGGAGGCGGAGAAGGGATGGGGAGAGAGGGATGGGGAGGGGGAGAGGGGAATGGAGAGGGGGATGGGTGGAGGAGGATGGGGAGAGGGGGCTGGGGAGGGGGAGAGGGGAATGGAGAGGGGGATGGGTGGAGGAGGATGGGGAGAGGGGGATGGGTGGAGGAGGATGGGGAGAGGGGGATGGGGAGAGGGGGATGGGGAGAGAGGGATGGGTAGAGGGGGAGGGGGAGAGGGGGATGGGGAGGGGGAGAGGGGGATGGGGAGGGGGAGGGGTGAGGTGGGGGGGAGAGGGGGATGGGTAGAGGGGGATGAATGGGGAGGGGCTGAGGGGGAGGGGGTTGGGGAGAGGGGGAGGGGAATGGGTAGGAATTGGGGTTTGGGAATGCGGAGGGAGAGAGGGAGAGGGAGTAGAGAATGGAGAGGGGGATGGGGGAGACGGGGATGGATGTAGAGGGGGAGGGGAATGGGGAGGGGGAGGAGAGAGGGGTGAGGCGGAGGGGAAGAGGTGAGGTGGAGGGGGAGGGTGATGGGGAGAGGGGATGGGGAGAGGGGAGGGAGAGGGGGGACAAGAAGGAGGGGGGAGATGTGGAGAGGGAGAGGGGAATGGGGGTGGGGGAGGGGAATGGGGGTGGGGGAGGGGAATGGGGGGTGGGGGAGGGGAATGGGGGGTGGGGTAGGGGGATATGGGGATGGGGGAGGGGCATGGGAGGAGGGGGAGAGGGGGTGGAGAGAAGAGGATTGCGATGGGGGATGGGGCGGGATGGGGAGAGGGGGATTGCGATGGGGGATGGGGGAGGGGATGGGGAGGGTGGAGGGGGAGGGGCGAGAGTGTGATGGGAATAGGGAGGGGAGGACGAGAGGATGATGGGTAGAGGGGGATGGGGAGGGAGAGAGGGGGATGCGGATGGAAATGGGGAGGGGGAGGGGGGTGGGAATGGAGAAGGGGTAGAGGGGGAGGGGTAGAGGGGGATGGGCAGGGGGAAGGGTCCGGTGGAGAGGGGAGAGGGGGATGGGTAGAGGGGAAGAGAGATGGAAATGGGGAGCGGTGAGGTGGAGGGGGAGGGTGATGGGGAGAGGGGGAGGGGAGGGGGATGGGGGATGGTGGTAGGGGCATGGGGATGGGGGGGGTGGGGATATGGGGATGGGGGACTAGGGAGGGGGGATGGGGAGGGGCGGAGGGGGGATGGGGAGAGGGGGATGGGGAGGGTGATTGGGGAAATGGGGGAGGGGGATGGGGGAGGGGGGGATTGCGATGGGGAGGGGGGAGGGGGATTGGGGATATGGGGAGGGGGATTCGGGATATGGGGGAGGGGGGATGGGGGAGGGGATTGGGGATATGGGGAGGGGGATTGGGGATATTGGGGAGGGGGATTGGGGGAGGGGGAAGGGGGATGGGGAGGGGGGATAGGGAAGGGGGGAGGGGGAGGGGGAGGGGGGATAGGGAAGGGGGGGTGGGGAGGGGGATTGGGGAGTGAGAGGGGTAGGGGGTGGGTGGAGGGAGAGGGGGTAGGGGAGAGGGGGTAGGGGGAGAGGGATGGGTAGTGGGGGAGGGGGAGAGGGGCATGGGAAGGAGAAGAGGGGAATGGGGAGGGGGAGAGGGGGATGGGGAGGGGGAGGGGGAGAGGGTGTGGGAAGAGGGGGATGGGGAGAGAGGGATGGGTAGAGGGGAAGGGGGAGAGGGGAATGGGGAGGGGAAGAGGGAGGGGGAGAGGGTGATAGGGATGGGAATGGGGTAGGGGAGGGGGATATGGGGATGGGGAATGGGGAGGGGGATGGGGGAGGGGGATAGGGATTGGGCAGGGGGATTGGGGATGGGGAATGAGGGAGGTGGGATGGGGAGGCGGGGATGGGGGAGGGGGGATTGTGATGGGGAGGAGAGGGGGGAGGGGATGGGGAGGAGGAGGATGGGGAGAGGGAGAGGGGATGGGGAGAGGGACAGGGTAGGGAGAGGGGGTAGAGGGGGAGGGGGTAGGGGAGAGGGGGAGGGGGTAGGGGAGAGGGGGCGGGGTAGGGGAGAGGGGGAGGGGGTAGGGGGAGGGGGGAGATGGAGGAGGGGGGATGGGGAGAGAGGGATGGGTAGAGGTGGATGGGAATGGAGAGGGGGATGGGAATGGGGAGAGGGGGATGGGGAGAGGTGGAGGAAGAGGGGGAGGGAGATGGGGAGGGAGATGGGGATGGGAATGGGGAGAGGGAGGGATGAGGTGGAGGGGGAGAGGGGGATGGGTAGAGGGGGATGGGAATGGGGAGGGGGAGGGGTGAGGTGGGGGAGGGTGATGGGGAGAGGTGGATGGGAATGGGGAGGGGGAGAGGGAGATGGGGAGGGTGGATGGGTAGAAGGTGATGGGTAGAGGAGGATGGGTAGAGGGGGAGAGGGAGAGGGGCAGAGGGGGAGGGCGTAGGGGGAGGGGGATGGGGAGAGGGGGGAGAGGGAAGAGGGCGAGAGGGGGATGGGGATATGGGGGAGGGGGGTGGGGGAGGGGGATGGGGGAGGGGGATTGGGGATATGGGGGAGGGGGGGTGGGGGAGGGGGATTGGGGATATGGGGAGGGGGGAAGGGGATGGCGGTAGGGGATGTGAGGAGGGGGATAGTGGGATATGGGGATGGGGGGAGGGGGTTGAGGAGGGGGATGGGGAGAGGGATGGGGAGAGGGATGGGGATGGGGGAAGGGGGGTGGGGATATGGGGGGAGGAGGTATGAGGATGGGGGAGGGGGATGGGGATATGGGAATGGGGGACCGGGATTGGGGAGGGGGGGTTGGGGAGGGGGACGGGGAATGGGGAGAGGGGGATTGCGATGGGGGGGGTTGCGGTGGGGGATGGGGGTGCGGGGATGGGAGGGGGATTGCGATGGGGATGGGGGAGGGGGGATGGGGAGAGGGGGAGGAAGATGGGGGGGATGGGGAGAGGGGGAGGAGGAGAGGGAGAAGGGGTAGGGGGGAGAGAGAGGGAGGAGAGCAGGTAGGGTAGGGGGAGAGGGGGATGGGTAGAGGGGGATGAAGAGAGAGGGATGGGTAGAGGGGGAGAGGGGGATGGGAATGGGGAGGGGGAGAGGGGGATGGGAATGGGGAGGGACAGGGGGATAGGGGAGAGGGTGATGGGTAGAGAGGGATGGGTAGAGGGAGAGGGGGAGGGGGGGATGAGAATGGGGAGGGTGAGGGGTGAGGTGGAGGGGGAGGGGTAGAGGGGGATGGGGAGGGGGAGGGGTTGAGGTGGAGGGGGTGAGGGGGAGGGGGTTGGGGAGTGGGGGAGGGGTGTGGGAATAGGGAGGGGAGGGGGAGAGGGGTTTGGGAATGGGGAGGGGGATGGGTAGAGGGGGAAGAGGAGAGGGGGAGGGGCAGGGGTTAGGTGGAGGGGGAGAGGAGGGAGGGGGAGAGGGGGATGGGTAGAGGGGGAGGGGGATGGGATTGGGGATGTGGAGATGGGGGGTGGGGGAGGGGGTTGGGGGGAGGAGGATGGGGGATAGGGGGATATGGGGATGGGTGGAGGGGGATGGGGATATGGGGGGAGGGGGATTGGGGAGGGGGGATGGGGAGCGGGGGAAGGGGGATGAGGAGAGGGGGATTACGATGGTGGATGGGGGAGGGGATGAGGAGGGGGATTGCGATGGGGATGGGAGAGGGGGGATGGGGATGGGGAGAGGGTGAGGAGGATGGGGAGAGGGAGAGGGAGAGGGGCAGGGGGTGGGGGAGGGGGTAGGTGGAGGGAGAGGGGGAGAGGGAGATGGGGAGGGGGAGAGGGGGGACGTGGAGAGGGGGATGGGGAGAGGGGGTTGGGGAGGGGGTGGGGAGGGGGATGGGGAGAGGGGGATGGGGTGGGAGGGGGAGGGGGAAGGGGGAGGGGTGAGAGTGGAGGGGGAGAGGTGGATGGGTAGAGGGGAGGGTGAGAGGGGGTGGGTAGAGGGTGATGGGAATGGGGAGGGGGGGAGGGGGAGAGGGCGATGGGTAGAGGGGGACGGTGAGAGCGGGAGGGGGAGAGGGGAATGGGGAGGGTAAGGGGTGAGGTGGAGGGGTGGGGGAGGGGAATGGTTAGAGGTGGAGGGGAATGGGGAGGGGGAGACGGTAGGTGGAGGGGGTGAGTTGGAGGAGGAGAAGGGGAGGGGGAGGGTGTTGGGGAGAGGGGGAGTGGAATGGGAATGGGGAGGGTGAGGGGGAAAGGGGGAGGGGCGAGGGTGGAGGGGAAGAGCTGGATGGGGAGAGGGGTTGGAGAGGGGGATGGGAATGGGGAGGGGGAGGGTGAGAGGGGGTTGGGGAGGGGGGAGAGGGGTTGGGGAGGGGGATGGGAATGGGGAGGGGCAGAGGGAGAGGGGGTTGGGGAGGGGCAGAGGGAGAGGGGGTTGGGGAGGGGGGAGAGGGGTTGGGGAGGGGGATGGGAATGGGGAGGGGGAGGGTGAGAGGGGGTTGGGGAGGGGGGAGAGGGGGAGGGGAGAGGGGGTTGGGAAAGGGGAGGGGTAGGGGGGGTGGGTTGAGGGGGAGGGGGATGGGAATGGGGAGGGGTGAGGTGGAGGGGGGAGGGGGGCAGGAGGAGGGTGTTGGGGAGAGGGGGAGTGGAATGGGAATGGGGAGGGGGAGGGTGAGAGGGGGTTGGGGAGGGGGGAGAGGGGGAGGGGAGAGGGGGTTGGGAAAGGGGAGGGGTAGGGGGGGTGGGTTGAGGGGGAGGGGGATGGGAATGGGGAGGGTGAGGTGGAGGGGGGAGGGGGGCAGGAGGAGGGTGTTGGGGAGAGGGGGAGTGGAATGGGAATGGGGAGGGGGAGGGTGAGAGGGGGTTGGGGAGGGGGGAGAGGGGGAGGGAGAGGGGGATGGGAATGGGGAGGGGGGATGAGCAGGAGGGGGAGAGGGGGAGGGTGGAGATGGGGACGGGGAGATGGGGAGAGTGGGAGGGGGAGAGGAGGAGATGTGGGGAGGGGGATGGGGAGGGGATGGGGAGGGGATGGGGAGAGGGGGAGAGTGGAAGGGGGAGAGGGGGAGTGTGGGGGGGATGGTGTGTGGGGAAGGGAATGGGGAGAGGGGCATAGGGGGAGGAGGATGGGGAGAGGGGGAGGGGGATGGGGAGAGGGGGAGGGGGATGGGGAGAAGGGGAGGGGGATGGGGAGAGGGGGAGAGGGGGATGGGGAGGGGATGGGGAGAGGGGGAGAGGGGGAGAGTGGAAGGGGGAGAGGGGGAGTGTGGGGGGGATGGTGTGTGGGGAAGGGAATGGGGAGAGGGGCATAGGGGGAGGAGGATGGGGAGAGGGGGAGGGGGATGGGGAGAAGGGGTTGGGGGATGGGGAGAGGGGGAGGGGGAGGGGGATGGGGAGATGGGAGGGGAATAGGGGGATGGGGAGAGGGGGATGGGGGGAGAGATGGATGGGTAGAGGGGGATGGGGGAGAGGGGAACGGGGTGGGGAGAGGGGGCGGGGTTGGGGGGAGATGTGGAGAGGGGGAGGGGGAGGGGTAGAGGGGGGTGGGAATAGGGAGGGGGAGGGGGAGGCGTGAGGTGGAGGGGGAGAGGGGGATGGGTAGGGGGAGGGGGAGGGGTGAGGTGGAGGGGGTGAGTTGGGGAGAGGGGGAGGGGCTGGGGATGGGGAGAGGGAGAGTGGGATGGAGAGAGGGGGATGGGGAGTGGGAGAGAGGGGACGAGGAGGAGGGGGGAGAGAGGGAGATGTGTAGAGAGAGAGGGGGATGGGGAGAGGGGGATGGGGAAAGGGAGATTGGCGGGGAGGGGGAAGGGGAAGGGGGAGGGGGAGAGAGTGGAGGGGCATGGGGAGAGGAGGATGGGGATGGGGATGGGGAGTGTGAGGGGGAGGGGGGGATGTGCAGGAGGGTGGAGAGGGGGACGGGGGAGATGGGTGAGTGGAAGGGGGAGAGGAGGAGATGTGGGGAGGGGGATGGGGAGAGGGGGAGGGGGAGAGGGGGGAAGAGGAGGAGGGGTTGGGGGGAGAGGAGGAGATGTGGGGAGGGGGATGGGGATGTGGAGGGGAGGGGGATGGGGAGAGGGGGAGGGGGAGAGGGGGGAAGAGGAGGAGGGGTTGGGGGGAGAGGGGGAGATGTGGAGAGGGGGAGGGGTTGGTGAGAGGGTGATGGGGAAGGGGAGGGGGTTGGGGAGGGGGAGAGGGGGAGGAGGAGGAAGAGGGGGATGGGGGGAAGGGGAGGGGGGGAGGGTGAAGGTGGGAGGGGGAGGGGGATGGGGCAGGGGGGAGGGGGATGCGGAGAGGGGGATGGGAAGAGGGAGAGGGGGAGCGGGATCGCGAGGCGGATGAGGAGAGGGGGATGTGAAGATGGGGAGGGGGACGTGGAGGGGGAGAGGGGGAGAGGGGGAGGGGAATGGGGAGAGTGCGAGGGGGAGAGGGGGTGGGGGATGGGGAGAGGGGGAGGGGGAGAGAGGGAGAGGGATGGGAAGAGGGGGAGATTGGGATGTGGAGAGGTGGATGGGGAGAGGGGGAGGGGGATGGGGAGAGGGGGAGGGGATGGGGGTTGGGGAGTGGGGGAGGGGGTGGGGAGAGAGGGAGGGGAATGGGGAGAAGGGGGAGGGGAAGGGTGGGGAAGGGGGAAGGGGGAAGGGGGAGGGGAAGGGGGTGGGGAAGGGGGGAGGAAGTGGAGGGGAAGGGGTGGAGAGAGGGGAGGGGGAGGGGAGGGGATGGGGAGAGAGGGAGGGGAATGGGGAGAGAGAGGAGGGGAAGGGGGAGAGAGGGGAGGGGGAAGGGAGGGGAAGGGGAGGGGAAGTGGGGAAGGGGGGAGAGAGGCGAGGGGAAGGGGGAGGGGAAGGGGTGGAGAGAGGGGGGAAGGGGAGGAGAGGGGAGGGGAAGAGGAGTGGGGAAGGGTAAGGGTACGAGGAGGGGGGAAGGGGAAGAGGAGGGGGAAGGGGAAGGGGAAGAGGAGGGGGAAGGGGAAGAGGAGGGAGGAAACGGAAGGGGAAGAGGAGGGGGAAGGGAATAGGAGGGGGCAAGGGGAAGAGGAGTGGGGAAGGGAATGAGGAGGGTAGAAGGGGAAGAGGAAGGGGGAAGAGGAGGGGGAAGAGGAAGGGGAACAGGAAGGGGGAAGAGGAGGGGGAAGAGGAAGGGGAAGAGGAGGGGGAAGGGGAAGAGGAAAGGGGAAGAGGAGGTGGGAAGGGGAAGAGGAGGTGGGTAGGGGAAGAAGAGGGGGAAGGGGAAGAGGAGGGGGAAGGGGAAGAGGAGGGGGAAGGGGAAGAGGAAAGGGGAAGAGGAGGTGGGAAGGGGAAGAGGAGGTGGGTAGGGGAAGAGGAGGGGGAAGGGGAAGAGGAGAGGGAAGGGGAAGAGGAGGGGGAAGAGGAAGAGGAAAGGGGAAGAGGATGTGGGAAGGGGAAGAGGAGGTGGGTAGGGGAAGAGGAGGGGGAAGGGGAAGAGGAGGGGGAAGGGGAAGAGGAGAGGGAAGGGGAAGAGGAAAGGGGAAGAGGATGAGGAAAGGGGAAGAGGATGTGGGAAGGGGAAGAGGAGGTGGGTAGGGGAAGAGGAGGGGGAAGGGGAAGAGGAGGGAGGAAGGGGAAGAGCAGGAGGAAGAGCAAGGGGAAGAGGAGAAGGGAGAGTGGAAGAGAAGGGGTAGAGGGAGTGGGAGAGAAGGGGGAGGGGTAGTGGGAGGGACGGGGAGGGGAGGGGAGGGTGACGCTGTGGGGGAGGGGCAGGGAAAGGGGACAGGGGTAGGGAAAGGGGACGGGGGTGGGGAAGGGAAGGGAAAGGGGATGGGGGTGGGAAAGGGAAAGGGGTAAGTGGATGGGTGTGAGGGTGGGGAAGGGAAAGGGGACGGATGTGGGGTGGGGAAGGGGAGGGAGGGTGAGGGGATGGGGAGTGTGAGGCAGGGGAGGGGAAGGGGAAGGAGAAGGGGAGGGGATGGGAAGGGGGAGGGGGAGGGGAAGGGGAGGGTGGTAAGGGGAGGGGAAGGGAAGGGGAGGGTGGTAAGGGGAGGGGGAGGGGGGGGAAGAGGGTGGGGGATGCGGAAGAGGAAGGGGACAGGCAAGAGGAGGGGGAAGGGGAAGAGGATGGGGTAATAGGGAAGGCGAGGGGAAAAGAAGGGAAGGGGGAGGGGAAGAGAAGTGGAAGGGGGAGGGGGAGGGGAAGAGAAGTGGAAGGGGGAGGGGAAGAGAAGGAGAAGAGGAGGGGAGGGGGAGGAGAAGATGAGAGGGAAGTGGAGGGGGAGGGAAAGGGGAGGGGACGAGGAGGGGTAAGGGGAGGGGGAGGGGAAAAGTGGGGGCAATGGGAGAGGGAGGGGAAGAGGAGGGGCAAGGGGAGAGGGAGGGGAAGAGGAGGGTGAAAGGGAAGAGGAGGGTGAAGGGGAAGGGGAAGGGGAGGGTGAAGGCGAAAGGATGGGGAGGGGGGAGGGGAAGGGGAGATAGGTGAGGGGAAGGGGAGAGAGGGAAGGGGATGGGGAGAGAGGGGAGTGGGAAGGGAGGGGAGGGGAAGAGGGGGAGGGGAAGAGGGTATGGGGGAGGGGAAGAGGGAAGTGGAGGGGAGGGGAGGGGGGGAAGACGAGTGGGGAAAGGGAAGAGGAGGGGGGAAGGGGAAAGGGAAGAGGAGGGGGGGAAGGGGAAGGGGAAGAGGAGGGGGGAAGGGGAAGGGGAAGAGGAGGGGGGAAGGGGAAGGGGAAGAGGAGGGGGGAAGGGGAAGGGGAAGAGGAGGGGGGGAAGGGGAAGAGGAGGGGGGAAGGGGAAGGGGAGGGTGGACAGTGAAGTGGAGGTGGAAAGGGAAGAGGAGGGGCAAAGGTAATGAGGAGGGGAGAAGGGGAAGAGGAAAGGGGAAGAGAAGGGGGTACAGTGAAGTGGAGGGGGAAAGGGAAGGGGGGAAGTGGAGGAGGAAGGGGAAGAGGGGGCAAGGGGAACAGGAGGGGGCAAGGGGAAGAGGAGAGGGGAAGGGAATGAGGAGGGAGAACGGGAAGAGGAGGGGGGAAGTGGAAGAGGAGGGGGGAACTGAAAGAGGAGGGGGAAGGGGAAGAGGAAGGGTAAGAGGTGGGGGAAAGGGAAGAGGAGGAGAGGGAGAGAAGGAGGGGGGGAGTGGGAGGGAATGAGGAGGGGGAGTGGGTGGGAAGGGGGAGAGGAGGGGGTGGGGAAGGGGGAGAGGAGGGGGTGGGGAAGGGAAGGGAAAGGGGACAGGTGTGGGGAAGGGAAAGGGGACGGCTCTGGGGGTGGGGAAGGGAAGGGAAGGGGGTGGGGGTGGGGGTGGTGTAGGGAAAGGGGACGGAGGGGGAGTGTGAGGCAGGGAAGGGGAAGGGGAAGGTGAAGGGGAGGGGAGGGGGAGGGGAAGGGTAGGGGTAGGGTAAGGGGGGCAGGGAAGGGAGGGTGGTAAGGGGAGGGTAGGGGACGGGAGGGGAAGGGGAGGGTGGTAAGGGGAGGGGGAAGCGGATGTGGGTGGGAAGGGGAGTGGGAAGGGGAGGGGGAAGAGGAGGGGGAATGCGAAGGGGAGGGGAGGAGGAGGGGGGAAGTGCAAGAGGAGGGGGGAAGGAGATGAGGGGGGAAGGGGAAGAGGGAAGGGGAAGAGGAGGGGGAGGGGGAGGAGGAGGGGAGAAGGGGAAGAGGAGGGGGGAATGGGGAAGAGGAGGGGTGATAAGGAAGGGGATGAGGAGGGGGGAAGGGGAAGAGGGAAGGGGAAGAGGAGGGGGGACGGGGAGGAGGAGGGGAGAAGGGGAAGGGGAGGGGGGACAGGGAGGAGGAGGGGAGAAGGGGAGGAGGAGGGGTGATAAGGAAGGGGAAGAGGAGGGGGCACGGGGAGGAGGAGGGGAGAAGGGGAAGAGGAGGGGTGATAAGGAAGGGGAAGAGGAGGGGGGAATGGGGAAGAGGAGGGGGGAAGGGGAAGAGGAGGGGTGATAAGGAAGGGGAAGAGGAGGGGGGAAGGGGAAGAGGAGGGGTGATAAGGAAGGGGAAGAGGAGGGGGGAATGGGGAAGAGGAGGGGGGACGGGGAGGAGGAGGGGAGAAGGGGAAGGGGAGGGGGGACAGGGAGGAGGAGGGGAGAAGGGGAGGAGGAGGGGTGATAAGGAAGGGGAAGAGGAGGGGGGACGGGGAGGAGGAGGGGAGAAGGGGAAGAGGAGGGGTGATAAGGAAGGGGAAGAGGAGGGGGGAATGGGGAAGAGGAGGGGGGAAGGGGAAGAGGAGGGGTGATAAGGAAGGGGAAGAAGAGGGGGGAATGGGGAAGAGGAGGGGGGACGGGGAGGAGGAGGGGAGAAGGGGAAGAGGAGTGGGGAAGGAGAAGAGGAGGGGGGACGGGGAAGAGGAGGGGGGAATGGGGAAGAGGAGGGGGGACGGGGAAGAGGAGGGGGGACGGGGAAGAGGAGGGGGAAGGGGAAGAGGAGGGGGAACGGGGAAGGGGAGGGGGTAATGGGGAAGAGGAGGGGAGAAGGGGAAGAGGAGGGGGAATGGGGAAGAGGAGGGGAGAAGGGGAAGAGGAGGGGGGATGGGGAAGATGAGGGGGGAAGGGGTATAGGAGGGGAAGGGAAGGAGTGGGGAAGATAAGGGGAAGGGGGAGGGGAAGAGAAGGGGGAGGGGAAGAGAAGGGGAACAGGCAGAGAAGGGGAAGAGGAGGGGAGGGGGAAGGGAAGAGGAGACGGAAGGGGAGGGAGAGAGGGAGGAGGAGGGGAAGAGGAGGTGCAATGGTTGAGGGAGGGGAAGAGGAGGGTGAAGGCGAAGGGGAGGGGGAGGGGAAGAGGAGGGGTAGGGGAAGAGGAGGGGGAAGGGGAGGAGAAGAGGAGGGGCAAGGGGAGAGGGAGGGGAAGAGGAGGGTGAAGGCGAAGGGGAGGGTGGGGGGGGGGACGGGAAGAGGAGGGGGAAGGGGAGGGGAGGGGAAGAGGAGGGGGTAGGGGAGGGGGAATGGGAGAGGAGGGGAGGGGGAGGGGAAGGGGAGGAGGAAGAGGAGGAGGAAGGGGAGGGGGAAGAGGAGGGGGAATGGGAGGGGTAGGGGCAGAGGAGGGGGAGGGGAGGGTAGGGGAGGGGAAGATGAGGGGGAAGGGGAGGGGGAAGAGGAGGGGGAAGGGGAGGGGGAGAGGAAAAGGAGGGGGAGGGGAAGAGGAGTGTGGGGGGGAGCGGGAGGGGAGGGGTGAGGAGGGGGAAGGGGAGGGGAAGGAAAGGGAGAGCAGAAGGAGAAGGGAATGGGGAAGTGGATGGGGGATGGGAGATGAGGTGGGAAGGGGATGGTAGAGGGGGAGGTGGTGGGGGGAGGGGGTGGAGGAGGTGGTGGGGGGAAGGGGGAGGTGGTGGGGGGAAGGGGGAGGGGAAGGGGGCGGGGTCAGGGGAGGGGGAAGGGGACGGAGGGGCATGGGGTGGGGGACGATGGAGGGGGACGGGGTGGGGGTGGGAAAGGGAAGGGGAAGGTGCAGTGAGGGGATAGGGGTGAGGGGATAGGGGGGAGGGGGTGAGGGGAGTGGGGAGGGGGAGACGGAAGGGGAAGGGGAGTGGGGCAGTGGGAGGAGAGAGGGGAAGAGAGAGGGGAAGGGGACATGGAAGGGGTAGAAGAGGAGGGGAGAAACGGAAGGTGAGGGAGGGGGTTGAAGGGGAGGGGAGAGAGGGAAGGGGAGGGGAGGAGAGGGGGTAAGGGGGAGGAGTTGAGGGGGAGCGAAGGGGAGGAGCACCGAGGATGGGGAGGGAGGGGGAGCAAGGAAGGGGAGGGAGGGGGAGTGAGGAAGGGGAGGGAGGGGGAGGGTGAGAAAGCGAAGAGGGAAAAGTGGGGGTGCAAAGGGAGAAGTGAGGGGAGCGAAGGTGGGCAGGTATGGGAGTGAAGGGGAGTAGGGGAGGGATGGGGAGGGATAGGGAGGGGAAGGAAGTGGTGTAGGGGCAGGGGAGGGAGGGGGGTGGCAAAGGGGGTGGGATGGAGGAGGAGTGAATGAGGGGAAGGAAGGGAAGCGAGGGGGAGGAGCAAAGGGGTGATGGAAGAAGAGGGAAAGGGAGGAGGGGAATGAGGGAAAGGGGAGGAGTAGGGGGGAGGGACCAAGGAGGGGAGGGAATGGGATGGGGTGGTGAAAGTGTCTGAAGAGGGAGGGAGAGGTGGGGGTAGGTGGAGGATGGGGGCGGAAGGAGGAGATGGATGGGAGGACGTTGGATGAAGGGCTGTGTAGAGAGGGAAGGAGGTTGGAGGGGGAACAGTGGGAGGAGGAGGAGGGAAGGAGGGAAAGGGAAAGGGTGAGGGGGAGTGAGAATAGGGTGTGAATGGAGGATGAGGGGAGGGAGAGGAGTGTTTGAGAGGAAGGGAGGTGGAGGGGCCAACGGATCGGTTGGGATGTAGAGGGGTCGTGGCTGGAGGTGGCGGGGCTGGAGTGGGAGTGGAGTAGCTGGAGGTGGGCGTCGTAGGAGGAGGTGGAGGTAGTGGGAGGAGGTGACACAAAGGGAGGGGAAAGGGCTGGAGGCTGAGGAGCTAGGGTGGAATGGGCAGGGCTAGAGAGATGGGTTGGAGGTAGGGGAGGGGCTGAAGGGAGGGGGAGGGTGTTGAGGGGGTGGGGCTGGATGGGGAGGCTCTGGATGGGGTTGAAGAGACTGGGTTGGGGTTAGACTTCAGGGATGGGGTGGAGCTGGAGATGTAGGGGCTGAATGGAAGGGGAAGGAATGGAAGGAGGGGCTGGGGAAGGAGAATGGCTGGAGGGAGAGGCAGGGGCTGGAGGAAGGGCTGTGGAGGGAGAGGGGTTCAGTGACAGGGAGTGGTTGGAAGGAAGAGGAGGTGCTGGGAGAAAGGTTGGAAAGGGGGATTGGCTGGAAGGGGGATTAGAGTGTATAGGAGGGTCTGTGAGGAGGGAGGAGTTGAGGGGAGGGGGAAGGTTCTGGATCTAAGGGCAGACCTGGAAGGAGAGGGAGCGGGAAGAGCCTGTGGGAGGGGGGGGCTGAGGGAGAAGGAGGTATAGGGGCTTGAGGGGTGGGGAACTGGCTGGAGAAGGGCGAGGGGAAGGAGCTAGAGGGTGGAGGGGGAGCAGCGGGGTGGTGGAGTGGCTGGCAGAAGGGTAGGAAGGACTGTGGAGGGAAGGAGCTAGAGGGGGAGGGGAGGACCATGGAAGGGCAAGAGGAAAAGATGAAGGAGGCAGAGGGACTGGTGGGAGTGAAATAGGCTGGGGAAGAGGGTGAGGGAGGAGCTGGGGAGGAGGAGGGGTTGGGGTGGAGGTGCTGGGATAGCGGGGGGGGGCAATGGGAGGTGTAGGTGAATGGACTGGATGGAATGGGAGGGGGTGGAGTTGGAGGGAAGGGGAGAGGAAAGAGCAAGCAGGAGAGGGAGGAGCTGGGGAGATGCAGGGAATGGGGAGATTAGGTGGAGGGCAGTGGCTGGGGAGGTGGAGACAGAGTGGGGGAGTGGAAGGAGCTGAGGAGTAGGGAGGTGCTGTGTGGAATGAGAGGCGCTGGGGTGGAGGGGAAGGGCTGTGAGGAGTGTGAGGGGCTCGGGAAGGGCATGGGAAGAGGGGCTATGAGAGGAGTTGGAAGGAATTGGAGGAGCTGGGGAAAGGGAGGTCCTGGGGAGGGGCTGTAGAGAATGTGAGTGTCTTGTGAAGGGTAAGGTGGAGGGTGGGGAAATGGAGGAGTTGGGGGAGGGGGTTGAGATTGGCTGTGGGAGGAGCTAGCGAGAGCTGGAGAGGGAGGTGAAGGAACTCACCATGGCTCCTTAGACAGCACCTTCCAAACCCATAACCGCTACCATCTAGAAGGACAGGGGCAACAGACAAATGGAAACACCACCACCTGGAAGTTCCCCTCCAGGTCACTCACCATCCTGACTTGGAAATATATCGGCGTTCCTTCACTGTCATTGGATCAAAATCCTGGAACTCCCTCCCTAACATCACTATGGGTGCTCCTACACTACAGGGACTCAAGAAGGCAATTCACTACCCCATTCCGAAGGGCAACTAGGGATGGACAATAAATGATGGCCTAGCCGGTGTTGCAAATGAATGAAAACAAGGATGGGGAGGAGTTGCAGATGGGGCAAGGGAAATGGGAGAGGAGGGAATGGGCTGGAGGATGGGAGAGGAGATGCAGGAAGGAGGAGGAGTTGAATGTAGAGGGAGGAGGGAGGGGCGGGAGAGCAGAGTGTGGGAGGGGTAGATAAGAGGAGGGAGGTGGAGGGGGAGCAGGAGGAGGGGGACTAACTGGAGCATGGGCGAGGGTGAGGAGCTGTGGGGAGGAAGAGGGATGTTGAGCTGAGTGAGGGAGGAGGCACTGGGGGAAGAGTAGCTGGAGGGAGCGGCTGGGTCAGGAGAAGGGTAGCAGGAGGAACTGAAGGGTGGTGAGGGGGAGGAGCGGGGAGAGGCCGGAGGGAGGGGAAAGGGGATGTTGTAATTTAAGGGTTAGCAGCATGCCATCACTGGAAGGGAAGTGTCATGTTATCCACTCAGTTTCACTTTGGCGTGTGAGCAGAATACAGCATAACTCTGATGTCTTCAAGCTTTCTGTCCATGTATATCTGTTCTCATGTGCCTAGTTTAAACAACAGGTTTACCCAATCCCCTATGAGTGATTGGTGCCTTTATATCATTATAAGAACATGACAGGGGGAGGGGGAGGAGCTTGTCTAGTTTCCCCTTGTTCAATTGGTCCTCGCACAAGAGCAAACATTCTCTCTGTATCCACTCTATCTAAACCTATCTATATAATTTTAAGGACCTCTATTCTGCCACAATCCAGGCTTCTTTTTTAAGTGAATTAACGAAAGAGTGGGGTCAATTCTAACTGGTCTTTCCAGGTACTGGACCTGTCTTTCATTTTATACCCTATGTCCTGCTCCCCAATCCGCCCTCCACCCCCGCAGTCTGATGATGAAAAGGATAATCACACGGGATTTAAAATAGGCAGCCAACCTGATTACCCATCTTCCACCCAACAGAGACCCAGCCTGTTGATCCTTTCCTGATACCTATACCCACACATCTCTGGTATCATCCTTGTGATTCTTTTCTGCACCCCCTTCACTAACCCTACATCCTTTGTATGACACGGTGACCACAACTGCAAGCAGTCCTCTAAGGTTCATTACAGGTTTAGCATAACTTCCCTACTTTTCAATTCTATCTCTCGTGAAATAAAGCCTAGTGCTTGGTTTGCTTTTCTTATAACCTTGTGAGCCTGTGGCGCAACTTTTAGTGATGGATGTATTTGTACTCTGAGATCGCTTTATTCCCCTACTCCCATCGAGACTCGCATCTTCCAAGTAATAAATGATCTCCCTATGCTTCCTACCAAAATATGCTATCTCACATTCTTCTGCGTTGAACTTCATTTGCAAATTATTTGCCCATTCTGCGAGTTTATTAATGTCCTCCCATAATTTGAGCAGTCCTCTTCAATATTAACTTACTCCCCCCTACGACCGCCCTCCAATTTGGTATCATCCACAAATTCAGAAATTGTGTTTTTGATTCCAAAGTCCAAACGTAAATTGTGAACAGCAATGATCCTAGTACTGATCCTTGTGGAACACCACTTACCACTTTCTGTCCCTCTGAGTAACTATCCTTTGATCTCACTCTCTGCTTTCTGTCTTGAAACCCCTGTCCCTCTGACCTCACTCATTAGTCCATTATGCTCGTTCTACATAAGCTGTATTGTGTTTCTCTCTACAGCAGCCCCTTTGCAATATCACCCTGTGTGCTGTTCAGTGAATTAACAAAAGAGTGGGGTAATTCTAACTGGTCTTTTCAGGAGGGAAACAAATGACTGTGGATCGGTCTTCCATTTTATACCCTACACCCCGCCAACACCCCTGAAGACAATGGAAAGGATAATCTCACAGAGTGTAAAATGGACAGCCAATCTAATAATCTATCTTCCACCCAATAGGAACAGTTTGAATCATGCCAATGGCCTTTAGTTTCCAAGAAAAACCCATCATATATGCAACATCTTGTTATTGTGGTGCCATGTGGTGGCAGGACCTTTCATCTGCAAGACAGCACTTCATGCCATTATGAGGACAGATTGAACAGACTAGATTTGTAAAGCCTTAAGTATAGAAGATTAAGGGGTGCGCTGATTTTGATGTTTAAGCTGATTAGAGTTGATAGTGTAGATAGAAATAAATTAGTTCCTCTGATAGGGGGAGTCTAGAACATGGGGGTATAACCTTAAACTTAGAGCCAAGGCATAAAGAGGGGAATTCAGGAAGTAGTTCTTCACGCTAAAAGGCTAGTGGAAATCCGGAACTCTCTCCCTCAAAAGCTTTGAGACTGGGTGTCAACTGAAAATTTCAAAACTGAGATTGATCAATTTTTGTTAGGTAAGGGTATTAAGGGATATGGAACCAAATGGGGTTAAGGTACAGATCAGCCATGATCTAGTTAAATACTAGAACAAGACTGAGGGGCTGAATGTCCCCCTCCTGTTCCTGTGAGACCGAATCTGTGATACACCATCTGAACCAAAGGCTCTGAAGCAACAAAATTAAGTTAACTACGTGAGACAAATACCCACCTGTCAATACCCAACTGACAGGTTAACTGTGTACTATCATGGTTACTTTACATAATGTTTGACTGGTCAAATTGGCTCTCAGTCTCCAATTTGCTTGTTATATTCATATATGATAATATAAGGAAGTCAAGAGTAACTTTAACTTGGCAAGAGCAAAAAGAATATGTGAATAAATAAAGTCAGCTCGCCTATCTATTCCCTTACCCAACAAATACCATGTGATGAAGGGTTGGGAAGGAGGAGTCTTAAAACAGAAGGAAATAAAACAATGGCAATTTTGATTTCTTCAGACTTTTGTTTTATTCCTGCTTGGTGAATCTGCAGGAAGAAGATGGCTTCTTTAAGGTACAGGGTCAATATTTAGCTTTCAGTTTCTCCATCTTTGCTTGTCATTTTGGTCTGATTTGCACAAAGCCCATCATCCTGAGTTTTGGAGCATTTCTGAATGGATGACCCTAGTTTATCAGCCAGCAGGAAAGGATTCAGGTGGCAATACTAGATGAGAGAGAGGGAAAGAGTTTGTTAGAGTTAGAGACTGTGTAAAAACAAACCTCTGGTAACAATGAACTCTGTATTAATGTGAGACGTGCCAATACTGGTGGATGAAACATCCTCCCATATTATGTCATCCATCAGCAAGATTGAGCGCTTCCAGATCAACTCTGTAGTTGTGGCTTAAAGCTGCTGCTGTGCTGCTCCAACAACATACCTCATCCCCCGGTCCCTGAACGGGCATTTCTCACTGTATTTGCTTCCTCAGTATTTTCTCGTTGGTCTTTCCATGGCCTCATTGAATGATGCTGCTGCTAATTCAATTCCAGGGTAATGCTGAGTTACATGCATAAATAAGATTCAGAACCAGAGGAAGCCATTCAGGTGGGAGTGGTAAAACTGTGGGGGAGTTTGTAAGTTTTTATGATCTTATGACCTTATTAAGACAAGCTCTTTCAAATTAACACATTGTTATGATCTCTGTGGAGACAAGATAACTTTTAAAAAGAAATTCAAACTCCCAGTTACAAGCTGAAAGAATGACCTGTCAAGATTTCACATGTTAAAACCTTTAACCCTAACAAATGATTAAAAGCACTATTGACTAAATATTTATTTTATTTTTATAGCCAACTTAACTTTAAGCTACAGAAAGGGATATTTCCCTTTTACCCTTATCGCCTGCTCTCCACAGTCCTTTTTGCAAACAGTCCAGTTGCTCCTAGCTTCCAGTATGTTCCTGTATCCCCTCTTTGCCAACTAATAATATCAGGTAACTGCCTCCCAGACCCTCTCCTCAGTTTTTGGAGAGTTTCTTAAATCCACTACCAACATTAAAACTTGTTCCGATTAAACCTCTTCCCCCAGCCATGCCAGGACAAATCTCACAGAATCTGTAGAAGGCTGCAGGATGTGTCTCTTCAGCTAAGGATCCCTCCTGTATCCAGTTTTGGTAGCTCACAAAGCCAAAACAGCCTCTTCTCTCAGCTGACCACGTAGAACTGCTGCTTATCTGTGATGTTCACTGATTTATAGGGAAGCCAGTAACACAATCTCAAAAGTAGCTTCTGCTTCCCTCTTCCTCACAGCAACATGAAACACATTAACCTTGCATCCAGATAGGAATGCTAATTAGTTAGCTTTGATACCAAATTCCTTTCATCTTAGAAGTAAACGGACAGTTTATAGCACAACAGTTTACAGTTTTCAACTCGATACTTTCAACACCTTCCTGGGACTTTGGGGACTTAAATTCTACTCATTGTAAGCTCAGAGAGTGATGCCATTGTCTCCTTGCACCTTCTTCTCAGTAAAACAATCTAAACCTTCCTTTGATCTCTAACAATCAAACCACCCAGGTTTACCATCGGGCAAACTTCAGAGCAGGGCACACAACCTCTCTTCACTTACCCTAAATTTAAAGCTACAATCCCAAAATATAATAATCTTGTAAACCTCATTATTGTAAGTACATTCAGGAACAGTTAGTCTTTGAGTAAAGAAGGTTTTCCCAATAAATTAGCTGCTTTAATACACTTTTCATTTTTTTAAAATTCATTCTGATCCCTAGAATAAATAATACCTAGAACTGGAGTTAATCCTTCTAAGCAGATTGAAACAGTCTCGTATATCATTGAAGTCCTGGCGGTGAAAGAAATGCTCATATCAGGATTTGTTAGGGGAGATCAAGAGAAACTATTTCCTCTGGTAGAGGAGTCCAGAACAAGATGGCTTAACTTTAAAATTAGAGCCAAGTCATTCAAGATTGATGTCAGAAAGCACTTCTTTTATATAAAGGGCGGTGGAAATCTGGAACTCTCTCCCTCAAAAGTGCCTCAATACAGAGATTGAAAAATTCTTGTTTGACAAAAGGTATTAAAGGTTATGAAACAAAGGCATGTGGATGGAGTTATGATACAGATCAGCTATGATCGAATTGATGGGGGAGCATGCTCGAGCAGCTGAATAGCCCTCTGCTCTTCCTATGGATAATGAATTATATAATTCCTCTGCACCCCCAGAAGATGTTTGAACAGCAACTCCAATGCTAGTGCTGAATGATTGTGAATTGGGTCTCAATCAGCAACTTTGTTGAATGGAGAGTGACCGATCTTGCCAGTTTTGTCAAATGCAACAGCATCTGGAAGTAGAGATGCCTGGCTGAGGGGAGGAGAAGAAAAACATGATGAAGCTCCAATGTATTCTGCACCCACCACCGCCCCCCCCACCCTGTCCTCTGCACATTAATATAGGGAGCAGTAAGTTCTATGCCTGTCTTCGCTGACAGATCCTCACAGTTTCTGAAGGACAAGCTCCTTGAAATAAATGTACCCAGAAACAGTTTAACGTCCGTCTTTGAGGAAAGATTTGGGAATTTAAGATTGCCTGTGTCTAATCTCAGGATATGGATGTTGCTGGCAAGGCTGGTATTTATTGCCCATCCCCTGAATGCCTTTGAGAAGATGGTGGTAAACCTACTTCTTGAACTGCTGCAGCCTGTGTGATGGAGGTGTTGGCCATAAAGGAGGCTTCCCTTTCCAGAAACCCATTGGAGTCTGCCAGGGTTCACCTGGCAATCTCCCCACATGGCAGCGGCCCTTCCCAATACCAGTGGGGGCAGGAAGTTACCTTTCCTTAACTACTTAATTTGTTTAATTGTCTGCCCTCCTCCAGTCAATGGGTGGCTGCACCATTGAAGTTACCACCCCTGGGAACATTCCATGGTAGTGGGAAGATGTCGGGCTCCCCTCTCAATGTCTTGTACTGCCAGTTTACTTCTCATTTCCCAACCCAAATTTGAGTAAACAAGAGGTCTATTTATGGAACAAGCTAGCTAGTAAGATGGTGGAAGCAGATGTTGCTGATTCATTCAAATGCAAATCAGATGGATTTTGTTCACAAATTAACATTTCTGGATTAGTTCACTAGTAATTTGAGGCATGGCATGGATAATTGTGTTTTTTTAATCCATTTATTGCCCATCCCTAATTGCTGTTGTTCAGAGGGCATTTAAGAGTCAACCACATTGCTGTGGAATCACATGTAGGCCAGACCAGTTAAGGATTGCCTTCCCTAAAGGATATTAGTGAACCAGATGGGTTTTTACGAAAATCAGCAATAGTTTTATGGTCATCATCGGATTTTTATTGAATTCAAATTCCACCATCTGCCATGGTGAGATTCAAACCTGAGAGCCCAGAGCATTACCCTGAGTTTCTGGAATACTTGTCAGTGATAATACCACTATGCCACCGGCTCCCCCCACCCAAAGCTCAGGAGCAGCTCAGGAGGAATAGGTACTAAGTTAGCATAGACCAAGGTCAAATCTAAAACCTATGTAACTCAGTGACGCTTACCTTCTTGACAACTTTCAGAACTGTGTGCAGTTAATTTTTTTTTGAGAGATCGGGACTGAAAAAGTTTTCCCTTACCTGCTGAATGCCGTCTTTTACCGATGCCTCACACTCAATGGGTTGAATAACGAAATGAGAGGCAAAGCGGGAGGTCTTCAGCACCATGGCCAGCTCCCCATCGATCTCCACGGCTTTGTCCTTCTGTGGGTAACAGATGAGACAGCTGAAAGTGAGATACTACGCGTAAAATCGAAAAAGATAGATGACCAATTCGTCGTCCTCGCCCCTGTGTCTGTAACCTCCTCATTCATAATGATCTAGGTTAATTTTTATCTACATCATTTACCATTTCTAACTTCTGTCCCACAGCAGTGTGATTGACTTTTAGCTACCCGCTAGAAAGTTAACAGTTGCATTAAACTGCTATTGGCAGTTCAAGCATTCAGCTTTCCACCATTACCCACAACCAGGACAAATAAGCATGGACATCGCCAGTGATGCCCACATCCTGAAAATGAAATAGTCACAAATACTTATAACATACACTACCTGAAGTAGGGCTTAAAGGTTTGAGTTTGGGCCCCATTCCACACACTTACAAAAATCCAGGTTGCCATTCCCAGTGAGGTACTGAGGTAGCACTACTCTGTCTTTAGAGTGAGACATTAAACATAAGTCCCCGTCCACTCTCCCAGGTGGCTGAGAAACGTTCCATGGCACTACTTCAAAGAGGAGCAGCAAAGTTCTCCCTTGTGCCCTGGCTAATACTTGTCTGTCAACCATCATCGCTAAACAGATTATCTGGGAATTTATAACATTTCTGTTTGTGGGAACTTGCTGTGTGTAAATTGGTTGACATGTTTTCTGCATTATGACACTTCAAAAATGATACTGCCAGAGTTCTAATGGAAAAGATAAATAGGGTGGTCACGAGGATTTTAAACTAGCAATTGGGATGGGGTGAGGTCCAAATGGAAAAAAAAACCAAAAAGGAAAGACTTTCAGAGGGACTTCTGAATGGTGATATTCAGAAGTTGTGATTTAGGCACTGCAGGTTAAGGGGAAACAAAAATCTGTGAAGTGAGATTAAACCAGGAGTAAGAAATAAGAAATGTGTGAGTAAAGCATTAGAGCAGAACAACACATTAAAGTATGGGCCAAACAAACATTCTTTACTCAAGCACATAGAATGTAAGAAAGAAGGAAATCTTTGCATTTTTATAGCCCCTTTCATGACCACCAGGCGTCACAAAGTGTTTTACTGCCAGTGAAGTATTTTTGAACTGCAGTCACTGTAATGTAGGAACAAATAAGGAACAAATTGAATAAATTGCAAGCACAAATTCAACTCAGAGGATATGACATGGTAGCAATTAAGGGCCATGCTGCAAGATGGTCAGGACTGGGAACTAAATATACCAGGTTATAAGGTCAATGGGAAAATAGCTGAGGGGGAACAGTAGCATTAGTAATTAAGGATGAAATCACTTTCAAGATAAGAGATGATACAACAAGAGGTAAGCAGGCTGTATAAACTTAATGGGTTGAATGAATTAAGGAAGAAAGGGATATAGCACTTTAGTTGATGTACAGACCCCCCTGGTAGCAGTTCTGAAGTGGTAGCTGTATAAATGCTGAGATTAGACAAGCATGTAGTAAAGATAGAGGGGTGTTAATGGGGATTTTGACTTTCAAAGATCAGGATAAGCAGACTAGCATATCAGAAGGGTATTGAATTTCCTGGGTGTGTCCAGAACAGTTTTCTGAAGTAACATGTCTGAAAACCAACCAAGGGATAGGGAAAGTAATGAATAATGAGCCAGATGTAATTAACAACCTAATAATCTGTGCTTATTTATCTATGATTTTTCAAAATTCATTCATAGTATGTGGGCATCACTGGCTAGGCCAGCGTTTATTGCCCATCCCTAATTGTCCTTGAGAAGGCGGTGGTGAGCTGCCTTCTTGAATCGCTGCAGTCCATGTGGTATAGGAACACGCACAATGTTGTTAGGGATGGACTTCCAGTATTTTGACCCAGTCACAATGAAGCAAAGGCGATATATTTCCAAGTCACCATGTTATCTGTTTAACATGTTTAATTTTGATTTTAAAAAGGAAGTGAATAAAAACTTATTCATCAAATGTGCATTCAGCAACAGGTTCACATCAAAATTAATGAGCTTTAAAAGATTAAAAATATAACTCAGTGCTTGTTTCTTCTAGGAAAGAACTGAAAGGTAATTTGTATCAGGCATTGAGTGGATTGGAGAGGAACTTCCAGGTGGTGTTCCCATGTACCTGCTGCCCTTGTCCTTCTAGATGGTAGTGGTCATGGGTTTGGGACGTGCTGTCTAAGGAGGCTTGATGAGTTCCTGCAGTGCATCTTGTAGATGGTAAACACTACTGGCATTGTTCATCGGTGGTGGAGGGAGTGAATGTTTGTGGATGGGCTGCCAATCAAGTGGGCTGATTTGTCCTGAATGGTGTCAAGTTTCTTGAGCGTTGTGGGAGCTGCGCTCATCCAGGCAAGTGGAGAGTATTCCAGCACACTCCTGACTTGGGCCTTGTAGATAGTGGACAGGTTTTGGGGAGTCAGGAGCTGTGTTACTCTCTGTGGAATTCCAAGCCTCTGACCTGCTCCTGTAGCCACATTATTTACGTGGCTGGTCCAATTCAGTTTCTGGTCAATGGTAACCCCCAGGATATTGATAGTGGATAATTCAGCATAATATGATGGAGTTCAGTCTAGTGTTTGAAAGGGAGAAACACAAAAAACATATGAACAGGGAGCGGGAGTCAGTCGCTCGGCCCTTTGAACCTGCTCCACCGTTCAATAAGGTCATGGCTGATCTGATCGTGACCTCAACTCCACATTGCCGCCTACCCCCAATAAACTTTCACTTCCTTGCTTATAGACTCTATAATTAAGGATAGGGTGATTGAACACATTGAAAACATTCAGCTGATCAGTGAGAGCCAGCCTGGATTTTTAAAGTGTAGCTCATGCCTGACGAATGTTTTGAAATGGTGTCTAAAGTGGTGGACAGGGGAATACCTGTAGATGTTACTTATATGGACTTCCAGGAGGCATTTCATAATGTTCCTCCTTACATAGAGACTGTGAGGATAAAGTTGAAGCTCATGGAATAAAAGGCCAATTATTGACTTGGTTCAGAGATTGGCTGAGTAACAGGAAACAGAGAGTAGGGATAATGGATAATTAGCAGGGTGTGATTGGTGGTGTCCCACAATGGTATGTGCTGGGGCCTCAAGTATTCATTGTATTTATTAACAACCTAAATAATGGATAGAAAGCCACATATCCAAATTTTCTGATGACATAAGTATAGGTGGTATCACATACAATGCAGATGGAATGGTAAAATTACTTTCCTTTGCAAATGGCAACTGATGCTAAATCAATTGTTAATTTTAACTCTGAGGTTGATAGATCTTTGTTAACTGTTAATGCGTATGGGGAAAAGGGAAGTGTTTGGAGTAATTGCAGATCAGTTCGGTCATGATTTCATTGAATGGCAGAATATGCTGGAGCAGCTAAATGGCCTATTTCTGTTCCTATGTCCCTACAAACACCCACATGGACCTTTCGGGCTGAATGGACTGCTTCTGTGGTATAAATAACTTGTAGTATTTTGTTTGAAAAGTGAAGGAGACAAATATCCATCAGAACAAAAATTGTCTTACATTTACGTGACGCTCTATCGACCCTCTTCAGCCTTCTAGAGAAAAGAGGTCATTCTTTTGAAGTGTGGTCACTGTTGTAATGTAGGGAATCCAGCTGACAATTTACACACAGCAAACTCTCACAAACAGCATTAAAATGAATGACCAATTCAAACATTTTAATGTTAGTTGAGGGATAACTATTAACTAGGACACGGGGGAGAACACCCCTTTCTCCTCTCTGAATAGTCTCTTGCATTCACCCAAGAGGAGCGATGGGGCCTTGGTTTAATGTCTCATCTGAAAGATGGCACTTCCAGCAGCGCAGGGCTTCCCCAGTGCTGCACCAGAAGTGTCATGTGAGATTTTGCGTTCAAGTCTATAGAGTGGAATTTGTACCCACAACCTTCTGATTCAAATCTTTAAGCCACACCCAATGAAACTTTGACATCTTCTTGCCTCTCACTTAGGCTGACTTTTTCAGGTGTCTTAGGTAGCAGCTGAAAAGAGACAGAGGTTGAATGATATGGTGAGGGTGCAAAAAGAATTTCCTTAAGCCTTGTCTGACTCAGAGATCACACATTCCTGGAGCTGGTTGAAATGGAGCTGCATTTTTGCATTACGTGTTTTTGTAAGGAACTGATAAACCGGTTCAGTTACATAACACAGTATTTACAGCACAGAAACGGGCCATTTAACCCAACATGCCCATGCCAGTCTAACCGAGCCTTTATCTAACCCCGACAACATATCCCTCTATTCCTTTCTCCTGCCTGTTTATCTGGCTTCCTCTTATTCTACCCTAGTTGCTGCAAATGCTTCTCATGCCCATGAGTTTCACATTCTTATCACACTCTGGGTAAAGAAGTTCCTCCTGAGTTCTATGGGATTTAATAATGACCACCTTATATTTATGACCCTTAGTTGCTGTCTTGTATGCAAGTGGAAACATCTTCTCTATATCTATCCTATTGAACCCTATCATATTTATATTAGGTCACCTCCTCAGCCTTCTCTTCCCTAGAGAAAAGAGCCACAGCCCAGAGGTATAACCGCTCAGTTCATTCTAGTAAATCTTTTTTTATACACCTTCTCAGGTGCCTGTATAATATGGTGACCAGGACTGTTCACAGTTGGGTTTAAGATGTTATGTAAGCTTAAGATAGTTTCTCTGCTTTTCCAGCCTATCCCTGTAGAAATGAACGCAGTTTTTCTGTTTGCTTCTTCAAATGGCTTTGTTAACCTGTGTGACGATTTGTGAATCTGTACCCAGTATGGTTTACAGACATCACTAGGCTGCTATAACCTCGCCCAAATGGCCAATCTTCCTGGGTGAAAATCAGCAGGTCGTGCAACCCTAAAGGCACCACAGCTGAACACAATCCTAACCTTAGCCAACCTACAGAAGCTTGCATTTTCCTCTAAGGGGTTATGTCACTGGGTAATGGTCACAATTGGGACTTCCAGTTGAATATCTGCCTCCTTCGTCCAGTGTCACTGGAGCCATTCATAATAGCCCTTATCGTCTTCACAGCTGAGATCCACTCAGGATCTGGGACTTTTCAGTATTTCCAGTTCACAGACAAGAACATTATGAGAATCTTATTTACCCAGTGAATGTAAAGCTCACTACCATATAGGCTTTTGAGGTGAACAGCATAGATGCATTTAAGGGGTAACTGGATAAGCACATGAAGGGGAAAGGACTAGAAGGATATGTTGATAAGTCTAGATGAAGTAAGGTGGAAGGAGGATCATGTAGAAAGTAAACACCAGCATCCAGTTGCTGGGGCTGAATGGCCTGTTTCTGTGCTTTGAAATTCCATATAACGAAAGCCCAAATTCAGGAGAGGAAGGAATCCACTAGACTAACAATCAGTGAAGAGAATTGGAGGCATTTGAGTCCAAGTTTGCTCTTGCCCACCACCTGCTGGCCAGCTGAAGAGCAGCGCAGGTTTCAGGAATGAACTGTCTGTCCATTGATCTCAGGCTCCAAACCAAATTGCACGAGGGAAATGAGCAAGCTGAGGGGAGACTAACCTCACAAAGAAATCCCTCAATAAACTAAACAATCCCTGCAAAACTTACTGGGAGAGAGTGAAGGGAGCCAAGGTGGGGCCTGGCCAACTTAGAATAGGCGATTAGGGCTTAGGGCTTAGGTGTGAAAGGATCTTTGTCCAGAGTAATCAGGGACACCTTGGCTCTACGATGGTGTCTCAGTCAGAAGGCATTGGTCGCCAGTCTTGCAGCAGCGGGAGTGCCAGAAAGAAGCTGAGAGCCTGTCCATAGTGTCAGCCGTGGCTCAATGGGTAGCACTCTCACCTCTGAGCCAAAAGGTTGTGGGTTCATAGTCCCACTCCAGAGACTTGAGCACAGTATTCTATGCTGACATTCCCAGTGCGTAGCGTCCACTGGAATGGCACCTCCGACAGTCAAACTAGATTTTCATGCTCAAATCTCTGAAGCAGGACATAAACCCACAACCTTCTGACCCAGAAGCCAGAGTGCTACCCACTGAAACATGACTGACCAAGAATTAATACATAGATGTGGAAGAGGAGGGGCCACAGGACCAAGGATATATCCTCTAGGTATATGACACAGAGATGGTGAGTGAAATCTTTGATAAAGAGTGCTCCAACTATTAATGCATAAGTACAAGTGAAACAAAGCAAGGACAGTCTCCTGAGGAAAGACAACGGATGAAAATGTAATGGCTGACTGTGACTGCGTACGGATTACTGAAAGATTATGAAGACAACAGAGAATGTCACTAGAGCTGTCTGAGTGCTGTAAAAGGGGCAGAAGCCTGTCTGGAGTTTCAGGACTAATGCACAACACCCCTGTAATGGGAGGAGGATGGTAGAGATGTAAGGATAAGCTCAGATAACCTTCTGATCTTTACCATGGTGATAGGGAGAAATGATCACTCACCGACGAGTTAACCAAACAATATAATTCAACATACATCACGAGCTTTGATATAGCTCTAGGTGGTGTGAGCTAACAAAGGATATAGTATATAAAGCTATGGTTTCAATTAAGCCTTCTTACTTTGAAAGTGTGAATGGAATCAAACATCAGCTGGTCCTGGTGGTCAGTAACTGTCCCTTTATACGTGACACAAGCTTTCTTGTCATTCCCATCAAAAGGCAGTTTGAAAAAGCGGTAAGTTCCAGATGCATACTTCACGACTCCTGCAAAAGAAAATGATCATAGAGGGTCAAAGAGCAAGCCAATGTAATGTGTGAGATTTCCAGAGAGTAATACAGGACTGAATGTATTAGAGAGAGTCATAGAGGGCTGATAGTTCTCCGGAGAGTAAAAGAGGACTGAGATTGTTACAGAGAGTAATAGGAGGCTGGCTGTATTACAGAGAGTAATAGGAGGCTGGCTGTATTACAGAGAGTAATAGGAGGCTGGCTGTATTACAGAGAGTAATAGGAGGCTGGCTGTATTACAGAGAGTAATAGGAGGCTGGCAGAATTGCAGAGTACTGAGTTACTGGCTGATAGCTCTTCAGAGAGTAAGAGCATAGTAACCGCAACAAAGGCACTTACCAGTCTTTAGGAGGAGTTCATCCTTGTGGATTTCAATGTGACTTGCAGTGACAAGGTATGGTGTACTGAATCCGAGCTCCTTCACCAGGCTGATTAAATCCTTCCAGTAGAGAGCACCTGCGAGTCCCTCTCCTGTCCGCAACAAGATAAAGTCCTTGAGAACTGTCAGCCCAGTCTCATGTCCCTCAGCATAGGCCACAACTACTGGAGTAAGGATTCTTGCAACGTGTCCCCTTTGTTAGAATTCAACCCTCATCCTACAGTTTGACCAATTTATATGCTATGGTGTGTGGGAGTGTGTGAAAGGATGTGGGAACTTAGTGAAAATCAGGACCAACAGTGAATCGCTTCAGCCAACGTGATAAGGTTTAAGAAAAAGAAGAGGAATGACTGAAAAGGAAATCAAGTGAATTTGAGTCAAATTAGAGAAAGGGAACTAAAGGGTGGAATTTAGTGGAGCCAGGAGAATCAGGTGGGATTCCCTGCATGTCTAATTCCCGGTGGCAGGAAAGCTGTCTCGCCTTTAGTGGGAGAGGGGGTGGGAAGAGCCCGACGCATGAATCCTGCCCACTGGTGGCAGGATGTCAACTGGGCTCATTAACAAGCTACCTTAAAGAAATTACTCCTGAGCTCGGATTTAACGGGATTCCCACTGGTTCTTCCGTGCTTCCTGAAAGACACTCAGCCAACCCCAGCGGCCTACTGGGGTAAGGAGGGCCTCAATCACAGGCATTCAGTGCCCAACCAAGGGCCCCAGCAGCAGGAAGGGAGGCCCACTGAAAGCCACAGCCCTGCCCTTGTGTCAAAATCCCCTCTTCCCCCTGTCCATGACCCCGTTCTGCCCACCTTTACCTGTCTCCAGGATCCAGAGGCACTGTCAGTACCGGAGAGATGCTGACGTCTGATTGGCTGGCAGCTCTCAGACACGGCATTCCAACCCGACTATGGCCTTGATCGAGTGGGAGGCCTGATGCTGTCTAGGTAAGTGCCCGATTGCAGTTAAATAGTGTTAGGGCCTCCCAGAAAAAATCCACACAATTTTACTAACAGTTTTCCAAACGGTAGGCAGGATCCCCAACACCAACACTAACCTCTGCCCAAAGTGAGGGAGAGAAAGATTAAGCTAAGAGAGAAAGAGAAAAGAAAAGGAAAAGTAAGAAAATAAATTAAAACATTTCAAATTTTTAAAACTACAAGCAACAATTTACTACCTGCAGGACTGAGACCCTACAGTCTGAATTGTTCCCTTTCTGAACTGAAGAGGTTGATAGGCATTGCAGGAACATAAATCACCTCATTAAAGGTGTTCTTACACTGTTAAATAGGAGGCCTAACTTTCTGTGGCAAGTTCAATGGATCTTGCCAACACAGAAATTTCTTGGCATTCATGGGAAAGTTGAGGGCAAGCTCTTATTTTGTTGGCACAGAGGAGCAAATTATCCAGAATATCTGGTGATTCACAACTCACGGTGTATCTCATCCCTGCCACAAATTTCTGGAGAGATTAATAAAGTGCCATTAAACTCGCCATCATTTTCCTGGCAAATTCTGGACCTCATAAAGGTTATGGGCAACGGTGATAGAAATTAGTATGTAAAAACTAGCTTCTGTTCACACTGCATAAGGTACTGGTGTTTGAAGTATGCATTTGCCTTAGAATTAGTCTAACAACCCCAGTCAGCCAAATGGGCTGTGCAGTGCATTGTACATTGAGGTGAAAAGTGATCTAGAGGGAAAAAAACAGTTACCCCAAAGCACTGAATCCTCCTTCAGCTTTTCACCCAGTGGCTCACTCGCATACATGTCACTGAAATACATCTCTCCACCTTCCTGTAACAGACAAGATAATCCTGAGAATTTATTCTTCGCAAGTATTTCCTCTCCTTTCTTCAATTATAATTTCTTAGGCACCAATGGTGTAATAATTGAGCTAATATTCATTTATTTTGCTTTGGTTCCTCTAATTTCTGGCTTGTTAAAAATATAAATATTTATGGGACATGGGTGTCATTGGAAAGGCCAGCATTAAATTGTCCCTTGCCAACTTCTTGAACAGCTGCAGTCTGTGTAGTGTTGGTAAACGCACACACTGTTGTGAGGGAGTTCCAAGATATGGGGAGATGGTAGTATAATGTCACTGATGTCACAGGATGGGTAATCCAGAGGTCCAGTTCTGTCGAAGGGCCATGAGGACTCGAAACGTCAACTCTTTTCTTCTCCGCCGATGCTGCCAGACCTGCTGAGTTTTTCCGGGTAATTCTGTTTCTGTCCAGGCTACAGCTGTGCGGACATGGGTTCAAATCCCACCACGGCAGCTGATGGAATTTAAATTCAATTAGTAAATCTGGAACGGAAAGCTAGTCTCAGTAATGGTGACCATGACAACTATCAATTGTTGTTAAAAACCCTTCTGTTTCACTAATGCCCCTTTAGGGAAGGAAATCTGCCATCCTTACCTGGTCTGGCCTAAATGTGACACCAGATCCACAATAATGTGGTTGACTCTTAGATGTCCGCTGAGATGGCCTACCAAGCCACTCAGTTCAAGGGCAATTAGGGATGGGCAACAAATGTTGGTGTTGCTAGCAATGCTCACATCCCATGAAAGGATAAATGTTAATAATTTGCGGGGATATATGTTCCTTGCTTTGTGAGTTTCTGTTAGACGGCTGTTAATGGGGTTTGATATAGATGGGTGGGAGGAGGTTTGTGTAAAAGATAAACCTTGGCACAGATGTGTTGGGTCAAGTGGCTAATTTTTTGGATGCTGGGTCTCTTTTTTCTTGAAAAGAGAAGGCAGAAAGATGGCCTAATAGAGTTATTTAAAATTATGAAAGGTTTTGATAGAGTGGCTACAGAGAGGATGTTTTCACTTGAACAGAAGAGCATGACGAGAGAACATCAATGTAAAATAGTCATCAAGAAATCCAATACAGAATTCAGAAGAAACCTCATTTTCCCAGAGTGATGGGAATTCACTACAGGGAGTAGTTGATTCTGTAATGCCTTTCACAACCACAGGATGGCCCAAAGTGCTTTACAGCCAATGAAGAACTTTTGAAGTATAGTCCCTATTGTAATGTAGATGCATGAAGAGGAGATAAGATGAGGGAGCAGAGAAAGGAGGGTTTGCTAATAGAGTTAGATGAGGAAGCATAGGAGGAACATTGAATGGAGCATAAATGCTGATTGAGATGAATGGCCTGTTTCTGTGATATATATTCGATATAATTATGTGAAGTAAATATTCATAATACTTTCTAAGGCTGGAAATGTCAGTTTCAGTTCTGTTTCCAATGAAATGAAACCAAATGACAGTGTTATAACCGACAATGAAATTCTGTAAATGCCACAAACCATTGTTGTTTGTGTAGCCTTGAAAGCTTCACAGATCTCTTGCAATGAGATAGCTATAGACATGTTTTGATGATCAAGTTGAGAAGGTATGGTTCCACATACTAAC
Organism: Carcharodon carcharias; assembly: GCF_017639515.1. NCBI lineage: Eukaryota > Metazoa > Chordata > Chondrichthyes > Lamniformes > Lamnidae > Carcharodon > Carcharodon carcharias. Next base: position 12,129,078 of record NC_054484.1, on the reverse strand, counting down.
TCCTCCGAGGGCAGTCATGTACCATCTCCCTGTAAAGGGCCTTTGTCCCCTGTCCTCAGTTGAATGACTGAATTGACAATTCAGTCAAGAGGAAAGCTAGGGGAGTGATTTTTGTTGAAGCTGAAGTTACAGATGAGGTAATACTTTGAAATATGTGCTGAATCTCACATGGTCATAGTGAATGAAAGGTACAAAGGAGGGTTGTTAGAATAGATACTTCAGAGTTCAGCAAGAAATTGTATAATTTGGTATAATTTGGCACCTTTCACAACCACAGGATGTCCCAAAGTGCTTTACAGCCGATGAAGCATTTTTGAAGTATAGTCCCTATTGTAATGGAAAAAGAGACCAGATCAGCCTTTGAGCTTAAGAACTGTAACATGGCAAATTTTCTAGCATACTGTACTGTTGGTGTTGCTAAGTTTTAATGTAATTATTATGGTCCTGGTTATCATTGTATGATTAACTCTTCTGAAAGGAATAAATATCTTTGACCTGTATCATCTTGAGAAATTACTTAAAAGTTTATAAGTCACTAACAAGCAGCCTCCTTGTAACCTGTCTAAGTTGTCATGTGTGACGGGCAATGTTGACAGGCTATTTGACCATGGTCGTGGAGACAGGCATCTAGTTGAGCTTAATTCTGTCCCTAGATATCCATATGGGGTTTGGTAGCACGGTGGTCATGTTACTGGACTGGTAATCCAGAGGATCTGACTATTTAACCAGAATGTGAATTCACATTCCACAAAGGCAACTGGAGGACTTAAATTCAGTTAATTAAATAAATCTGGAACTAAAAAGCTTGTGTCAGTATTGGTGACCATCAAATTACTGGATTGCTGTGAAACCCCAACTGATTCACTATTATTCCTTTATGGATGGAAACCTGCTGTCCTTACCTGGTCTGGCCTACAGACCCACAGCAATGCAGGTGGCTCTGAAGCTCTCTCTGAAATGGGCTAGCATGGGGCTGTATTCAAGGTGGCAGCTCACGACCTTCTTAAGGACAAGTGAGGTCAGGCAATAAATTCTAGTCTTACCAGCGAAGCCCAAATCCTATGAATGAATAAAATGAATGCACATATACCTTCAGCAGCATGCCCTAGCTAGTGACACTGACTTTTACCATCCTTCATCCCAACACCATGGAGGCTAATATTAGCTTCCTTAATGTTGACTGACCTTCCTTAGACACAGCAGCCCACAGTGGTGGAAAGGATTGGATGCCTTTGCAAACCGAAGAACTACAATGGCGAGAGTATAACTTGTGGCAGGACAACCCGAGGCAAGGGTGGTTGAAAGGTCAAAGCCAAACTCTAATAATGGATGCAACAAAGTTCATTACATTGATTCCTGGGGTGAGGTCGTTGTCCTATGAGGAGATATTGAGTAGAAGGACCCTGTATGTTAGGAGAATGAGAGGCGATCTCATTGAAATGCATAAAATTCTTAATGACAGAATAGATGCTGGGAGGCTGCTTCTCCTGGAGAATTAGGAGCTATAGTCAGGGCAAAGAGAGTCAGCCATTTAAGACTGTGATGAGGAGGCATTTCTTTACTCAGATATTTGTGAATGTTTGCTATTTTCCACTGTGGAGGACTGTGAATGCTCAGTTGTTGAGGTGACAGGTTTTTGAGCACTGAGAGAATCAAGGACAATGGGAAAAAAAGGGGAAAGTGGAGTTGAGATAGGAGCCTTGGTGAATTCCTGCAGTGCATCTTGCAGATGGTACACACTGCTGCTACTGTGCATCAGTGGTGGAGGGAGTAAATGTTTGTGGATGTGGTGCCAATCAAGTGGCTGCTTTGTCCTGGATGGTGACAAGTTTCTTAAGTGTTGTGGGAGCTGCACTCATCCAGGCAATTGGACAGTATTCCATCACACTCCTGACTTGTGCTTTGCAGATGGTGGGCAGGCTTTTGGAAGTTATAAGGTGAGTTATGCGTCATGAGATTCCTAGCCTCTGTCCTGCTCTTGTAGCCACAGTATTTATATGGCTAGCCCAGTTCAGTTTCTGGTCAATGGTGGCCCCCAGGATGTTGATAGTGGGGGATTCAGTGATGGTAGTGCCACTGAACATCAAGGGCAATGGTTAGATTCTCTCTTGCTGAAGATGGTCATTGCCTGGCACTTGTGTGGCATGAATGTTACTTGTCACTTGTCAGCCCAAGCCTGGATATTGTCCAGGTCTTGCTGCATTTGGACATGGACTGCTTCAGTATCTGAGGAGTCACGAATGATGCTAAACCTTGTGCAATTATCAGCGAACATCCCCACTTCTGACCTTATGATGGAAGGAAGATCATTGATGAAGCAGCTGAAGATGGTTGGGCCTGGGACACTACACTGAGGAACTCCTGCAGTGGTGCCCTGGAACTGAGATGATTGACCTCCAACAACCACAACCATCTTCCTTTGTGTGAGGTATGACTCCAACCAATGGGGACTTTTCCTCCTGATTCCCATTGACTCCAGTTTTGCTAGGGCTCCTTGATGCCACACCCGGTCAAATGTGACCTCGATGTCAAGGGCAGTCACTCTCACCTCACTTTGGGAGTTCAGCTCTTGTGTCCATGTTTGAACCAAGGCTGTAATGAGGCCACGAGCTGAGTGGCCCTGGCAGAACCCAAACTGGGCATCAGTGAGCAGGTTATCGCTAAGCAAGTGCCGCTTGATAGCACTGTAGAGGACCCCTTCCATTACTTTACTGATGATCGAGAGTAGACTGATGGGGCAGTAATCGGCTGGGTTGGATTTGTTGGAATATTGTCAGGGCCCATAGCCTTTGCAGTATTCAGTGCCTTCAACTGTTTCTTGATATCATGTGTGTAGTGAATCAAATTGGCTGGAGACTAGCATCGGTGATGCTGGGGACCTCTGGAGGAGGCCGAGATGGATTATCCACTCAGCACTACTAGCTAAAGGTTGTAGCAAATGCTTCAGCCTTATCTTTTGCACTGATATGCTGGTCTCCCCCATCATTGAAGATGGGAATATTTATGGAGCTTTGTCCTCCAGTCAGTTGCTTAATTGTCCAGCATTATTCACCACTGGATGTGGCAGGACTGCAGAGCTTAGATCTGATCCATTGGTTATGGGATTGTGGGGCAAGCTGGGCCATGTGTTTGAGTACAATTCTACCTCTGCTGATGGCCCATAGCGCCTCATGATTGCCCAGTCTTGAGTTGCTGTATCTGTTCAAAATCTATCTCATTTAGCACAGTGGTAGTACCACACACAGGATGGAGGATATCCTCGATGTGAAGTCGGGACATCGTCTCCACAAGTCCTGTGTAGTGGACACTCATATTGATGCTGTCATTGACAGATGCATCTGCAGCAGGCAGGTTGGTAAGGATGAGGTCAAGTATGTTTTTCCGCAGCTATGTCCTTTAGGACTCAGCAAGTTGGTCAGTCATGGTGCTACCGAGCCACTCTTGGTGATGGACACTGAAGTTCTACACTTGGCAAGCCTGTGAGACGGCTTTCCCAATTTTGGCACAAGTCCCCAGATGTTAGGAAGGAGGCTTTGCAAGGTCAACAGGCTGAGTTTGCTGTTGCCATTTCCGGTTGTCAGTCCAGTTTGAGGCTTTGTAGCGGTTTGATACAACTGAGTGGCTTGTTCAGCCATTTCAGAGGGCATTTGAGAGCCAGCCACATTGCTGTGGTACTGGAGGCACATGTAGGCCAGACCAGATAAGGATGGCGGATTTCCTTCTCTAAAGGATATTAGTCAATGGTTTCATGGTCGTCATTTCAGATTTTTATTGAATTCAGATTCCACCATCTGCCATGGTGGGATTCAAGCCCAGGTCCCCAGAGCATTACCCTGGGTCTCTGGATTACTAGTCTAGTGACAATACCACTATGCCATCACCTCCCCCTTTCTGTAGCACATGTTACCTATGGTCAGGGTGGAAGTTGGTCAACCATTATTGACACTGGGAGGATGGCCAACCATGATTTATGTTGAGAGGAACACAGGAACAGCTTCTGGGGGCAAATCTCCTCCACCCTCCACCCCTCCCTCCCCCAAAACCTCACAACCTCCCTCTTATGATCCTCCCCTTGGTTAGCTTCTGATCTTGACCATGCAATTGGTCCCGGGGCTAAGGACGTGGTGGAATCAGTTTTGTTTCTCCTCCTGATTATCCATGTAGCTGCTATAAACACTGGGTGGGGACAGGACGAGGACAGTGCCTACGCTCTGCATAAAATCCCCACCCGAGAGCTTATTTTAAACTCATTCACAGAACATGGGCATCGCTAGCAAGGCCAGCATTCATTGCATATTCCTAATTGCCCTTGAGGAAGTGGCAGTGGGCCACCTTCTTGAACTGTTCTTGTCCATGAGACAGTGAAGGAACAACGGTGTAGATCCAAGTCAGGGCGGTGTTTGACTCTGTGGGGGAACTTGCAGACGGTTCTAATGTGGCTGCTCATTCTAGATGGCAGAGGTGATGGTTTGGAAGGCGCTGTCGAGTGACTTCACAAGGGGGGTGGGCAGTCGAGTGAAACGATGGGTTCAGTGGCAAAGCATTTTACTCACGGAGATCTCTCAGCCTCTGAAATGCCCCGGCCTTCTCAGCATGTGGGGCATTTGACACTGAGGACAGTAAGCAACCTGGACACCAGCGAGAGCACGGTACCAACCTTAAGAACCCGGTAGGCCTCTTCAAAGACTGCCTTCTTGTCTGGGCACAGGCAGACGACACAGTTCGAGCTGAAAAAAGAAATACGAGCGAAGATGTTAGGGAGTTAAAAATGCACTTAATTGGCTCATAAGGACAGAAAGAGGCCACTCAGCCCCCTGTGCATGGCCGATTGGTAACTTGACTCAATTAACCTGCCTTAGCTCCTGTTCCTGGATACCCTTATTCAACAAAAACCTATTGATCTCAGTTTCAAAAGCTCCGATTGACCCAGCACCAGGAGCCTTTTTGGGAGATTCCAAGGTTCCCACCACCGTTTGTGTGAAGCAGTACTTCCTGATTTCTCTCCTGATTGACTTGGCTCTAATTTGAAGTTTATGTCCCTTCTTCTAGACGGCCCCACCAGGGTGAATAGTTTCTCTGAATCCACCCTGCCAAATCTTTGAGTCAACTTAAACACCTTCTAGTCAAACTCTCCACCTGAAAATTTCAACAGAGTACATGTCAAGTTAATGCAAGCTGTCCCCAAAATAACATGAGAAATAGGAGCAGAGTAGGCCACACAGCTTTCGAGCCTGCCCCACAACTCAATACAATCATGTCTGATCCTCTATCCCAGCTCTACTTTCCCACCCTATCCCCATTTCCCTTTATTCCCATAGAATCCAAAAAATACATCGATCTCAGTCTTGAATATACTCAATGGTTGAGTATCCACAGCTCTTTGGAGTAGAGAATTCCAAAGATTCACAAATTTCTGAGTGAAGAAATCTGTCTTCATCTCAGCCCTAAATGGCCAATCCCTTATTTTGAGACTGTGCCCCCTAATTCAGATTCCCAGCAGGGGAGCAACCCCTCAGTATCTTCCCTATCAAGCCCCTTCAGAATCTTGTATGTTCCAATGAGATTATTTCTCAAAGTTCTAAACTCCAGAGATCACAGGCCCAATTCACTCAGTTTCTCCTCATAGGACAAGCTTCTCATCCCAGGAACCAATCAGTGATTCTTCACTGTACCACCTCCAAGGCAAGTATATCCTTCCTTAAATAAGGAAGAGAGACCAAAACTGCGCATAGTACTCCAGATGTGGCCTCTCCTAAGTCCTATACAATTGTAGCAAGACTTCCTTAGACTTGTACTCCAATCACCTTACAATAAAGGTTAACTTGCTATTTGCCTTCCGAATCACTTGCTGTACCTGCATGCTAACTGTCTATGTTTCTTACGCAAGGACACCCAAAAGTTACTGGACTTTCTCAGCATTTAAAAAAAAAATTCTGATTTTTTTATTCTTCCTACTAAAGCAAATAACCTCACATTTCCACCCTATTTTCTTTATAGCCTCGCTGTGTCCTCCTCACAGCTGAGCGTCCCACCCAGTTTTGTATCATCAGCAAACTTACACACGTTCCTGTCAGTATCTTTGACAAGTCATTAATATAGATTGTAAAAGAGGCTCCAGCACTGGTCCTAGCCGCACTCCACTGGTTACAGTCTGCCAACGTGAATGCTTCTTTTATCCTCACTCTCTACTTTCTGTTCATTAACCAATCCTCGCTCCATGCTAACATATTACTCCCAACTCCATGAACCCTTGTCTTGTCTAATAATCTTTTATGCAAAACCTTGTGGAATGCCTTTTGAAAGTCCAAATATACCACATCCATTGGCTATCCAGCTAGTTACATCCTCAAAAAACATGAATTGTTTTATCAGGCACAGATTCCCTTTCATAAAGCCATAAAGCCTGGTCATATTATGATTTTCTAAGTGCTTTGTTAAACAGTGCCATAGTATTTTCCCAATGGCTGATGTCAGGCTAACTGGCCTCTAGCTCCCTATTTTCCCTCTCCCTCCTTTCTCGAATAGCAAGATTACATTTACTACCTTCCGTCTCATCCACTGGTATTACCCTGGTAAACTTGCGCTCCCTGCATGGGAGGAATTTAAGTGAACCCACCAGAGTGCGAATGAAGGAGGGGCATTGGAGGGGAGGCTGGTGGTCCGAGACAACCTGCATCAGACCCCTGGCATCTGGAAAACTGGCCCCAATTAAGTCGGGGGCAGGAACTGGGGTGGGGGCAGAATATGGGAATCCTGTCTGCCAACAATTAGGTTCATTAATGAGCCACTGGACACCAATTATCCCTGAGCCCATGGGATTCAGTGGTGGCTCGGGGATTTAATGGGACTCCCATGTCCCCCCAAGGACACCCCTGTCAGGTTTGGTTGCAATCTTCTTTGTGGGTGAGGGGCCAGGTTCCTCATCGACAGCCGCTCAATGCCCTATTGAGGGACCCAGCATCGGAAAGAGGGCTGGCTGTTCTCAGCCAAACCCCCTGCCCTTTCTCCCGTCCCCCTGCCCCCGACCTCTCCAGAGACCCCACTCCCCCCAAACCCCATCCCATCTAGACCCTCACCTGTGTCCAGGGATCCCTGGTGAAGTCCTTATAGCATTCCTGGTGGCAGCCACAGATACTGAGGGTCGTGCTTCCGGCAATGGAGAACTGCTAGCCTCTAATTGGCCTCTCAGGGGTGGGCAGGATTTCCACTCGCGAGACCTTAAATCCCATGAGAGGCCAGTTAAGGCACTTAATTGGGTTGGGACTCCCCCACGGAAGAAACACAAGCTTTCCACCAGTTCTCCAATTGGTGATGGGGGCAGGTGGGGGAAACTCATTGTATGAAAAAAAATCCCAGCTTTATCTTTCCTGAGGTGAGTTATCCAGAACGGAATGTTTCTCCAAGGGGATTAATAAACTGGTACAGCACAATGTAAAGATCCCATTGGACTGTGGTGAGTTGCTTTCCTCTAATCGGTGCTAGGGGCATCAAGGCTCTAGATTGGGCTCGATTGTGATACCTTTTGTAGTGGAATACCTGCCTCCACTTTTGGTCTGGACATACCCATGATGAAAAACTTGAAGGAGGTATGAGAGAGGCTGCCCATGACTAATGAAACTACCAAAAGCACCCCTGGCAAGGGCAGGTGGTGGTGTAGTGGTATTGTCACTAGACTAGTACTCCAGCAACCTAGGGCAATTCTCTAGAGACCCAGATTCAAATCCTACCACAGCAGGTGGTGAAATTTGAACCAATAAAAATCTGGAATGAGAAGCCTGATAATGCCCATGAAACCATTGCCGATTGTCATAAAAACCCATCTTTTTTATTCATTCACGGGATTTGGGCTTCGCTGGCTGGGCCAGCATTTATTGCCCATCCCTAGTTGCCCTTGAGAAGGTGGTGGTGAGCTGCCTTATTCAACCACTGCAGTCTCTCTGGTGTAGGTACACCCACAGCGCTGTTAGGAAGGGAGTTCCAGGATTTTGACCCAGCGACAGTGAAGGAACGGTGATATATTTCCAAGTCAGGATGGTGAGTGACTTGGAGGGGAACTTCCAGGTGGTGGTGTTCCCATCTATCTGCTGCCCTTGTCCTTCTAGATGGTAGTGGTCGTGGGTTTGGAAGGTGCTGCCTAAGGAGCCTTGGTGAATTCATGCAGTGCACCTTGCAGATGGTACACACTGCTGCTACCGTGCATCGGTGGTGGAGGGAGTGAATGTTTGTGGATGGGGTGCCAATCAAGTGGGCTGCTTTGTCCTGGATGGTGTCAAGCTTCTTGAGTGTTGTTGGAGCTACACTCATCCAGGCAAGTGAAGAGTATTTCATCACACTCCTGACTTGTGCCTTGCAGATCGTGTACAGTTTTTGGGAGTCAGGAGGTGAGTTACCCATCACAGGATTCCTAGTCTCTGACCTGCTTTTATTTGCATTTATTGTGCAAACTGATCTGTCCGAATCTACTTTGTTTTGGACGGATGCTGAGCATCTAAATCTGATTCTTTCATATCATCACCCATCTCGCCATTTAAAACTCCAGGAATTTTGCTTTTCGCAAATGTTTGGAAAGTAACCTCCTGTTGGACTGTTGCTTTTGTGTTTAATTAGAGTTGAAGTACTTGCAATTTCTGGAATGCTTTTTTGGAATGATTCATCAACCCATTTTTCAGATTCAGAGAAGAGCCGCATAGTTTTAATATATACCATAAGACACAAAACAAGGCAATAATCTTAATAATGTTGTATTTTAGTATGCTGAAAATAACAAAATACTTTAATTCTAGCCTTGATATCTAAGTGATGTTGGGATGGCAAAACAATTACTGGATTTTTATATGCCTAGTCCAGTTCAGGTTCACTAATGTCCTTTAGGGAAAGAAATCTGCTTACGTGTGACTCCAGACCCACAGCAATGTGGTTGACTCTTAAATGCCCTCTGAACAAGGCCAATTAGGGATGGACAATAAATGCTGGCCTAGCCAGCGATGCCCACACCCCACATCCCATGAACAAATAAAAAATAATTCAGTGCCTTCAGGAGAGTATAGAAGAGAATTGGCCAACTTAATAAGCAGTCAGATTTAAAAAGACATCAAACAAATCAGCCAGAATTTTCCTGACTTACACCAGAACATCAAATTTGTTGTATTGAATCCCAGCGGCTCCCAGCTTCTCAATGTATCCCTGGACAAACTCTATGTTTGGTTCCTGGTAACCAAACTTCTCCTGATGATATGAGATATACTTTCGTGAGACTTGGATCTGGAGGAAAAATAGAGCAGAGTGAGGAAACAGGGTATCATTCACAGCATGCGTTAGATACAGAGTAAAGCTGCCTCTTCACTATCCCATGAAACACTCCCAGGACAGGTACAGAATGGGGTTAGATACAGAGTAAAGCTCCCACTACACTGTCCCCAACAAACACTCCCAGGACAGGTACAGCATGAGGTTAGGTACAGAGTAAAGCTCCCTCTACACCGTCCCCATCAAGCACTCCCAGGACAGGTACAGCACGGGGTTAGATACAAAGTAAAGCTTCCTCTACACCATCCCCATCAAACACTCCCAGGGCAGGTACCGCATGGAGTTAGATGAAGCATTACAGCATACTGAAGGCAGGAGTGATGCTGGTGGAGCGGCAATGTCACTGGACTGGAGGCCCAGGCTAGGGCACCTGGGGCATGGGTTCAAATCCCATCAAGGCTGTTGGTGGAATTTGAATTCCGTTAACATATCTGGAATGTAAAGCTAGTCTCAGTAATGGTGGCCATGAAACCATTATCAACTGTTGTTTCATGACAACAATTTAGAAAGGAAATCTGCCACCTATATCTGGTCTGGCTTACATGTGGCTCCAAGCCCAAAGCTTAACTGCCCTTTGAATGAAATGGCTGAGCAAGTCACTCAGTTCAAGGGGAATTAGGGATGGGCATCAAATGCTGACCTTCCCAGTGTCATGAATGAACACAAGCTACTGGCTGGAATGCTGCAGGCTGATTCCCAAAGAGGTAATGGAACCTCACCCTGTTGCCAGACAAGGTACCTCTAAAGACATCCAGAAACTAATTGCTCCCTCCGGTAGAGACAATGGGAGATGAGGATCATGTCATCAAGAAATCCTGTGAGCAATGCCCAGACAGATTTGTGAGTTCACTTCCCACTTGGAATACGCAAAGAAGGGTTTAAAAGTGAGCTGAAAAGCTGCCCTGGGGCCTGTCAGTTGGTGGGTGTTCTGAGAGAGAGCAAGTGCTGGAAGTTTGACTCAGAAGTAACCGCCACACACAGTACCCCTGAAATTCGCCATTTTGCAGGTATCCCCGATCTCTCTCCCTCTCTGCCAAACTCAACACTACTGGAACCTTGAAACCGACTATTCGTCTAGCGGAGTCAACTCTACTGGAATCCTGAATCACAATGGCTGCAACACTTAATCACCTACTCCCCAAAAGTCAACTAAATTCTGACATTTAATCTGTGTGAACGTATAGGCAGGTGCTTTATCCTTTCTTGCCTTTAGTGGTTAACATACTTACTCTTACCTTTAACTCAAGAAAGTCTGATCAAATTGGCTCCTTCAAAACCAGAACGATTAGGTCTGGGAAAAAGATATCCACAAAAGGGATCCTATTTAGATTAAACCTTGTTGCGACCAGGAGAGTGGGGTGTTGCTGAATAAAGGCAAGGAGCCAGTTCATCTATCCTCAAACGGGGAGTAACAATTTGGGGGTGTCCCAGTCAGACGGTGACAAATTGAAGGGTCTCACCTGGATCAACAACTTTGGGGAACCTCTCCTGGGGGCGGGTTGTAATGCCAGGGATGCTCATACCCCATGAAACAATAATATAAAAAATTGACAAGGCCTCATTTTAATGTGCCACCCGATAGGTGGCACCTCTGACAGTGCAGCATTGGAGTATCAACATAGCTTTTAGTGGTCATGTCTCTGCAGTGGGATTTGTACTCCACACCTTCTGGTTTAGAGGTGAGATCCTGAGCATTGTCCTGAGTGAAGATGGCAACAGCAGCCAAGGCAGGAGCATAAATAGAGCAGGATTGAAGGCTCAGGGCAGAGCAGAGACCTGCAAGGAGCAACATATGCTCAGTGAATCCAAAAACAACAAAAATATTAAGGAGTAGTGCTGTAGAACAGTAGGTAGGTGATTGCTTGGAGACTGTTATTGTTTTTTGCTCTCTAATTTAGGTCAGTGAGTTAAGCTCAGGAATGTATTTAGTAACCTAATAAATAAAGGTATGGCAGGGCACCTCAATGACCAGATCGAGTTCAGCTATGATGCTATCCACAGTCGAATAGCTTACTTTTTCTTACTATTTTGGCTCACACATGAAGAATGGTTACTTAATTAAGGTACCAGTGAGTAACTCCAGGAATGAAGCAAACCATGAATGTTTGCAGAATAATGGGAATAAACCTGAAGACATATTTATCCTGGAGTCTAGCCGAGAGGACAACAATGACAACATCAATAATTCTCCTATTTCCTTACTAGCTCATCCGTCATGTCCACTCCAATTACATGACCATTGGGTCCCACCAGCTTGCTCAGGAGATAGCTGTCCCGACCAGAACCACTTCCCAAATCCAACACATGACATCCTTCCAGCTTCTCCGGAACTACGAGCCCACATCCAAAATACCTGGAAAACAGCCAAGGAAATGAACAGGGATAGCGAGAAAGGTTGGGAGAGAGATAGAGAAAGCCGGGGCAGAGAGAGACAGGGAGAGCAAGAGAGATTGAGATAGAGAGAGAGGGAGAGAGAGACACACACACACAAAGAAAGGCACAGAGACAGAATGGAAGACAGACAAAGGAAGGGAGAAAGAGATAGAGACAAAGGGAAACGAGACAGAAAGAGAGTTAGTGACAGAGAGACAGGGACACAGAGACAAAGGGAGAGACAGAGACAAAGGAAGGGACACACACAGAGGCAAAGCCAGAATGAGAGAGATGACAGGTACAGAATGAAGTAGATACAGAGGAAATCAAGGACAGGGTTAGACAGAGAGACAGATAAAAATACAAAAAGAGCAAATGAAGACAGAGATGAGAAACAGAAGTAAAAGTCAGGGATAGAGAGAGATTGAGATGGAGATAGAGACAGATAGAAAGGGAGAGAGAGAGAGAGAGAATGAGGTTAATATTCATGTTCCTTGCACTTCTAGCCATTTCCACTGTCACGTGGAAGGAGTCAGTTTTCCAGATTATCCCTAACTGTGAATAATGAGCAATAATGTTGAGTGAGTGTGTCACAGGAGTGGGAGTGGATGAAAAAATTAACTCAGAACACCGGACCTCACTGAACAAAACAGATAGTGCACATTTATTAAATAAATGTGGTGGAGGTGATTGGGTTGCATAGACCTGGGTTTAGGGAAAGCCTTGATTAATGGGATGAAAACTATCCTGTTGCCCATGGAATCTCAGCCTGTCTTCCAACTCCCCTCACCCTGGCCAGTGCATGTCATGCTGGTCCCATCAACCAAGTCACCAGGACCTAGACTGGGCACATCAACCTGTCCACCATCTCCCAGGCTGGTGCCATTAGTCTGACCGCCATGTCCCAGACTGGGTCCATTTCCTCAACTGCTGTATCTTCATGAAATTATATAAAAGAGATTATGTACATGCCTCAAACAACAACAACAATAACAACTTCTGGTTGATTAACACTCCTAACATTAAAAAAAGTTCCAAAGTGCTTCACAGGAGCATTATAAAACAATTTTGACAGCAAGTCACATAAGGACACATTAGAAGAGATGTCTGAAAGCTTGGTCATAGGGTAGGTTTTAGGCAGCATCTCAAAGGAGATAGAGGGCTGGAGAGGTTTAGGGAGGGAATTCCAGAGCTTAAGGACCGGACGATTAAGTCATGGCTGCCAATATGGAGGATTCAAAATAAGGGATGTGCAAGAGGCCAGAATTTGAGAACTGCAGAGATTTCCAGAGCATTCTAGAGCTGGAGGAGGTTACAGAGATAGGGAGGGGCAAGACTATGGAAGGATCCAATTGCTTTCCTTGGCATACAAAGATGGATGCCACCAGCAATGCTTCCACACACGACTATAGGATGCCTGGGCTGCAATGGGCTTCAATGGTCAAGCTGGATGCTTGGAAAATGTTTCCACTGGCTGGGAAATCTAGAACATGGGGTCACAGCCTCAGAATAAGAGGTAGGTCCTTTAGGACTGAAAAGAGGAGCAATTTCTTCACTGAGAAAATTGTGAATCTTAGGAATTCTCTATCCCAGAGAGCTGTGAGGGCTCAGCCATTTAATACATTCAAGGCAGAGATCGATACATTTTTGGGTACTAAGGGAATTATGGGATATGGGAATAGGTCGGGAAGCTGGAGTTGAGGTAGAAGGTTAACCATGATCTTGTTGAATCCGCCAACTTGACCCCTATTTCTTATATTTTTAGGTTGCTCTGTGTGATTCTCCTGAGCCAACAAAATGAGATTTATATGGGGAATGGCCCTGACTAGATTGTAATCTGGACCTAACACTTGGTTGAATGCTACAGGAACAGACATGTGAATTCGTGATTCTCCTGGCCTCCTCCTGACAATTTTGCCTACTATCCTAGCTTGTGTCCTCTGGTACCAGCCCTCCTGCCACTGGAAGCAGTTTCTTCTTAAACTTTTGTATAATTTTATAATATGATATAATATAATAAGGCACAAGTCAGGAGTGTGATGGAATACTCCCCACTTGCCTGGATGAGGGCAGCTCCAACAACACTCAAGAAGCCTGACACCATCCAGGACAAAGCAGCCCACTTGATTGGCACCCCATCCACAAACATTCACTCCCTCCACCACCGACGCACAATAGCAGCAGTGTGTATCATCTACAAGATGCACTGCAGGAACTCACCGAGGCTCCTTAGGTAGCAACTTCCAAACCCACGAATGCTACCACCTAGAAGGACAAGGGCAGCAGATAGATGGGAACCTGGGGGTTCCCTTCCAAGCCACTCACCATCCTGACCTGGAACTACATCGCCGTTCCTTTACTGTCACTGGGTCAACATCCTGGAACTCCCTCCCTAGCAGTTCTGTGGGTGTACATACAGCACAAGGACTGCAGCAGTTCAAGAAGACAGCGTACCACCACCTTCTGAAGGGCAATAAATGCTGGCCTAGCCAATGATGCCCACATGCCATGAAAGAATTTTTAAAAATGTTTTCTATTCCCCATATACTTATATATAATCCAGCAAATTTCTGTTTCGTTTCCCATGTTGTGGATTTAGTTGATTGCAGCCGAAGTAGAATACCTATCTAAGGGGATGAGAGAATAACCTGTGTTCATTCTCCTGAACATTATCTACAGATCCCAATGGAAATTTTATGTTCAGACACAAGGCTAGGGTAGGCTTGGACTCTGTGATGTCCTCCACAGTCAAATAGTCCACCGACATGCACTGTCCTTGCTCATTGCTGGAGAATGATAAAACAAAGAGTAAATATTAAAACAAAGGGTGGTCTGCTCCCTTAGAACTGTAACCCAACAAGATTGGCTATCCACAGCAGGCAGATCACTAAAGGCTAGTGGACAGGGACAAAGAAATGATTCAAAAGCCCAATGTTGGCCTTTACTTCGAGAGCTGGATACAAAGGTGTGGGGGTGACAGTTATATAAAGCTCCTATCAGACCTCATGGAGTAACTGTCTTCAGTTTTGGGCACTACACTTCAAAAACGAACTATTGGCAATGGAGGGAGTGCAGCGTCGATTCACCACAATGATTCAGGTGCTAAAAGGGTTAAATTAAGAGAGCAGGTTGCTCTGACCACTCCAGCCAAAAACTCAAGACAGGAGCCCTCCCATGACCCCGCGGCAAGTTAACGCTGGGAGCAGTGCTCCTTTCTCAGGAGAAGGTCCCTCCTTAGACAGCTGCACAGACAATCGGGTGGCTGGCAGCTTTGTAGTCCCCTCAGTGCCAGCAGGAGCGGTGGCCATGACTGTGACGACAGGCAGTCCCAATACACCAAGGAGCCCAGCTAAGTCTGGGGTTGAGCATCGGGGAATCTCAGTGTGGGGGTTGTGAGGGTGATAGTGGGGGAGGGGGGGGGGGGGGGGGGGGGGGGGGGGCTGGGTTCAAGAGGCTTGTGATGGGGCTAAAGGGTGAGGGAATGGCCAGAGTGGGGGCTATGCCTCTGATGGGCCCAGGGATCCACAGCCCACAAGGCATGGGTAAAATACCAGCAGTGGCAGGATGAGTCTCTTAAGTGGCCATTAATTGGCAACTTAAAAGCCTCAATGGGCTGAAGGGTGGGTGGGCAATGGGCAGCCCTTCAGCTCCACCCACAACCAACTCGTAAAATTTCTGACAGGCCTGGATGGGCAATGGGAAGATGACCCATTCGATTTTACAGTCTTTAAACTCTCGAGAGGGGAAGCATAAAATCCAGCCCCTTGAGTGTAGAAATTAATTAAGGGGTTGGGGGGGGGGGGGGGGTGATCTAAGAGAAGTGTTTAAGATGATTAAAGGATTCTTTAGGGTAGACAAAGAGAAACTATTCCCCCTGGTGGAGGGAGGCCAGAAGAAGGGAGCTTAACCTTAACAAGGTGCAATGTCAGGAATCTCTTCTTCATGCACAGGGTAATGGAATCTGGAACTGTCTTCCCAACAAAACTGTTGAGGCTGGGGGCATCAACTGACATTTTCAAAAGTGGGCTGGATAGAGTTTTGTTAGTCAAAGGGTTATGGAACTAAGGTGGGTAGCTAGAGTCAAGATACAGATCAGCCATGATCTGGTTGAACGGCAGAACAGGCTTGAGGGCCTACTCCCATTGCTCTGCACAGAATGAAGTGTATCAAATTCACACAGCTTCCCATCAGCATGTCAAACCACCCTCCAATGGGTACAAGGCAGTTCCTGGAAAAATAAGTACCTTTGAGTAACCTCCGGGTGGATGAGTGTCATGGCATCACGAGCTGATTTACTGAACGGGGCACACCCTTTTGAGCAGGATACATCGGTCTGTAAGTCTTCAGATCTTTTTAGCTGTTTTCCATAGTAACTCTGAGGCCAATAGAGAAGAGAATTAATCAGATTTCAGGTCTATTTTCATGCCCAGTGATACTGATTAACACAGAGTAAAACTCCCTCTACAGTGTACCATCAGGTACAGCATGTGTTAGATACAGAGTAAAGCTCCCTCTATGCTGTGCCCATCAAACACTCCCAGGACAGGTACAGCACGGGGTTAGATACAGAGTAAAACTCCCTCTACACTGTCCCCATCAAACACTCCCAGGACAGGTACAGCACGGGGTTAGATACAGAGTAAAGCTCCCTCTACACTGTCCCCATCAAACACTCCCAGGACAGGTACAGCACGGGGTTAGATACAGAGTAAAACTCCCTCTACACTGTCCCCATCAAACACTCCCAGGACAGGTACAGCACGGGGTTAGATACAGAGTAAAGCTCCCTCTACACTGTCCCCATCAAACACTCCCAGGGCAGGTACAGCACGGGGTTAGATACAGAGTAAAGCTCCCTCTACACTGTCCCCATCAAACACTCCCAGGGCAGGTACAGCACGGGGTTAGATACAGAGTAAAGCTCCCTCTACACTGTTCCCATCAAACACTCACAGGGCAGGTACAGCACAGGGTTAGATACAGAGTAAAGCTTTCTCTATATTGTCCCCATCAAACACTCCCAGGACAGGTACAGCATGGGGTTAGATACAAAGTAAAGCTCCCTCTACGCTGTCCCCATCAAACACTCCCAGGATAAGTACAGCACAGGGTTAGATACAGAGTAAAGCTCTCTCTACACTGTCCCCATCAAACACTCACAGGGCAGGTACAGCACTGTTTTGATTTATGTTAAAATATTCCGAAAGACCGATAACTTTTAAAAAAAAATTTGTATTCCCTGTGATCAACTTACAGGAATTGCACAAGATTTCAAGCTCTGTTACTTTTACTTTAACAAACAAACTGAATGCAAGTTTAATTAAACATTACTTAGTGTTACGAACGATAGAAAAAAATACCCCTTTTTAATATTTTAACATGATTGATAACCCCATGATGCATACATATACATTACAACATCCTCCCCGCAGGATTAAAGCCTTTATAGGAAATAGTCCACAGCCACTCCCAGCTACCCATGTGTTCACATCTTCCCCTTTTTCTGAGTTGTGACATCGAGTGACTGTTGTGCTTCCCTCAGTTTTCGGAGAATTCCAGAGCCGACTACCAGTAGAAAGGCCTCCTCCAGGCCTCACTAGGGCAAATCTTCCAGAGACTTGCCGCAGACTGTGCCTCTTCGATTAGAGACCATCCTCCCTCCACATTCTGCCTGGTAGCTCACAGAGGACTCGTAGCCTTCTTCATTCTGCCAACCATACTAGCTGCAGCTTTTAGTCTCTGTCCAAAAACTTGGAGACAGAAAGTCTGTCCACAGTCAGCCTCCTCTTTCCTAGAGAAAAGAGCCCCAGCCTGTTCAATCCTTCCTGTTAAGTATAAACTCTCAGCTTTGATATAATTCTAGTAAATCCTTTCAGCACCTTCTCAATGCTTCTATATTCTTTTACTAACATGGAGACCTTGCTGGACACAAATTGACAACAGCATTACCTACAAAACAACAGGACCTGTGCTTGAAATAATGTTTTGAGTTTAAAGAGCTTTGGAATGGCCTGAGGGTGTGAGAATTTCTACATAACCGCAAGCTGTGTTTATTTTTAGTGCCAGTTGGTAGCACCATCTCTTCTAAGTCATGAGGCTCTGCGTTCAAGCATTATTCCAGGACTTGAGCACAAAAATCAAGGCTGACACTCCGGTGCAGTACTGAGGGAATGCTGCTCTGTTGGAGGTGCCATCTTTTGGATGAAATGTTAAACCGAGGTCCCCAACTGCCTGCTCGTTTGGACGTAAAAGACACTGTGGCAACTATTTCCAGGTAAAGCAGGACAGTTATTGCCCCATGTCCTGGCCAATATTTATCCCTCAGTGAACATCACAGACAGATCATCTGGTCATTAACACAAGTCCTGCTTGTGAGGGCTCCCTGTGCTTATGCTGACTGCTGCATTTCCTGCATTTCACCAGTGACTACGCTTAAAAAGTGCTTCAATGGTTGTAAAGCACATTGAGATCCGGTGGTTGTGAAATACGTTACAGCCTTTTTGAAGCTGGCTGCGGCATCTTGCAGTACTGATCTTACCAATAGCCAGCGCTGTTACTCTTTAAAGCATCCCTTTACTGGCAGTTCAATGAACATTATCATCCCAGTTGGTCACAGCTTGCTGTTTGGTTTTATAAAAATCAATATTTTGGCTTTATAAATAATTTTAGTTTGAACCTTATACCTGGACCTTGAGTCTTCATCTTATTCTATTTATAGCCTTTGGAAGAAATTTAATCTCAGCTTGTCCCAAATGTTAATTTGGAGAAAAAAGTAATTCAGCCAAAACAATTGTTTTGCGAACTTTATTCTAATCTTTGCAGAAATTAATGCATTTTTTTAAAGATACAAAAATTCAGTTTTCATATAAAGTTATAAAAAAAATCTTGAGGAACAGCACACTGGGGTCTGAATGATGATTAAGGTGTTAATCACCTTATACAACTCCCAACACCAGGAGGTGTCTGATCAATGTTGCTTCAGTGTTGGAGATCATAATGTTGTTCAATCATAAGCAGAGCTTTGAAATCTACAACAAAAACAGAATTACCTGGAAAAACTTAGCAGGTCTGGCCGCATCGGCGGAGAAGAAAAGAGTTGATGTTTCCAGTCCTCATGACCCTTCCACAGAACTTTGAAATCTACACCCTGTCCATCAGCAAGAGCCCACTAATCCTAGCTTCACCATAACCAGGTCTGCAATGGGGAACAGATGTTGGGAGAAGAATTTGAGCAATGTTAGAAGATTAAGTTTTAAGGGAGCATTTTGAAGGTGGAGAGAGAGAGAGAGAGAGAAAGAGTCAGAGAGAATCCTTAGATTCTGGAAAAGTCCCAGAGAATTGGAAAACTCCCACGTAACACCTTTATTCAAAAGGGGAGGAAGAGGTAACTATAGGTCAGTTAGCTTAGCATCTGTCATTGGGAAAATGTTACAGTCTGTTATAAAGGATGTAATAGTAGAGCATTTAGAAATACATAATATAATCAAGCAGAGTCAGCATGGCTTCCTGAAGGGGAGACCATGCCTTACAAATTTATTAGAATTCTTTGAGCAGGTACCAAGCAGGATAGATAAAGGGGGACCAGTAGATGTAATATATTTAGATTTCCAAAAGGCATTCGATCAGGTGGCGCACACAAGGCTACTTAATAGGATAAGAGCCCATGGTGTTGGGGGTAATATATTAGCATGGATAGACGATTGGCTAACTAATAGAAGACAGAGACTAGGGATAAGAGGGTCATTTTCAGGATGGCAACCTGTAACTAGTGGACTGCCACTGGGATCAGTGCTGGGGCCACAATTATTTATAATATATATTAATGACTTAGATGATGCAAGTGAATGTGCTATCGCCAAGTTTGTGGATGACACAAAAATAGGTGGGAAGGCAAGTGGTGATGATGACACAAGAGTATACAACGGGATATAGACAGGTTAAGTGAGTGGGCAAAAACTTGACAAATACAATATAATGTGGGAAAATATGAGGTTATGCACTTTGGCAGAAAGAATAGAGGAGCTGAATATTATTTAAATGGAGAAAGCTGCAGCACAAAGGGATTTGGGGGTCCTCGTGCATGAATCACAAAAAGCTAGCATACAAGTTGAGCAAGTGACAGGGAAGGCAAATGAAATGTTGGGCTTTATTTCAAAGGGAATGAAGTATAAAAATAGAGAAGTCTTGCTAGAGCTATACAAGACACTAGTTGGACCACACGTGGAATACTATGAACAGTTTTGGTCCCCTTATCAAAGGAAAGATATACTGGCATTGGAGACAGTCTAGAGAAGTTTCACTAGGTTGATCCCGGGTATGGAGGGATTTTCTTATGAGGAGAGGTTGAGTAGGTTGGGCCCGTACTCATTGGAGTTTAGAAGAATGAGATGCGACCTTATTGAAGCATATAAGATTCTTAGGGGGCTTGACAGGGTAGATGCTGAGAGGTTGTTTCCCCTTGTGGGAGAGTCTAGGACCAGAGGGCATAATCTCAGATTGAGGGGTCACCCATTAAGGCAGAGATGAGGAGGAATTCCTTCTCCCAGAGGGTAGTGAATCTGTGGAATTCTTTACCGCAGAGGGCTGTAGAAACTGGGTCATTAAATATATTCAAGACTGAGATAGACAGATTTTTAATCCATAAGGGAATCAAGGGTTATGGGGAAAAGGCAGGAAAGTGGAGTTAAAGGTTATCAGATCAGCCATGATTTCATTGAATGGCAGAGCAGACTCGATGGGCTGAATTACTCACTTCTGCTCCTACGTCTTATGCTCTTCTATGGAGGGAGATAAATAGCCAGGCTGAGGGCTCCAGAATGCAGATGTTGCAATGGATGTGGAGCCCACTGTCCCTCCTGATCAGTCACAGCTGACTGTAAGTACAAGAGCAAACCCGATCTTAGCTGAGGTTACAACCCAGCAGGTTAAAATGATCTCAGACTCCAACTCTTGTGACCTGTGCTATGGATAAGCACTAAAAGTGTCATGCTATTTCCTCTATCCCCCATGGTTAGCCCTTAATTACTCTGTATAGCTCACCGTCAGCCTCTGATTTTTTTTGGGTGTGTGTGTGTGTGCACACGCACCTGTGTTTCAGTGTAAGGGTCCAACACATACAATGTTAATGTGGGTCTGAGTACAGTGGCATAAAACAGCACATGACCTGCACCCAGATTCAGCCGCATGTTGGACGGAGCTGTGTGTACCAGCAAGCATGGAGATAGCTCCTAGCTTGTACCCTTTACTGTACATTTGTGAGTCAATAAAGATGTAAGTATGACTTTGAAGACTTCTTCAGACCTATCGAACTGTAACCAACTTAATGTTTAATTAGACAAGGAACGTCTACCTTGAAGAAGTATTGCTCTTCTCTCCAATAGGATTTCCACCTCTCTCTTTTGCCCTGTTCACCTTCATTGCTTTCCATTTCTCTCCTGGTGTTTGACAAGGTGTTTACTAAAACTCGCTTTCACAGCCATATTTCATTCCTCAGTGACTGAATCCATCTCCGACATACCCCATGTGGATTCCAACTGAAGTTCCATCCCTCATGTTTCAAACCCACCCAGGATTACAGGTATCCCTGGGACATACAACGCTCCTCGGACTGTTGTTCCCATCGCATCCTGATCCACACTCAGTGCCATGCGCCGCCATATGAACACATTCGACCTCTCCCTCCAGCAGCACGGACTCACCCTATCTCTAAGCTGTCCTTGCTCCCAGTTTCATTTTATTCTTCGTCTCATCTGACGCCTCAACAAGAAACTTTGTCTTTTTCTTTCAGGTGCAAAGGAACACAAGCTCCAACAGCTCATCGACACCAACGCCCATCCAGGACCCTCCACCCCTGCCTGTCCCTCCGTCCCCACCCCATCTTCCAATCCCAGCCACAGCCGTGTATTCACTATACCCCCCTGACTTTCCCCTCTTTGATGCTGAACATTCAGTGCTCAACAAAAACTCAGTTTCATACCCTTATGCCCTCACCTCAATGAATTTCGGGCTCGGCACGATGCTGAACTCTTCTGTTGCCGTCTTCGTCTCCATGCTCACTTCTTTGGGCAGGAGTCCTCTCCTTGTTCAAAGGATCCTTTTACTCGTCTCCAATATTCTCCCTCCACCTGGACCCCTCCCTCTGGATTCTGACCTGCTCTTGATCTTTTCATTGAGAACTGTCGGTGTGACATCAGTCGTCTCAATTTCTCTGCTCCTCTCACCCACTCTAACCTGTCTCTCTCTGAACTTGCTGCACTGCGTTCTCTCAGGTCCAACCCTGACATTGTCATCAAACCCGCTGACAAGGGTGGTGCTGTTGTTGTCTGGCGCACTGACCTTTACCTCGCAGAGGCTGAGCATCAACTCTCAGACACTTCCTCCTACCTCTCCCTGGACCATGACCCCACCACTGAACATCAAGCCATTGTTTCCAGGACTGTCACTGACCTCATCTCCCCTGGAGATCTTCCCCCCGTAGCTATAAACCTCATAGTTGCCCAACCTCGGACGGCCCGCTTCTACCTCCTACCCAAAATCCACAGACAGGACTGTCCTGGCAGACCGATCGTGTCAGCCTGTTTCTGCCCCATGGAACTCATTTCTTGTTATCTTGACTCCATTCTCTCTCCCCTTTTCCAGTCTCTGCCCACCTACATCCGCAATTCCTCTCACGCCCTACATCATATTTCCTGTTCCCTGGCCCCAACCGCCTCCTCTTCACCATGGACGTCCAATCCCTCAACACCTCCATCCTCAACGGGAGGGTCTGCGTGCTCTCCGCTTCTTCCTCGAACAGAGGCCTGAACAATCCCCATCCACAACTACTCCCCTCCATCTGACTGAACTTGTTCTCTCACTGAACAATTTCTCCTTAAACTTGTTTCATTTCCTCCAAATAAAAGGTGTGGCTATGGGTACCCGCATGGGCCCCAGTTATCTCTGTTTGTTTATGGGGTATGTGGAACATTCCTTGTTCCAGTCCTACTCAGGCCCCCTCCCACAACTCTTTCTCCGGTACTTCAATGATTACTTCGGTGCTTCTTCATGCTCTTGTCTGGATCTGGAAATATTTATTAATTTTGCTTCCAATTTCCACCCCTCTATCATTTTCCTTCCCTTTCTTGACCTCTCAGTCTCAATTTCTGGTGATAGACTGTCCACCAATATCCATTACAAGCCTACCGACTCCCACAGCTACCTCAACTACAGCTCCTCACACCCCGCTTCCTGTAAGGACTCCATCCCATTCTCTCAGTTCCTTCGCCTCTGTCGCATCTGTTCTGATGATGCCACTTTCCAAAACAGTTCCTCTGACATGTCCTCCTTCTTCCTTAACCGAGGTTTTCCACCCACGCTGGTTGACAGGGCCCTCAACCGTGTCCGGCCCATCTCCCGCGCATCCGCTCTAACACCTTCCTCTCCCTCCCAAAAACATGATAGAGTCCTCCTTGTCCTCACTTATCACCCCACCAGCCTCCACGTTCAAAGAATCATCCTCCGCCATTTCTGCCTACTCCAGCATGATGCCACTACCAAACACATCTTCCCTTCACACCCCCCCCATCCCCACCCCCCCCCGGTGGCTTTCCACAGGGATTGTTCCCTCCGGGACACCCTGGTCTACTCCTTCATCCCCTCCCTACACCTCAACTCCCTCCCACAGCATCTTCCCATGCAATCGCCGAAAGTGCAACACCTGCCCCTTTACTCCCCTTCTCCTCACCGCCCAAGGGCCCAAACACTCATTTCAAGTAAAGCAGCACTTCACTTGCACTTACCTCAATTTAGTCTACTGCATTCGCTGCTCCCAATGTGGTCTCCTCTACATTGGAGAGACCAAACGCAGACTGGGTGACCGTTTTGTGGAACACCTTCGGTCTGTCCGCAAGCATGACCCAGACCTGCCTGTCACTTGCCATTTTAACACACCACCCTGCTCTCAAGCCCACATGTCCGTCCTTGACCTGCTGCAATGTTCCAGTGAAGCTCAACGCAAACTGGAGGAACAGCACCTCATCTTCCGATTAGGCACTTTGTAGCCTTCTGGACTTAATACTGAGTTCAACAATTTCAGATCATGAACTCTCTCCTCCATCCCAACCCCCTTTCTGATCCCCCTTTTTCCAATAATTTATAATTTTTTTACACTATATTTTTTTCTTTTCCCTCCTATTTTTAAATTTATTTTGATCTATTGTTTCATCGCCACCTTTTAGTCCATTTTGATCCCTTACCTCCACCCCACCCACACTAGGGCCTTCTGCCACTAGCTTGCTTCCCTTAATGTCCCCATTAGCACATCCTTTAGATAATATCACCACCGTCAACACCCCTTTGTCCTTTTGTCTATGACATCTTTGGCAGTCTCTTCTTGGCCTCCACCTATCACTGGCCCTCTATCGAGCTCTCCTGTCCCACCCCCTTCTAGCAGCTTATAACTCATCTCATTTCTATATGTCTTAGTTCTGATGAAGAGCCATACGGACTTGAAACGTCAACTGTATCCCTCTCCGCAGATGCTATCAGACCTACTGAGTTTTTCCAGGTATTTTTGTTGTTGAACTATAACCAACACCTGACAGCATGTGTCTGTTTGTGTGTGTGTGTGTGTGTGTGTGTGTGTGTGTGTGTGTGTGTGTGTGTGTCTTTCTGTCTGTCTGTTTCTGTGTGTGTCTGTCTGTCTCTGTGTATATCTGTTTGTTTGTGTGTGCCTCTGGCTGTGTGTACATGTCTGATATAGTTAGCTTTGTGTGTTTGCATGTGAGTGTGTGTGTGAGGGTCTGTTAGTCTATATATGTGCCTGTGTGCATGTGCA
Organism: Carcharodon carcharias; assembly: GCF_017639515.1. Classification (NCBI taxonomy): domain Eukaryota; kingdom Metazoa; phylum Chordata; class Chondrichthyes; order Lamniformes; family Lamnidae; genus Carcharodon; species Carcharodon carcharias. Next base: position 12,104,585 of record NC_054484.1, on the reverse strand, counting down.
CCTGTGTGTAACATAGTGGTGTTAGGACCTAGTGGGAGTAAGAAACACAGGAATAACTGGCAGTCGCCTTGAGTAATGGGCAACACCCTGTGTCTAATGCTCACCATTGTTATGGTAATAAGTTCCCAAATTGAATTGAAATACGATTCTTTCTAAAGTGAGTTCTCCCACATTAGCACTGAATTCTGCACCTCTCCCTCATGCAGTTGCTGCTCCCTTGCTTTTCAAGAGTGTATGCTGTGTGTTACACATTAAACTAAACAGTTTGAATAATGTCACAACAATGCCCCAATCCTCTTACCTTCACCTGATCCCGAATGGAGGTGTCCTCCAGGCTCATGTCTGTGCAGAGGAAGGGGGTTGAGGCCTGAAGTCAGCACAAAATCCTTGCCTTTAACAGGGCCTGACTGCAGTGTTCAACACAAGAGATTTACAGCGTCCTCTACTCTGTCGTCACAGACTGGCTGGGGCAAAGGGCACTGAATGGCCTCACGCTAAAACCTGATCAGTGGAGGACATGAGCTTTGCAAGAACAATGAGGAATAAATGCTGGCCTTGCCAGCAGGGCACGCACAACTCTTCCTGGCACCTTCCTGGTTGGTGGCAGGAGTTGCAGGCAGTGAAAAGAAAATCATGACATTTTTATTAATAACTGAAATGGGTTGGACGAGGCACACCCAACACTTTGAATGGTATGTGTAATTTGATCATTGCCAGGCAAGCGGACCCCAGAATTTGAGACGCTGCTGGGAGCTTGTCCGGGGAAGTTGCAAATCATGTGAGCAGGGTGATACAATGACGTAGTTAGCTTTGTGATGGATGTTTTGTCAGGTGTTCTGCGATTATATTTACGCCTCGTTCTTGGACTGGAAAAATAAAAGACTTTATACTCCAATTAGTCAGTTAGTTGCACCTTTGGAATTTTATGCTTTTCTTCCTTTTTTTCTGAAAGCAATAAGAATACATAATTTGGGAATGAAGAGGCCAGTGGTCAAGGCTGCAATTTTAAGGCAGAAACATTGATCATAATTCAATAGCACAGGCACAGTCACTGTGGCCAGTGACAAAGTCACTGTGGCCAGTGGCACAGTCACTGTGGTCAGTGGTCCAGTCTGACACACGTGGCAAGGCCTGATGCCATCGCCCTGCACACAGCCAGACTGGCTGCCAGCTGACCCTCACTGAGGGATGGCTTGAGGGAGGGGGAAGACCTTCCACCTGCCGCTGGCCTGTGGCAAGGACTTCACCCAATCAGGCTTGCTGCCTGAGCTCCTGAGCATTCATACAGGGAGAAGCCTTTCCGTGGTGTGAAATGAGTGATTCAGAGGCCGGAATGCTGCCTCCCTGCTCCTAACCTCCTGCTATAGTTCAGCCCAACATCTACGCACATCTTCCGGATTGGCACTACCCACCATGCCCATCGTTGCTGGTTCGACTCACCACCAGCATATCACCCACTGGGGCAGGCAACAAGCGGCTCCCAGTTCAGAGTCAGCTTTGTAGGTCCTGGGCGCAAGTGCACCAATTAAGTAGGCATACGCAGTCCCAAAACAGATGCTTTTCATTCATTCATGGAATGTGGGCATTGCTGGCAAGGCCAATATTTGCTGCCCATCCCTGGTTGCCCTGGAGAAGGTGGCGGGGAGCTGCCTTCTTGAACCGCTGCAGTCCATGTGCTGTTAGGGAGGGAGTTCCAGAGTTTTGATCCAGCAACTGTGAAGGAATGGAGATATATTTCCAAGTCAGGATGGTGAGTGACTTGGAGAGCGACAGAACACAGCGCACACAGCCCTGCCACTGATGTCTTTAAGCTTTCTATCCCTGTGTATGTGTTCTCTTGTGCCTAGTTTAAATAAATAAACCCACAACGTGTTTAGCCAATTCCTTATGAGTGATTGGTGACTTAAAATCGTTATAAAAACACAACAGTCTATTGTTCCCTGAACCCTGGGGAAACCTGCGATCACCGCAAAGCCTCTGGCTTGTTCAAGTTGACTGTGTCGGTCCATTGAAAATGCAACTTACTGACCTGCCCTTCGAAACATTGCATCTGTAAGGCCCTTAATACAGTGATGGGCAGCAGGCTGCGTAATGCCTCTGAGGCCTCCGCAGGCTGCCTGAAAGGATTCAGTGGCAAAGAAATTCAGTGCAACAGGCACCTTTACAGCTACTGGCTTTGGATGACCACCCACGCAGTTGGAAGCTATCTCCCCTGCCATCATCTCACAGACAGAGGTCACTGCCGCTCTGGAGAGCCTTAGTCTCCTCTGGCAATGTGTCTCTGATATTTGAAGGTAACCTATTTAGCAGCATAAGTCCCTAGCGCCTGCTCCAGCGTACTGCCTCCATCGGCTACTTGCTCTGGCATGGGTCTGTCACCCTCATGCATCACCAGTGCATCCTGACCCTTGCTATCTGGCCTTCTTCCTCTCTCTCTCAATCTCCTCCCCCTGGCTGGAGGATGTGTCTTCCACAGATACCACGATCGCCATGGATACCACTACCACCATGTTTTTACAACCAAAAGGATGAGGTACAGTGGATGGTCTAAATCCACTTTTCTGCAACTACATGGCCTTAAAACAGCAAAGGCAACCCCCCTGGAAACACAGCTTCCAATAGCAGACGATAGCAGCACTCACAGCAACCTGGTCTGCTGAGGTCAAACTAAGGACCCAGCTGATGACGTTTAACCCATCATAATCCTTCAGTGAAAAAACAAAACAAAAAAAAACCCACCTGGCGTGATTCACACCCTCTAAGAGTTTTACTTTTCCCTTCAAATTATTATTCCAGTCAATTGCCACATTAACAAGCTTAACTAAGCAACTACATTGTATTTGAATGAGATGGGTGGGTTCTCTCAATTTCTAGGCCCATCCGCCCTACCGTATAATCGAGTTTGGGTGTGATAATGTCGGAAATGCGATCCAACTTCATCATGCCTGACACTATGTCAGCATAGTTGCAGTACAGGCCTGTTTTTGCCACATGTTATTCGGCCCGTTGATTCTACTTCTCACTCTACAGATGCTGCTAGACCTGCTGAGTATTTTGAGTATGTCCTATTTTTATTGCAGGTTTCCAACACCTGTAGTGCTTTGCTGGAGTTTAGGAGAATGAGCGGAGTGTGGTTGCTTGTCAGGAATATCATGCCTTCTGCATATATGTCATCCCTATGACCATCCCAGCTCTCCACTGGAACTGTTCATGTGTCTAGCTGAAGCCTGTGCCCTGAACTACGTCCCCTCCCCTATGGCAGGGACTCAGGAGAACAGAAGACCAGGAACTCGGGCGGGGATGGAGGGGAACAAAGCCTGGGACTTGGGGTGGTGGTGGTCATGGTGCTGTGTGTGTGTGTGAGATGGCAGGAATGGTGTCAAAAAGGACAGGAACCATGGAGGTGCAAAAGATCCAAAATTTGGGGTGAGGGAGGAGGTCGGGCACTTGGGGCAGGGGAGAGGGTTAGGAACTCAAAAAAGGCATTAGCAACTTTTCATCCCAAGGATCTTGACAGGAACATTATAAAACTAAGTATGACACTGGGCTACATAAGGAGATATTAGGTCAGATGACCAAAAGCTTGATCAAAAAGTTTGTTTTAAGAAGTGTTTTAGAGGAGGAAAATGAGATACAGGGGCAGAGAGGTTTAAGGAGGGAATTCCAGAGCTTAGGGCTAAAGTAATGAAGGCATGGCTGCCAATAGCGGAGCAATTAAAATCAGGGATGCCCAAAAGGCCAGCATTAGATGAGCTCAGATACCTCAGAGGATTATAAGGACAGGAGGAAGTTACGGAGACATGGTGAGATTTGAAACCAATGATCAGGATTTTAAGATTGAGGCATTGCCCAAACAGAAGCCAGTGTCCGTCAGTTAGCACAGGACTAATAGGTGAATGAGATGTTTCACGTTAAGACATAGGCAGCAGACTTTTGTCTGAGCTCAAATACATGGACAGTAAAATGTGGGAGACCAGCAAGGAATACATTGACATAGTTAAGCCTGGAGGTAACAAAGGCATGAATGAGGGTTTCAGTAGCAGATGGGCTGAGACAGAGGTTGAGCCAGGCAATATTATGAAGATGGGAATAGGCAGTCTTAGTGATGACATGAACATGAGGTCAGGAGCTCATCTCAGAGTCAAACGTGACACCAAGGTTGCAAAGAGTCTGATGTGGTCAACCATGTCAAAGACTGCAGACAGCCCGAGAAGGATGAGGAGGGAAAGTTTACTCTTGTCAAAGCCACAAAGGATGTACATTGTGATTTTGGTATGAGCTGTTTCAGTACTGTGGTAGAGGTGGAATCCTGATTGGAGGGATTCAAACATGGAACAGATGAGAATGGATTTGGGAGGTGACAACACATTAAGGGAGAAAAAAGGAAGCTTGGAAATATGTCACCATTCCTTCATTGTCGCTGGGTCAAAATTCAGGAACTCCCTCCCTAACAGCACTGTGAGTGTACCTACACCACACAGACTGCAATGGTTCAAGAAGGCAGCTCACCACCACTTTCTCAAGTGAACTAGGGATGGGCAATAAACGCTGGCCTAGCCAGCGATGCCCATGTCCCATGAATGAATAAAAAATAGGACAGTTGGGTTAGTGCAAATAGGGTTGAAGTGTTTACATGCAGCGAGTCTTGGGCAACATTCAGGCTTGGGATAGTAAATGGCAAGTAACTTTCGCACCACACGAGTGCCAGGCAATGGCTGTCTCCAACAAGAGATAATCTAACCATCTCCTCTTGGGGCTGGATTTTACACTAAATGAGGGGGTAAGGGAGGTGGAAGGGGAAGGGCACAGTCTGCTCACACCTGCCCGTACTGTTACATTAAGTCGAACCAAGTATGAGCCAGCCAATTGGCATGGTGAAGATGGGCTCTGTGGAAAATCAAGTGCTGTTATGGCACAGCAGATGGTAAATGCTAAGCTGCTCAAATCGCAGAGGCCTTGAATTCAGTAGTAATAAGTCCACCGAGTCTCAGAGGTATATTTTTACAAAACTAAATTAAACATTTATTGATAAAATAAATAATTTTAAGCACATACATAGGTCCACAGACTATTACTATGATAACTCCTAGCCCTCCTAATTAATCTGAATCCCATTTAGGCAACAGTAAACACAAAATAGATTTTAACAGACCCAGGCAAAGTACACAATACAATGAATTATTTTAGCTTCAGTCCCTGTAGGCAGCAGCTTGGCACATAGAGGCTGGAGCCTTTTTGCACTTGTTTGATCTTAAATTGGCTTCTTATCCTTAGCTCCACATAGCCTTCTCTCCTTTATACAAATTTTCGCCTTTGAATGCAAATTTCATTGTTTTACTTTGTCTTTGGACTTTATCTTTCTAATAATAAAAACCATTCACAGTACCAATTTTATCAGTAAGCTTTGGGAAAAATAAGCACGCAGGCTTCTTCTGGCTAAGTGTACCATTTCACTCTCTCCTTTGAAAATTCAAACTACTCTGGCTTATCTAAAAATGCAAATTTTCTTTTGCACCTCACATTCTAAAACTTTAGCCACAATTACTTATTTAGCATTTCAAACCTAGTTTCTCTTCTGATACATCAAAGCTTTCAGACCAGCTGTCTTTAATTCGATTAAGTCACACTATCCAGACCCCACTATTCCTACTTTACACTAAACCCCAATGACATTTTGAAAATTGTTATAATTTTATGACAAGCGTCTAAGGCAGGACATCTGCAGGGAGAAGAGTTAGGATGTGAATCAGAAGCCAGTCTCGACCACCAATTTAAAGGCGTTTTGCCCTCTCACTCTCTCCTTAATTGTTTTTTTCAGTCTGTAGAACCTGAACAAATCAACAGACTAACATGTAAATGCTGTCACCCTCAGCAGCCGACTCTGTTGCTACTTTCACCCGTGGATCTGGTTGCATGCCTTTTCATCCCTCCCTACGTACCTGGTACTGTTCACTCGCAACATTTTTCATGTCCCCCACCAGGTGTCCCTTTAAATGAGAGGCCATGACCTCCTCTGGGTCATGGTCATCGGCTATGTCTGCTGGACGTCACACCTCCGATGGATCGGGGGAATGACAATCCAGCAACGTCATGGGTGGAAAACCCACTGTGCAGACATTAATTGGTTTATCGCTGTCTTGCATGGTGTGCTGCAACGGTGGGAGTTAGCAATCCACCCACAACATGGTGCCAGTCCTGCCCACGTAAACGTGTAGTATTATTCAGCTCAACATTTCAGGTCTGTGACCTTTCATCAGAACCTTTCATCCAGGCAATACAAGCCGAGTCTACTCAATCACTCCTCAGAGCACAATCCCCTTATTCCAGTCTAGTGCACAATTGTTGCACTCCGTTCCAGGGCAAGTATGTTCTTCACTAGATAAGGAAACCAAAACTGCGCACCGTGCTCCAGGTGTAGCCTCAACAATGTCCCATATAACTGTAGTAAGACTTCTTTACTCTTAAAGTCCAATCCCTTTGTAACAAAAGCTAATATACCATTTGCTTTCCTAACTGCTTAGTCTTAATTACGCACAAATTAACTTTCTGTGGTTAGTGTACAAGGACACCCAAATGTCTTTGAGTATTTCCCAGTCTTCCACTGTTAAAAATTCATCACCATTTTTATTCTGCTTTCCCAAGTGGATCACTTCACACTTCTGCACATTGCATTCCATCTGCCTTGTTCTTGTCCACTCACTGAACCACTTTCTATCCCTCAGCGGCATCTTTGTGTCCTGATCACAGCTTACTTGCCACCTGGCTTAGCACTGTGAGCAAACCCGTGTATATTATACTCAGTGTCCTCGTCTAAGCCAGGAACATAATTTGTAAATGGCTGATGCTCCTCTGAGGGTGGGCTGCACTGACAGAGGTGCTGTTTTTTGGATGAGATTTTAAACTAAGGCCCCATATGCCTTCTTTGTAAGGCTGCCAACCCTTCAGGAATGGCTTGGATTCTCCAGGAGTTGAAAATAAATATCCAGAACACTGCTGTGTGCAACCCTGGAGAAAAATCGAGACATTAAAAAAGATTTCTCTTTACCAGATATAAACCTTTTAAAAATGAGGAAGAAAGGTTGTTTGGGCAATGAGTCTTTTTGCTTTCCAATTGGCATTGGAAGGCAGTGCATCACAAGGATGGATGTGTTGACCGACAGATGGCTAAAGCGTGGAACAAGTCATGTGATAAAGACTACATTTAATCCTTGTGATGGAAAAGTTAAGTCTGAAGCATTTTCAACAATCTTCAGCCAGAAGGATCCAGTGCATAATCCATCTTGGTCTCCTCCGGAGGTCCCCAGAATCACAGATGCCAGCCTTCAACCAATTCAATTCACTCCATATGATATCAAGAAACTTCTAAAGGCACTGGATACTGCAAAGTCTATGGGCCCTGACAATATTCTGGCAATGGAACTGAATACTTGTGCTCCAGAACTTGCCGCGCCCCTAGCCAAGCTGTTCCAGTACAGCCACAACACTGACATCTACCTGGCAATGTGGAAAATTGCCCAGGTATGTCCTGTGCACAAAAAGCAGGGCAAATCCAACACGACCAATTACTGCCCCATCAGTCCACTCTTGGATCATCAGCAAAGTGATGGAAGGGGTCATCACCAATGCTACCAAGCAGCACTTGCTTAGAAATAACCTATTCACTGGTGCTCAGTTTGGGTTCTGCCAGGGTCACTCCCTTCCTGACCTCATCACAACCTTGGTTCAGACATAGGCAAAGGTGAGGTGAGGATGACTGCCCTAGACATCAAGGCAGCATTTTACTGAGAGTGGCATCAAGGAGCCCGAGCAAAACTGGAATCAATGGGAATCAGGGGGAAAACTCACCACTGGTTGGAGTCATACCTAGCACAAAGGAAGATGGTTGTCATTGTTGGAGGCCAGTCATCTCAGTTCAAGGACATCACTGCAGGAGTTCCTCAATGTGGTGTCCTGGGCCCAACCATCTTCAGCTGCTTCATCAATGACCTTCCTTCCATCATAAGGTCAGAAGTGGGGATGCTCGATGATGATTGCACAATGTTCAGCACCATTTGCGACTCCTCACATACTGAAGCAGTCCATGTCCAAATGCAGCAAGACCTGGATGATATCCAGGCTTGGGCAGACAAGTGGCAAGTAACACTTGCGCCACACAAGTGCCAGGCAATGACCATCTCCAGCAAGAGAGAATCCAACCATTGCCCCTACCATCTTCAAAATGCACTGCAAGAATTCACCAAGGTTCCCTACAAGGCACCTTCCAAAACCCATGGCTGCTGCCATCTAGAAGGACAAGGGCAGCAGGCACATGGGAAAACCACCTGGAAGTTCCCCTGAAAGAATATAAAAGAAATTTAATCACAGTTCATAACCCTACTTCATTGGTTTTTGTAAAGGATCCTGTGGCACTATTCAAAGAGCAGTAGAGCTCTCCAAGTGTCCTGGTCAATGTTCATCCCTTAACCAACTAAAGATTGTTTAACTCATCATTTTCACATTGCTGTTTGTGCGAGCTTGCCGTGCTCAAATTGGCGGCCAAATTCCTTACATTACATCAATGACTACATTTCAATAAATATTTCATTACCTTTAAAGCACTTTGGGACATGCTGAGTTCATGAAAGGTGCTACAGAAATGGAAATGATTCTTTCTATCAGTTCACTGTGAAAAAATAATCTGAACGTTACCTTCATAGTTTCCCATGACTCTCCTCATCCTGAAGCTATGCTTTCTTCCTACTCCCCAAAATTTCTCTGGATGACCAACTCCTGGTTTGATGGAACCTTTCATCCCATCCTCTGCCCTTACATTTGGTCATTAAAGTTGTTCAATTAAAGTCAATTATATAGTGCTCCATTAATATAAGTGCTATCCATGTAAATAGTGGTATTCCTCTGGGCCAACTCCATCCACTGCTGGACTTAACAAATAGTGGCCTCTGTATCTCTTCACCTCTAGGCACTAAGTGTAGATTGAGGTATTGTTCCATCGAAATACAGCCACCCTGACCCTTCATTGATCTAAGTAGTCATTCTGCAAATACCAGCCTGAACAGTGAATGTTAGCAGGCTATTTGAGTGTGAAGTGCATCACTAATGAGCCTAATCCTGCCCTCAACTGACCCCTCTACACACACACAGGCCGGAATTTTCTGGCCCGGTTGGCATCAGGCATCTTGGTGGGCGGGCGGTGGGGGGGTTGTTGGTGGGCTCTGACAATATGGTGAGATGGCCAAAAATCGGCTTTACGCCATTGTGAAACCAGTTTGCGATCGTCCGCTCCACCTGTCAACAGCGGGCTGCATTTCCTGCCGCTGCACACGAGGAACCGAATTTCAATACTTTAGCATCTCATTATAAGCCCTGCTTGCTGGAATCATGCCCTCACGTCAAATATATCGCCCATGTCAGTGTGGCTTCAGGGTGGCAGCTTCACGACTGTCTTTAAATGGTGTGCTTCTGGCAAGTGGGTAGCTGAGACCATTCAGCTGCAGCTCCACTGACACGCTTGAAGTCAGACCTCTGAAGATTTCTTGCCCACTCAAGCAATGTAAAAGCATGAAAGTGCCACCAAATGCTCCAGAAACTTTTGCCCTTGGGTGCAGACTGCAAATTAATGTGCGATTCAGGGGGCAGTACAGCAATTGGCCGACCGGGAAAGTTGTAGATTCCCCTTGTGAAAGGCAGCCATGGTGCAGTCACTGGTGGAGATGCTCACAGCCCCTTACAATGTCTTTATTCAGGTTTGGAACCGTATCCCTCACGGTTCAAGCTAACAGCGAGGCCTTGCAGTGCGGGTTAGGAGAATGCCTGCGCCTGAGCTGAGACCACAGCATGCAGTCCAAAGACCAAAAATGTCGCCAATCGGTCAAGTGGAGTGGGGCGGAGGTGGGTGGGGTTTCAGACAGCCAATGAGTGCACCACATACTTGCCATCCAAGTGATGGCCAGCACTCCCCGGCATGTGTCAAGGGGCCTTCAGACTTAAGCAAGAGAGTTTCTTGGGGGACATACGCTAACTCATGCATCTCTCTCTTTGATCCTGCAAGGGGCCAACATCAGGATCTTGGAGGCTGGTGACTTAGCGGTATGCCGCATGGCTTTCAGAGACCAGAGAAGAAGAAGAGAGCAGTGGGGGATCCTGGCTTGGCAAAGGGAGGAGCACCTCCCTCAAGGTAAAGGGGCAGCAGAGCCTGCTGCGCACACAGCTGAAGATCCACAGAGAGCCGTCGCTAGTAGATGCTTTGCTAGACACAGCACCTATAGATGGCACTTGTCTGTCCTGCAGATGATTGAGAACCAGTGTTGCCGAAGACTGGGCATGTCTGGGGAACAGGTTGGTCAATTAAATCACCTGCTGCAGGATTTGGTGCCACCTGGACATGCAGGGCATCCACTGCCAGTGGCCGTGAAAGTGACTGCGAAGCTCAATTTTCATGCCAGTGGCTCCTTCCAGGGCTCCACAGGTGACCTGTGCAGGATCTCGCAAGGCTCCACTCACCAGTGTATCCAGGAGGATGCTATTTTCGTGAAGGCACAGAACTTTGTGCATTTCGCCCGGGATCAGGAAAGCCAGGAAGCAAGAGCGCTGGGATTTGCACAGATCTCAGGTTTCCCACAGGTGCAGGGAGCCATCGACTGTACTCACGTGGCGCTTAGATCTCCATGGCAACAAGCAGCCAACTTCGTCAACCATAAGGGCTTCCACTCGCTGAATGTTCAGCTGGTGTGCGACCACCACAAACACATCCTACAGGTCTGCGTACAATTCCTGGAAGCATCCTCGACTCCGACATTATTAGTAGCTCTCAGATCCCTGACATTGTCCAGGGTCCAGAGAGGCTGTAGGGTTGGATCCTCAGGGACAAGGGCTACCGACAGAGGATGTGGCTGATGATACCTGAGCAATGGTATACAGAGGCTCATGCCACGGCCTGGACTTTGGTGGAGCAAATGATAGACATATTCAAAATAAGGTTCTGGTGCCTGCTGCTCACTCCATAACCTGGTGCTGCAAGGGGGGCGGGGGAGGACCTGGCTGACGGGGAGATGGAAGAGCTGCACGTCTCCTCTGATGAGGAGGACATTGAAAGGGATGATGGTGATGAGGTCCTGCCTCATCTGACCAGTGCCATCGCATTGGCCGGACGAGACGGGCATGCATGGGAGGCCCTCATAGCCACAAGATTGGTGGAAGATGATGATGAGATGCAGTGAGGACAATCTTGACATCCTTACCTTGCATCTGTGAACCTTTGACTCCTGTATGGCTGATGGCAGTGCACATACCCTTAGTGCTCAGGCTTATGTCATTGAGACACAACGAAGGCCCTAATAGTTGCTAGATTCCAGGAGGATGATGAAGACATGCAGTGAGGACACTCCATAGATCTTCATGTAGCCTCTGTGAATGTCTGGCTGAAGGTAGTTCACTTGCACTTTGTGATCAGGGTCATATCATGGAGATGCAGCTGTGAAACTTTAAATGCACCTGATCCTTTGTCCGCCTTCAGCACCTGACCCCGTCAGGAGCACAGCATCACTGGTCATAGGTGCTGAAGAGATGGGGACCAGCCCCACCTTAAAGGTGCTGAGAGCACACAGGGAGAATGCTAGAACTCAGTGACTCCTGCCCACAACATTCTGGCAGCAATGACAAGCACCATTGAGGTGCAGGCATCACTGATGTGTCCAATGAGCGTGAAGTTGGACCACCACTTTGATATGAAGGTTGCACAAAGCACAGGGAAGAGACCCTGGACTGAGACATTGCCTTTATCTTGCGCAGGAACCAAGGCTTTTTATCTGAGTGACACGAATACTGCTCATCAGAACAAAGAGCCATAGGCAAGGAGACTTTCTTGGGAATTTATTTACAATCGTGAACATTATGTACAAGTGATTAACACCCATGCCAGTTCATACAGACTTAAAACGTTAACTCTGTCTTTCTCTCTACAGATGCTGTCAGACCTGCTGAGTTTTTCCAGCATTTTTTGTTTTTCTTTCAGACTTCCAGCTTCTGCAGTATTTTGCCTTCATCTTCGAGGGAATTTAGATTGGCTGGACACTCCCAGCGTCACCTGGGTGGATGGCCCCAGAGTGTGCACCCGCTGATCCTCCTCCCCATGGGTGTCCAAAGGCCCCTGGCTGACTTCTTGAGGGGAAGGGGTAGCTGGAGTCAGATCAAGCTGCCCAGCACCCTTCTCATGTTGACACTGTCGGAGGCCAACTATGGTGTCAGCAAATGGATTTCAGCCCATGCAGCAGAGCAGGACCGATGTTCTGGACCAAGGTCTCCATGGTAGCCTCCATCCTACCAATGTTGAATTCAGCGCGTCAGCATACCGGCGCTATCACGTCAGCCTGAAGGCAGACGGACTCCTCCATCGTGCCTTACAATCTGAAGTGTGCAGCGGACATCCCTTCCTGATGTTCCTGAGCTTGCCTTTGCAGCTCCAGCGAATGTGACATGACCGAGTTCAGAGGCTCATCATCTGACTCGGACTCAGCAATGTTCTGGCTTCCGGCAGTCCTGCGAGTGCCAGAAATCTGGGAAGTCCCTGCCCCTGCCTGTGTGATGTGCTCACCAGATTGTGACTTCAAGACTACGCTAGAACTAGGTCCCACTGAGGTGTGTGTCTCTGCCCTGGTGGAGGGTGGGGTGCGCACTGTGACCGGACTTCAATTAGGGTATTATCAGATTCTTTTCCCTAAGTGTCTTCGGGACTTGAGTTGAGGACCTGGTTCATGGATCCCCTCGACTGCTTCCCAGGGGAACCTGCGAAAGCAAAGAGAGATAATTAGCGCATGGCAGTGGCCTGTGAAACAGGACACATCACTCATGGCATGGTTGTCTGATGGATGTTGCACTGCTGGATCCTCACTTGGTAGAGCAGCGCCGACTTCACCGTCAGCACAGGAATGGTCCAAACCATCTCTGGCCAGCTGGGTGACTCAGTTTTCAAAGTCCGTGAGTACCTTGGTTTCAGGCATTCGTCTACCGGTCTGCTGCCTCTCCCTTTTATTGTCCTGCATGAATACAGATGGAGAGTGTGTAAGCAGGATGCCTGCCAGGCCAGATGGGAAGGATGACTGGCATGTGCGTGTGGTGAGTGGTGCCATGGACAGGATGAGGACACGATCTGCAGAGCAGATGAAGGTGTGTGTGGGAGAATGAATGGTGACGTCCCTTGGACTGGTACTGAGTGAGATCCCTGTGGATGTGTAATGGGTTTATGAATGTGTGAGTTAAGAGTGATGAGAAGAGTGACTTATCCTGGTGGAACGGAGATCATTCATCCTCTTTTGGCACTGGGTGGCTGTCCTCTATTGTAGGGCGTTGGCGCTGACCACCGCTGCCACTTGCTGGATTGCTTGCTGGCCTTCACCCAGAGTGGGGGTAGAGGACTTCATGATGGGCCTCCACTGCATCCAGTAGGCGTCCGAGGGAGGCATCACTAAATTTTGGGGCAGCATGTTTCCTCCCTTTAGCGGCCATGATTTTCCAACGGCGTCCCATGCCTCGAGAGTGCTGGACCTGTGCAGGGGTGACCTTTAAATATGGCGCCAAGATTACTGAAGGCCTGAGGTGATGGCGGGGTGGGTAAATCAGAGGCCATCCTGCCAACGCTCCGGTATGTTTCCCGGAATACGTTATTAATGATGTGAGATGCGCCAGGAATGGGATGATATGGTGAGAAAATCCACCATTGTGGCTGGCGGGTAAAACATTTTTTTCTCATGCCCGCTACCACACTTAGTGCAAATCTTGGACGATTCCACCCACAGGTACAAACACACACAAAGACACACACACACGCTCAGTCACACACAAAGGCACACACACCGAAATACACACACCGAAACACACACACCCACACACACACACATGCTCAGTCACACACAAGGACAAACACCAAACACACACAGACACAGGGACACACACACAAACACACTCACACACACAAACAGGCACATTCATACTCTCACACTCACAGACACACACACAAAGACACATGCACACACACACGCTGAAACACACACACACACACACACACACACGCTCAGTCACACACAAAGGCACACACACTGAAATACACACACCGAAACACACACACACACAAACAGACACACTCACACACACAGACACACTCACACACACAGACACATAGACAGCCACATACAGACACTTGTATACACACAAACACACATAGACAGAAATATTCTCACACTCACACAAACAGACACATAGACACACAGATGCTTGTACACACACACACACACAACAGGCACATTCTCACACTCATACAGACACATAGACAGACACACAGGCACTTGTACACACACACACACACACACACACACACACATTCTCACACTCACACAGACACATAGGCAGACACACAGGCACTTGTGCACACACACAAACAGATGGGGAGACGGTGGTATGGTGGTAATGTCATTGGACTAATAATTCAGAGGCCTAGGCTAATGCTCTGGGAATGTGGGTTTAAATCCCACACTAGCAGCTGGTGGAATTTAAAATCAATTAACAGATCTGGAATTGAAAGCTAGTCTCAGTAATGGTAACCATGAAACTATCGCTGATTGTCATAAAAATCCATCTGGTTCATTAATGTTCTTTAGAGAAGGAAATCTGCCATCTGGTCTGGCCTACACATGACTCCAGACCCACAGCAATGTGGTTGATTCATCCACCCTCTGAAATGGCCGGTCAAGTAACTCAGTTCGAGGGCAATTAGGGATGGGCAACAAATGTGGCCAGCGATGCCCAGATCCCAAATGAACAAAAAAAATCGCACGCATGTACACTACATCAGGGCCAGGGGTGGTCACTGGACAGTGAGCGGGAGCAGCAGCCCTGGCTTGACATTACTTTCGCCACTTCAAGTCCAGGAACACTCTGATCAGCTCATTCAGCACAGAACGGGAATCGAACAAGAATCAGTGGCTGAGATTGTCAGGGAGAAAGTGCTGAGGCCAAAATCCCGTTCCGACAGACTCCAGCCATAAGTTTAATGGGGCTCTGCAGGGGGCTGAGAGGGATACGTCTGGCCCCCTCACTGAAATGCTTCTAGTGTGGAAGCTAGCAGCCTTTATGAAAGTGGCCTCCCTGTTTATTTCAATAGGTGGCCGCACCTTTACCAGTAATTGTCCGAAGCTGACCAACACCCTTGCTGCAGCTCCCCTTACAGGGGAATCCTGTAAAAACCCAACACCTGGCCTCATGTTTGAAACAACAATCTGCATTTATATAGCGCCTTTAACTGTGAAAACATTTCACTATGTTCAAGGTGCTATGTAAATGTAAGCTGTTACTGTTGCAAAGCATGGTGCTCCATGGGACTATAATTGAGACACTGAGCCACAAAAGGGATATTGGGACAAGTGACCGATAAAGCTTGGTCAAATATGTTAGTTTGACTGAGAAGCTTAAGAAGTAGGAGCAGGAGTAGGAGCACCTCGAGCCTGCTCCACCATTCAATAAGGTCATGGCTGATCTTCAACCTCAACTTCATTTTTCCACCTGACCCCCCCCACATTCCTTGATTCCGCTAGTGTCCAAAATACCGATCTCTGTGTGAATGTACTCAACGGCTGAAAATCCACAGCCCTCTGGGGTAGAGAATTCCAAAGACTCACAGCCCTCTGAGCGAAGGAATTTCTCCTCATCTCAATCCTAAATGGCCGACCCCTTTATCCTGAGATTGTGGCCCCTAGTTCCAGCTTCACCTGTCAGGAGAAACAGCCTCCTGGCACCTACCCTTTCACACCCTCTAAGAATTGCACATATTTCGATGAGATCACCTCTTATTTTTCTAAACTCCAGGGAGTCTAGGCCGATTCTACTCAATTCCCCCTCATAGCAAAACCCTCTCATTCCAGGAATTAATCTAGCCAACCTTCGCTGCACCCCTTCTGTGGCAAGTATATCTCAGGCATGGAGACAGAACACGGCTCAGTATTCCAGGTGTGATCTTACAGAAGCCCTGTTCAATTGTAGAAAGACTTTTTTGCTCTGGTGCTCCAGTCCCCTTGCAATAAAGGGTAACATGCCATTTGAGTTCCTTATTGCTCCCTCTACCTGCATCTTAAATATCCCTATTTCATATACCAGGATTCCCAAATCCCTCTAAACACCAACATTTAATAGTCTGCCCCTGTTCAAATAATATTCTGCCTTTCTATTCTTTCGAATAAAGTGACTAGCTCCGCAGTGCCACTCAACCTCATGTTAGGTGACCTCAGGGCAGAGGGCGTAGGTTCTAAGGACTGTCGTAAAGGAGAGAAGGTGGGATAAAGAGTCAGAGAGTTTTAGGGGAGGAATTCCAGAGATTAAGGATGCGGCAGCTGAAGTGAACATGGTCACCAATGGCGGTGTGTCGAAAATCGAGGATGCAAAAGAGGCTAGAATTGGAGGAGCGCCAATATCTCAGAGGCTTGGAGGGCCGGCGGAGGTTCCAGAGATAGGGAAGAGGGAGGTCCAGGAGGCATTTGAAAACAAAGATGAGAATAGGTCAGCTGGTTCGACATATTCTTCCCATTCAGACATGGAGCAGTTGACTCATAACCCCGTAGCCCCCCAACACCGACCCCCCACCCCCCCCCACCCTGAAAACCCTTGGGAGAGCCAAAAAAGTCGCAGTTAATCGCTGAATGATTCTGCACAGAAGCCCATTCAGGCCTTCGTGCCGGTGCCAGCTCTTTGGAAGAGCGATCCAATTACTCCCCCTCAACTGGTCTTCCCCCATCATCCTGCAAATTTTCCCCCTCCAAGTATTTTTTTTTCCTGTTCCTTTTTAAAGGTTATTATTGAATTTGCTTCCACAGCCTTTCTGAATTGTAACTATTCGCTGTTCAAGTGTCTTCCTCTGGCACTTTGCCAGGAAAATGCCTGGGGCCAATTTCAGAATAAATGGGACAATTCCTCTCTGCTGTTCAAGAAAGTGATATATTGATCAAGTTCAACCGTGGCTCAGTGACTCTCTGCCCTCTTACCTCTGAGACTGTGGGTTCAAGCCCCACTCTGGAGACTTGAGCACAGCATCTAGGCTGACATGTCAGTACTGAGGGAGTGCTGCACTGTTGGAGGCGCTGTCCTTCTGGGTGACATGTTAAACTGAGAGCCCATCTGTCCTCTCAGGCAGATATAGAGGACCTCGCAAGTCCTGTTTTGAAAGAGAGCAGGGGAGTTGTCTGCGGTGACCTGGCCAATATTTATTCTTCAACCAGAATTATTAAAACAGATTGCCTGGTCATTTTCCTTTGATGTTTGTGGGATCTTGCTATGTGCCTTTTGGCCGCCGAGTTTCCTGTGTTGCAACTGAGGCTGCACTTCAAAAGTACTTCATTGGCAGTAAAGCACTTTGGGACATCCTGAGATTGTGAAAGGTGCTACGGCAATGCAAGTCTTTGTTTTTATTCAAGTTTGACTCCAACAGCAGGGGGATTAACATTGAGTGGTTCTGGGAACACTAGGTGGAGCAGTCGGGCTTTCCTTGCTGAGCTTGGCCATCTCTTTTGTGTGAGGCAGGGGAAGATCGCAGCATTAAAAGCTGTGGTGCTTACAAATGACATCCTTAATCCGTTGGACGTGATACTTCACAGGGCCTACAGGGGCTTAATGCAGAATGCTGACAACACAGAGCATTAACCAGTGAAAAATAGATCCAAATCTCCATCTCCATGCGTTATCAGGCACGAGTATCAATGCCATTATGTGATTGTTCTCTGAAGAGGCGCCTGCCAGGCTAGCTTTCAGCTGGTGCTCCAGCTCAGATAGGTGCCATCACAATGCGGAAGGGATCACAGGGATCTGTGCTCCATACTTTGATCAGAAGGGTTGGAAGGTCAAACCCCTCGCTGCCCTCTGCCCTGGCCGGCACCGCTCACTTGAGTTGCATTGTTATTTGCACGGTTTGCGTGACCAGCCCCTTCCTCTGTAACGCAACAAGATCCTGTTACTTTACAATGGGGCGGCTCTGGTCAAGCTGTCTACTCTCTTCACACTCTGGGGATGGGGCAGCAGTGAAACCGAGTGAAACGTCGACTCACTGCCGCTTTGACATCCTTTCCGGTTTTCCAGCAGACTCGAATCCTGCTGACCGGATTTCCCGCCGGAAGCAAGCAGATCCCTCGTGCATACAAAATAGCCATCAAGTGATGTCATTTAGACCAGGGTGCCATTTTTTTCCCTCCACCCATCTGCCTACAATAAACAACAACAACAACTTGCATTTGAATAGCACCTTTCATGTGGTAAATCGCCCACCCACTCCCCCCCAAGGCAATTCAGAGGAGCATAATCAGATAAAATTTAACACTGAGCCCCGCAAGGAGCTGAGAGGAGGAGGTATTGGATGGGCTGCTTGTGTTTTAAGTTGACAAGGCACCAGGACCAGATGAGATGCATCCAAGGATACTGAGGGAAGGGAGAATGAAAGTGGTGGAGGCACTGGCTGTAATTTTTCAATCTTCCTTAAGCTCAGGGGTGATGCCAGAGGACTGGAGAATTGCAAATGCTACACCCTTATTCAAAAAAAATGGGGTAAGGGTCAGCCCAGCAACTACAGGTCAGTCACTCTAGGCTCAAAGGCAGGGCAACTTTCAGATATGATAGTTCAGGACAAAATTAATAGTCCCATGGGCAAATGCAGGTTAATTAAGGAAAGCCAACATGTACTTGTTAAGGACAATTTAAAAAAAAAAAATTGCTGGAGTTTTCTTGAGGGGTAACAGAGAGGATTAATGAGGCCAGTGCTATTAATATGTTGTACATGGACTTCATAGAAGTGTTTGATACAGTGCCGGACAACAGATCTGTGGGCAAAGTTACAGCTCGTGGAACAAGAGGGACAGGAGCAACATGGGTATAGAACTGGCTGAGTGACAAGAAACAGAAAGTAGTGGTTAATGCATGGTTTTTCAGGCTGGAGGAAGGTTCGTAGTGGAGTTCCCCAGGAGTCGGTGCTGAAACTCTTGCTTATCCTGATATATATTAATGACTTAGACCTAGGTGTAGAGGGCACAGTTTCAAAATTTATGGATGATAGGGAACTTGGAAGCTTTGTGAACTGTGGGGAGAATAGTTAAGAACTTCGAAAGGGCATGGACGGGTTGGTGGAACCAGAGGGGGAGTGGCCGAATCATTTTGGTAAGAAGAACACGGAGAGACAATACAAAATAAAGGATATAACCCTAAAGGGTGTGCAGGAGCAGAGAGACCTGGGTGTATCTGTGCATAAATCATTGAAGGTAGCAGGACAGGTTGAGAGCACGCTAAGTAAAGCATACAGTATCCAGGGCTTTATTAATAGAGGCATAGAGTACAAGAGAAATAACTTCTGTAAAACTTCTATAAAGCACTGGTTCGGCCTCAGCTGGAGTATTGCATCCTGTTCTGGACACCACATTTTAGGAAGGATATGTGGGCATTAGAGAGAATGCAGAAAAGATTAATGAGCATAGTTCCAGGGGTGAGGAACTCCAGTCAAAGGGTCGTGAATCTATGGAATTCACTACCTCAGAGTGCAGTGGATGCCGGGCCGCTGAATAAATTTAAGGAGGAGATAGACAGATTTTTAATTAGTAACGGGTTGAAAGGTTATGGGGAGAGGGCGGGAAATTGCAGTTGAGGCCGAAATGAGATCAGCCATGATCGTATTGATGGCGGGGCAGGCTCGAGGGGCTGGATTGCCTACTCCTGCTCCCAATTCTTATGTTCTTATGTTATGTAGGATAGGCTGGAGCATTTGGGACTATTTTCCATGGAGAAGAGGTGATTGAGAGGAGGTTTGATGGAGGTGTTCCAAATCATGTGGGGTGATGGAGATGATAAGGAAATATTGTCCCTGATAGCAGAAGGATTGAGAGCCAGAGGACACTGACTTAAGGTGATTGGTAAAAGAAGCGACCTGTGGAAAAACATTTTCATGCAGTAAGTGGTTAGCACCTGGAATGCACTGCCTGAGAGTGAGGTGGAGGCTGATTCAATTGTGACTTTCAAAAGGAAATGGAATAATCGTCTGAAGTAAAAAAAAAAATTGCAGAGCTGTGTGGATTATGCAATGGGATGGATGGTATTAGGTAAATTGCACATGCAGAGACCTGGCACAGACATGATGAGTTGAATGGCCTCCTTCTGTGCTGTAACCATTCTTTGATTCAATGATTCTATACACCATCCATCAGTCATTCCCAGCAGGGATTAGGCGCAGATGAAAAGTCCCTCTACAATGTTCCTGTTACCCTCAGAGCAGGTACAGCATGGGTTCGATGCAGGGTAAATATAGAGCAAAACTATTTCCCTGGTGGTGGGAGTTCAGAACAAGGGGGAATGGCTTTAAAATTACAGCTAAGTTGTTCGGGGGTATTGTCAGGAAGTGCTTCTTCACACAAAGGACAGTGGAAATTTTGGAACTTTCTCATCGAGCGGTTGAAGCTGGGGGTCAATTGAAAAGCTGAGACTGATAGTTTTTCATTCGGTATGGGTTTTAAGGCTCCTGGAACCAAGGTGGGTCGATGGAGTTAAGATACAGATCAGTCATCAGGCCTAATTGAATAGCAGAACAGGCTGCTCTTGTGATCCCAACATAAGAGGCTAGTTTCTCTTGAACCCTTAATGGGAAAATGGCAAGCAGGTGTTCTTGCTGCCAATCATTGTCCGGTGCGTGCTCCTGAGATGTCAGGGTGTGTGGGCACTGTGTGAGGAAGGGTTCTGTTATGGCTTCAACAACAGCAACAACAAGTTGCAATAATATAGCATCTTTATGGTCGTAAAATATCCCAAGGCGTTTCACAGGAACGCTACCAAACAAAAATGGACATGAACCAACATATGATATATTAAGACAGGCGACCAAAGGCTTGGTCAAAATGGTAGTTGTTTTCAGGCGAATATCAAAGGGGGAGAGAGAGGTAAAGAGGCAGAGCATTTTAGGCAAGAGATTCCATAGCTTAGGGCTGTGGCAGCTGAAGGTTCAGCCGTCATAGGTGGAGTGATTGAAATCGGGATGCCTAGGAGGCCAGAATTACGGGGACACAGATGTCTCAGGATGCTGTGGGACTGGAGGAGATTACAGAGATAGGGAGGGGGTTGAGTGAGGCCATGGAGGGATTTGAAAACAAGGATGAGAATTTTAAAACAAAAACAGAATTACCTGGAAAAACTCAGCAGGTCTGGCAGCATCGGCAGAGAAGGAAAAGAGTTGACGTTTCGAGTCCTCATGACCCTTCGAAGGGTCATGAGGACTCGAAACATCAACTCTTTTCTTCGCCGCCGTTGCTGCCAGACCTGCTGAGTTTTTCCAGGTAATTCTGTTTTTGTTTTGGATTTCCAGCATCCGCAGTTTTTTGTTTTTATCTCTGAGAATTTTAAAACTGAGGCGTTGCTCAACTGGGAACAACTGTAGGTCAGTGCCCTAGGGAGTGATGGATGAATGGAAGTCGGTGTGAGTTAGGACACAGGCAGCAGAGTTTTGGATGAGCTTCTACCCGTTGGTCAGTTGAATAAACCACTTGCCTCCCCAAAGCCTTGATGCATAGGTGAAGACAACTGACTGCAGGTGCGATCTGAGGCCTGAACCCCAGTGAGGCTCATGAGAGCCAAGACAAACAGATTTGAGAAGGGGGTGTAAAAATGGAAAGAAAAGGAAGTCCAATAGGCAGGGGTGAGAATGACCGGTTCTGGCCTGGGCCAACATTCATCCCCCACCAACACAGCTAAAAAACAGATGAACTGGTTATAATCAGATCGCTTTTTTAAGGAGTCTTGCTGTGACTAAATTGGCGTTTCTGACATTACAACAGTGGCTACACTTCAAAAAAACAGTACTTTACTGGCTGGCAAGTGCTTTGGGACATCCAGAACTGGTGGGAGAAGCTGTATAATTTCAAAATGTCTCTTTCTTAAAAGAAACTTGAAGATGCAGCTATTAGTTTTGTATTTAGTATCAGACTGCAAACAAAAAAACTGGCCCCTTCCTCACACCCCCTTAAATTGGCCAAGTCAAACTTAAAATGTCTCCCTTAGTACACAACCACTAACTATTTTATGGATGATTTATACACAAAATCAATAGATACTAGCTTGTGGCTTGACAAATTGCCCCCATTCCCATTCAGAGTGCCCTGACCCACAGGCTGTGCACTGCGAGAGTGCATTCCTGTCAGCATATGGAACACTGAATAATTCATTGTAAGATCTCCCAGCAAGCGTTATCACCGGCTCCGCTGGCTTCCAACTCCCTTTATGAGCTTCTTGTCAGCATAAGGAGGGGGGGGTGGGTGGCGGGGGCGGGGGCGGTGGTGGTGGTTTGCAAGTGTACTGAGAAAGTTCTGTCCAGGGTCGAGGAGAATCTGCCCTGCTGTCTCAGCATGAACACTTCCTACATCAACACTAATTCCCTGGTCACCGGGAATGAGCGAGCAGTGTGGCTCCGAAGCAGGAAACTTTTGTAGCAGGAGGCAGGTGTGATACACTGGGAATTTCCTGTGATCTGCTCACTCTCCAGTGCTATGAACTCGTTGTGTGACAGCAATGTAAATACCCGCTCATGTGGGTGTGCGAAGGTTCACAATGCAGTCCTGGCACAGTTCTGAACAAGAAGACAGAGCAGTTCCAGGAAATTGCTGACTTAGTGTTTTTTTTATCCTTTCATGGGATGTGGGCATTGCTGGAAAGGCCAGCATTTGTTGCCCAACCCTAATTGCCCTTGAACTCAGTGGCTTGCTGGGCCATTTTGGAAGGCAGTTGAGAGTCAACCAAATTTCTGCAGGTCTGGAGTCACCAGGTATAGATGCTAGACTTCATTCCCTAAAAGGCATCAGTGAATCGGATGGGTTTTTTTTATGACATGATAATTTCATGGTCACCCTTACTGAGACTAGCTTCAATTCCAGATTTTTTAGTTGAATTTAAATTCCACCAGCTGCCATGACAGGTCCCAGAGCATTGTCTGAGGTTCTAGCCAACAGTCCTCTATGCCATCATCTCCACACTATCTTGCTGCAAGATAACCTGTCCGTCATCTCATAAGGAACCATTGCTCTAGAATGTCAAAACATACAGCACCCCTAAAAGATAAGGCTGAAACATTCGCAACAAATCTTCAGCCAGAAGTGCCGAGTGGATGATCCATCTCGGCGTCCTCCGGAGGTCACCAGCATCACAGTTGCCAGTCTTCAGCCAATTCGATTCACTCCATGTGATATCAAGAAACGGCTGAAGTCACTGGATACTGCAAGGGCTATGGGTCCTGACAACATTCTGGCAATAGTACTGAAGACTTGTGCTCCAGAACTTGCCGCACCCCTAACCAAGCTGTTCCAGTGCAGCTACAACACTGGCATATACCTGGCTATGTGGAAAATTGCCCAGGTATGTCCTATACACAAAAATCTGGACAAATCCAACCAGGCCAATCAGTGCCTCATCAGTCTATTCTCCATCACCAGTAAAGTAATGGAAGGGGCATCAACAGTGCTATCAAGCAAAGCTTGCTTAGCAATAACCTGCTCACTGATGCCTAGTTTGGGTTCTGCCAGGGCCACTCAGCTCCTGACCTCATTACAGCCTTGCTTCAAACATGGACAAAAGAGCTGAACTCCTGAGGTGAGGGGAGGGTGATTGCACTTGACATTGAGGCAGCATTTGATTGAGTGTGGCATCAAGGAGCCCTAGCAAAACTGGAGTCAATGGGAATCTGGGGGAAAACTCTCCGCTGGTTGGAGTCATACCTAGCACAAAGGAAGATGGTTGTGGTTGTTGGAGGTCAGTTATCTCAGCTCCAGGACATCACTGCAGGAGTTCCTCAGGGTGGTGTCCTCGGCCCAACTATCTTCAGCTGTGTCATCAATGACCTTCCTTCCATCATAAGGTCAGAAGTTGGGATGTTCACTGATGATTGTACAATGTTCAGCAGCATTCACGATTTCTCAGATACTGAAGCAGTCCATGTCCAAATGCAGCAAGACCTGGACAATATCCACGTTGGGCTGACAAGTGGCGAGTAACATTCATGTCACACAAGTGTCAGGCAATGATCATTTCCAACAAGAGAGAATCCAACCATTGCCCCTTGATGTTCAATGGCTTTACCATCACTGAATCCCCCACTATCAACATCCTGGGGTTTACCAATGACCAGAAACTGAACTGGACTAGCCATATAAATACTGTGGCTACAAGAACAGGCAGAAGTTAGGAATTGTGTGATGAGTAACTTGCCTCCTGACTCCCCAAAGCCTGTCCACCATCTACAAGGCAAAAGTCAGGACTGTGATGGAATACTTCCCACTTGCTTGGATGAGTGCAGCTCCTACAACACTGAAGGAGCTGGACACCGTCCAGGACAAAGCAGTCCACTTGATTGGCACCACATCCACAAACATTCACTTCCTCCACCACTGACGCACAGTAGCAGCAGTGTGTACCATCTACAAGATGCACTGCAGGAATTCACCAAGGCTTCTTAGACAGCACCTTCCAAACCCACGACCACTACCATCTACAAGGACAAGGGCATCAGATTGATGGGCACACCACCACCTGGAATTTCCCCTCCAAGTCACTCATCATCCTGACTTGCCGTTCCTTCACGGTCGCTGGGTCAAAATCCTGGAACTCTCTTCCAAGCAGCACTGTGGGTGTACCTACACCACATGGACTGTAACGGTTCAAGTAGGCAGATCACCACCACGTTCTCAAGGACTAGGGATGGGCAATAAATGCTGGCCCAGCCAGTGAAGCCCATGTCCCGTGAATTAATCATAAAATGTATTATTAGTACAGGATGAATCAGAGGGAAATAATAAGAATAATGATAACACATGCCATAACCATAATAATTATGTAATATTTCAGCTCGGGCTGATGGAATTACTGTTTCTTCTCTCTCCGTTTCCTACATTACTAGACTGACTGCATTTCAAAAGTAATTAATTGGCTGTAAAGCACTTTGGGACATGTGAAAGGTGCATCAATACTGATGAGTATAATAAATAATTATAATAAAGTAAAGAGCAGGGATACTAGAGTCATTAATTAATAATTTGAATAAAATAAGATAGCGATATCAGGACAGATAATGTTTTGCTGCTGTAACATGTGGGATCTGCTGGACACCAAGGTGATCCAGAGCGAACACATCTGTATCAGGTGTTTGCAGCTTGAGGAACTTCGGATCCAAGTCAAGGAGCTGGAATCCAGATTACAGACATTGTGCCACATCAGGGAGGGTGAAAGCTGCCTGGATACTTTGTTCTAGGCGCTGGTCACACCCCTCAGATTAGCTAATTCAAAATTTGGTCTGTGATCAGGGACAGGAGGGTGTGACTGCAGGTGAGGCAGGTATAGGGGCCCAAGGGTAGCATTCGAGTAGCCTCAGCCCCTGCAATTGTCCAACAGTTACGAGATTCTTGCAAGCTGTGTGGACGAGAGCGGGGACTGCAGGGAGAATGAGCAAACTGACCACGGCACCATGGTACAGGGTGGGGGGAGGAAATAGGAATGTAGCAGCGGTGAGGGACCGTATAATTAGGGGGATAGATACAGTTCTCTGCAGCCGTGAACATGAGTCCCGCAGGCTGTGTTGCCTGCCCGATGCCAGGGTTAAGCACATTTCCTCAGGGCTGGAGAGGAACCTGGAGTGGGGGGGGCAGGGATCCAGTTGTCATCGTCCATATTGGTTCCAACAACACAGATAGGACTAGAAAGGAGTTTCTGCTGAAAGAATTTGAACAATTAGGAGCTAAATTAAAAAGCAGAACCTCCAAGGTAATAATCTCAGGATCACTACCTGAGCCATGGGCAAACTGGTGTAGGATAAATAAAGTCAAGGAGTTAAATGCATGGCTCAAAGATCAGTGTGGGCGGAATGGGTTTCAGTTCACGGGGCACTGGCATCAGTACTAGGGTAGAACCATAGAACCAATAGAACCATAGAAAAGTTACAGCACAGAAGGAGGTCATTCAGCCCATCTTGTCCATATGCCAGCCCGAGGACACCCAGGTGCCCTTTCTAATCCCACCTTCCTGCACCCGGCCCATAGCCCTGCAGCTTACAGCGCTTAAGGTGCAGATCCAGGTACTTTTTAAAAGAGTTTAGAGTTTCTGTCTCTACCGCCAACTCAGGCAGTGAATTCCAGACACCCACTATCCTCTGCATAAAAAAGTTCTTCCTCATGTCCCCCCTACACCTTCTGCTGCTTATCTTGAATCTAAGTCCGCTGGATCCAATCAGGGATCAGGTTATTTTGGATCTGGCAATGTGTAATAAGGCAGGTTTAATAAATGATCTCAGAGTAAAAGATTCCCTAAGAAACAATGACCATTGCATGGTAGAATTTAGCATTCAGAAGGGAGCTGTTCCGGTGGGACGGGTTTCACTTGAACCATGCTGGGACCAGTGTCCTGACGAATCAAATAACTAGGGCTGTAGGGAGGGCTTTAAACTAAATGGAGGGGGACAGGGTTCTGTAAAGGGGTAAATAGGCTTACAAAGCAATAGGATATGGCAGCCTTGAGGGGCAGCTATTTAGGTAATGATAGCCAGAGTGTGACAGGAAGGAAAACAGTGTACAAACATTTTAAAAAAGCAGCAAATAGGGTCAAAGGGGGAAAAAATGGTTTAAAAAGCAAAATTAATGGACCTTTACTTAAATGCACGTGGTATTCAGAACAAAATAAATGAATTAATGGCCCAAAAGAGGTTAATTACAGAGACGTGGTTACAATTAGATCATAGCTGGGAACCAAATATTCAGGGGAATGTAACTTTTCAAAAGGGCAGGCAGGAAGGAAAAGGTGGTGGGGTAGCTTTGTTAGTAAGGGATGGAATAAGTATGGCAGCAAGAAAGGATCTTGGATCGGAAGATATAGAATCCATATGAGTGGAGTTAAGAGGTAACAAAAGGAAGAAGACACTGGCGGGAGTAGTCTATAGGCCCCCAAACAGTAGCTATTCTGTAGGACAGAGAATAAATCAGGAGATAATGAGGGCATGTGAAAAAAGCAGTACATTAATCATGGGTGACTTTAATGTTCATGTAGATTGGGAAAATCAAATTGGCAGAGGTAGCCATGAGCAAGTATTCATATAATGTATTCAGGACAGTTTCCTACCACAATATGTTGTGGGTCCAACCAGGGATCTGGCAATGTGTAATGAGGCAAGTTTAATAAATGTTCTCAGAGTAAAAGATCCCCTAAGAAACAATGACCATAACAAGGTAGAATTTAGTATTCAGTGTGCAAGTGAGAAACTTGGGTTGGAAGCAACTGTGTTAAACTTAAATAAGGGTGATTACAAAGGAATGAGGACAGAGTTGGCTGCAGTGGACTGGGATAGAATTTTAACAGAAAAAGCAGTTGATGAACAATGGCAAAAGTTTAAGAAAATAGTTCATGACTCACAACAAAGATATATTCCAGTGAGGAAAAAGGATTCAAGGAAGGGGATAAACCAACCATGGTTAACCAAGGAAGTTGAGGATATTATCAGATTAAAAGAAAAGACGTACAATGTGGCAAAGATTAGTGGTGGGCCGGAGGATTGGGAAAATTTTAAAAACCAACAAAAGATGACCAAAAAAAATAAAGAAGAAGAAAATCAACTTTGAGGGTAAACTAGCAAGTAGTATAAAAACAAACAATAAGAGTCCTTTAAATATATAAAAAGCAAGAGAGAGACCAAAGTGAACATAGGCCCTTTAGTGAATGAGGCTGGGGAAATAACAATGGGGAACAATGAAATGGCAGAGGAGTTGAATAAATACTTTGCTTCAGTCTTCATGGTAGAAGACACTAATAGCATTCCAATACTAAATAATCAAAAGGGAAAAGAAGGGGAAGGAATGAATACAATAATTATCACTAGAGAAAAAGTACTATGGAAACCAATGGAGCTACAGGCCAATAAGTCCCCTGGACCTGATGGGTTGCATCCTAGGATATTAAAGGAAGTAGCTATAGAGATAGTGGATGCACTGGTAGTAATCTTCCAAGAATCCTTAGATTCTGGAAAAGTCCCAGAAGATTGGAAAACTGTCAATGTAACACCTTTATTCAAAAACGGAGGGAGACAAAAAACAGGTAACTATAGGCCAGTTATCTTAACATCTATCATTGGGAAAATGTTAGAGTCTATTATAAAGGATGTAATTGCAGAATTTTTAGAATTACACACTCTAATCCAGCAGAGTTAACACGACTTCATGACAAATTTATTAGAATTCTTTGAGGAGGTAACAAGCAGGATAGATAAAGTGGAACCAGTGGATGTTATATACTTGGATTTCCAAGAGGCATTTGATAAGGAACAGCACATAAGACTAAATAATAAGATAAGAGCCCATGGTGTTGGAGGTAGTATATTAACATGGATAGAGGATTGGCTAACTAATAGAAGACAGGGAATTGGGATAAGGGGGTGTTTTCAGTTTGGCAACCTGTAACTAGTAGAGTGCCGCATGGATCAATGCTGGGACCTCAATTATTTACCATCTATATTAATGACTTAGAAGAGGGAATTGAATGTACTATTGCCAAATTTGCGGGCGACACAAAAATAGGTGGGAAGTCAAGTGATTCCTCATGGTGAGGATGACACAAGGAGTATACAGAGAGATTTAGACTGGTCAACTGAGTGACCAAAAGAGTGGCAGATGGAATATAAAGTGGGAAATGTGAGGTTATGCACTTTGGCAGGAAGGATAGAGGAGCTGAGCATTATTTAAATGGAGAAAGACTGCAGAAATCTGCAGCACAGAGGGATTTGGGGGTCCTTGTGCATGAATCTCAAAAGCTAACATACAAGTTCAACAGGTAATAGGGAAGGCAAACGGAATGTTGACCTTTATTTCAAAGGGAATAGAGTATAAAAATAAGGAAGTCTTGTTAAAACTATACAAGGCACTAGTTAGACCACACCTAGAATACTGTGAACAGTTTTGGTCCCCTTATCTAATGAAAGATATTTTGGCATTGGACACAGTCCAGAAAAGGTTCACTAGATTGATCCCGGGTGGAGGGATTTTCTTATGAGGAGAGGTTGAGTAGGTTGGGCCTGTACTCAATGGAGTTTAGAAAAATGAGAGGTGACCTTATTGAAACATATAAGATTCTTAGGGGGCTCGACAGGGTAGATACTCAGAGGTTGTTTCCCTTTGTGGTAGAGCCTAGGACCAGAGGGCACAATCTCAGAGTAAGGGGTCTTGCATTTGAAACAGAGATGAGGAGGATTTTTTTCTCTCAGAGAGTAGTTAATCTGTGGAATTCTTTACCATGGATGTCTGCAGAAGCTGGGTGGTTAGGTATATTCAAGGCAGTGATAGGCAGATTTTTAATCAGTGAGGGAATCAATGGTTATGGGGAAAAGGCAGGAAAGTGTTGAGGATTATCAGATCAGCCATGATCTCGTGGGATACAGGGTAATTTGATAAGGTGGATACAAAATTGGCTTAGTTGTAGGAGACAGAGGTGGATGACAGAAGGATGTTTTAGTGATGCTTTAGATAACCACAGGGATAGGTTCTGGGTCCCCTATTATTCATCATTTATATAAATGACATAGATGACTATGTGGGGGGTAGGATTAGTAAGTTTGCGGATGACACAAAGATTGGCCGGGTGGTTAACAGTGAGGTTGAGTGTCTTGGGCTACAGGAAGATATAGATGAGATGGTAAAATGGGCAGATAAGTGGCAGATGGAATTTAACTCTGAAAAGTGTGAGGTGATACACTTTGGAAGGAGTAATTTGGCAAGAAAGCATTCAATGAACGGCATGATACTACAAGTTCTGAGGAACAAAGGGACCTTGTCGTGTGTGTGCATAGATCTCTGAAGATGGAGGGGCATGTTAGTGGGGTGGTGAAAAAGGCATATGGGACATTTGCCTTTATCAACCGATGCATATTACAAAAGTAGGGAGGTCATGTTGGAGTTGTATAGAACCTTGGTGAGGCCACAGCTGGAGTACTGTGTGCAGCTCTGGTCGCCACATTATAGGAAGGATGCAATTGAACTGGAGGGGGTGCAGAGGAGATTCACCAGGATGTTGCCTGGGATGAAACATTTAAGTTATGAAGAGAGGTTGGATAGAGTTGGGTTGTTTTCGTTGGAGCAGAGAAGACTGAGGGGCGACCTGATCGAGGTGTACAAGATTATGAGGGGCATGGACAGGGTGGATATGGAGCAGCTGTTCCCCTTAGTTGAAGGGTCAATCACAAGGGGACATAAGTTCAAGGTGAGGGGCAGGAGGTTTAGGGGGGAATGTAAAGAAAAACTTTTTTACCCAGAGGGTGGTGACGGTCTGGAATGTACTGCCTGGGAGGGTGGTGGAGGTGGGAAAGTACCTGGATGAGTACTTGGCACATCATAACATTCAAGGCTATGGGCCAAGTGCTGGTAAATGTGATTAGGTAAGTAGGTCAGGTGTTTCTCACGTGTTGGTGCAGACTCGATGGGCCGAAGGTCCTCTTCTGCACTGTGTGATTCTGTGATTCTGTGATCTCATTCAATGGCGGAGCAGACTCAATGGGCTGAATGGCCTACTTATGCCCCTACATCTCATGGTTTGTATAAATGCAAGACATATTTTTATTTGCTCTCTATTGGCTGTGAGACTTCACTGGGAAATTAATTTGGCAGTTTCAATCCAATTTCTGGTGCATTGCAAATTAGAATGAGATTGTCAATGACCATGACTTCTTCTAGGAGCGTTAGGAGCAGCCTGTGGCCACTCAGCCCCTAAAGCCTGTTCTGCCCTACAAGGTTTGATCTGCCCCTCAACTCCATTTTCCCATATTTGCTCCAAATCCCTTGAAACCCTTAACCGAGCAAAAATCAATGAGCCACAGTCTTCAACGCTCACATTGTGTGACAGCACTCATAGCCTTTTGGGGGAAAGGGTTTCAGATTTCCACTACCTACTGCACCTCCTGATCTAACTCTGAAATGGCCTGGCTCTTATTGTAAGATCACTTCCCAGAGGCGCATAAAAGTTCCCATGAAAAGCAGCAACATTCACTCTGGTGTCCTGGCCAATATTTATCCTCCAACCAACATCAATAAAAGAAATGATCTGATAACACATTTCAATGCTGCTTATGAGATTTTACTGTGCGTAGATTGGCTGCTGCGTTCCCTACATTGCAACAGTGGCTACCCTGTAAAAGTGCTGCATTGCCTCTGAAGAACTTTGGGATGTCCTGAGGTCATGAAAGGTACCAGGTCAAAGCTAATTTTCTTTGTGTTCATTCATAACCTACACCTTAGCTCAAGGTGGATGTGATTATTCTGTTATCGCGATACATTTATGAGGGTCAGTGATATGCGTGGCTGCCCTCTTAATGAGGGGTCCGGGCTGGCAAGAGTGAGGAATAGACGATTAAGCCAAGTATACAGTGTTCTGTATTTTCCCAATTCCCTGGTCTGTACTTGCAATGAATGGATTTCCACATTGAGATCGCAGCCCCTCACAACCTACCCTATATTCTAAAGTAATAGAGACATTACAGTCTGCATTTGACATGCCATAGGTGCTTATAAAAATATATTAACAGGGGTAGGCCACTCACCCCCTTGAATCTATTCCACTATTCAATTAGAGCATAGCTAATTTATATTTTAACTTCATCTACCTGCCTTGGCTCCATATCCCTTAATACACTTTCCCAATTAAAATGTATCATCTCAGCTTTGGTATTTTCAGTTGATCCCTGTCTCAACAACTTTTTGGAGAAGGAGTTCCAGATTTCCACTACCCTTTGTGTGAAGAATTGCTTCCTGGCATCACTCCTGGATGGCCGTGTTGTTCTGAATTGCAAAAGAAAGGGCAAAAAGGGGTCAGTTTTGGGAATATATGAGCAATTGGACCTGGCTCCTTTCCAAGTGCCTATTGTTAGATATGATTCTGTGATTGGGCAGCACTTTGCTGAACAATCCTGAGTGCGCTAATAACTACACTAATACACTAACAGCTAATTTACGATAATTTGTTGAGCTCATAACATCGTTCATTTACACTTGCTAGAAGTGACATTCATACATAGGGACCCGTTCTCTGCAAACAAAAGGGATATGTTCAAGCCGTGCATAGATTTTGAATTACCAGGGAGCTCAGTGGGCCTATAGTTCCCCGTTTCTTTCTCCATGGCAATGCCTTGGCCAATCAGCGTCAACATGCAAACCAATCAGTACCCTTTTGTCCTGTGGTATAAGTTATCTTGACCTTTTGAAATTTGGCATTCTTGCACGTGTCCCGATGAGTGCGAGATGAAAAGGTTTGGCAATACAAACACCCCTTTTCAGCAATATTCAAGTTCTGCATTACCAAGTGACTGTTTGTTGAATTAAGAGCCATAAATACAAGACAGTCACAAATAAATCCAGTCGGGAATCTAGGAAACACTTCTTTATCCAGAGAGTGACACAGATCTGGAACTCGCTACCAGAGGGGTAGTTAAGACAATAGCAAACAAGATGAATTTAAAAAGAAACTTATGATGGAGAAAGGATTGGAATGATTAGTTGATACATTTGGATGAGGTAGGACAGGAAAATGTTTGTATGGATCATAAACAGAATAGACCTGTTGGGTTGAATGGCCTGTTTCTGTGTTGTAAACTCTATGGCCAGAATTTTGAGGTTGGTGAGTGGGCGCGGTTGGCGGCCAGGACACTGCCCGCTGCCCGCGATCGGCCTCCGACCGCAGTTTCATGCTGATAGGCCAACTGAGGCCCACTGTGGACGCCTGGTCTCCAATGGTCAGTATGGGGCAGGAGGGGGCGGGGTCCTGTCGTCCACTGGGTCCAATGGCGACCCGGCAGCCGGTTTAAAACCGGTACAGTCAGGCCCCTGGAACGCTGCCGGCGATGACGATATATTTGGTATTGTCAGCAAGCTGCAGATGCCAGGCGGGAGGGCAGGTTGGGTGGGCACTCCGCCCCCACCCCACACCACCTGTTTTTTGGATGAGTGCCTCGTGGTCCTCCTGGAGGAGGTGGCTGCCAGGATGGACACCCTCGTCCCCAGGGATGGAAGGAGGAGGAGGAGGCCACCACGCCTCACAAAGAGAGATTGAGAGGAGGAGGCAGTGGTGGTCGGCAGCCATGATGTGGTGCGCCATTCCTGGGTCCAGTGCCGCAAAACATTTAACGACCTGCTGCGCCCAGGAAGGCTGGGAATCACGTTGGCATGGATCAGTGTGTTAAAGTGTTAAGGTCTGGCCGTCCCTCTGTGGAGCTCAGGTGTGTTGGAGGTGCCAACTGTCAGTGACGCTGGAGCTGGCCTAGGGATGAGTGCTGGCTGCTTGGATTGAGTGCCTTGCGGCTCGAGGGCCATGACTCGGATGTGCCCTGCGACGTGTTCCTCAGCTGGGGTTGGCCAGGCTGCAATGGCGCTACAGGTAGAGAGGGGACTCATCAATGATCCTCAGTCCTTTCAGGAGAAGACGGCCCATACCAACGTTGAAAGGTTGCAGACTGGTGGAGGCCCCGCAAACATCCTAATTCTAACCAGATTTGAGCAGGATACCTTGGAGCTGGAGAGGTGCCACGCACCTCGGTCAACCAGCCACAGAGAGGCTGGGGTTTCAGACAAAGGTGAGAGTGCAATGCACAGAGGTGAGAGTTTCGCATGGTGCAAACATTCTTGTGTAGTCTCATCATTGATGGGAGCCTCAAAACTGGAATCCCCATTGATCATTGAAAGAAGATGACACCATGATGCAGATCACCATAGTCTCACCAGGGTGCCTGGCAGACACAGTGACAGTGTGATGACTTTAACTAATGACATGTCCTTCTTCTCCCTTAGGTTTACCACCACACACCCAATTTCAGGACCCCGAAGAGCCACCCCTGAGGCTAGAGGACTGCCAAGCTCCAGATACACCTGCGTCACACGCGCTCTCTGATCCAGGCACCAGCTCAGATACCAGCACCTCAGTGGGTGTTAGATTTCAGCTAGAATGTTGGTGCACAGCGGTGAGGGCATTTCACACTCACTTGAAGGGCAGGCAGAGGCTGAGAGTGCCCAGAGTGCCAACAGTTGGAGGACTGCTGGAGACCTGGACGATGCTCACTCAAAGGCTGATGATGAGCCTCTGGAGTTGTCCAGTAGGCGACAGATGTTGGATGTCCAGAGGGATGTGCGGGAGGATCTGGTGGAGATCCATGAGGGTCTGTGTGCCATGGTCTCTATTGTGGAGGAGTCCATACGGAGCATAAGCACTGCATTGACCCTCATGGCTGAGCGCATTGCCTCCTCCACTGAAAGAGCGGCGACACTCATAGAGAGGCAGCTCCAAGGACAGAATTAGAGGTTCCTTGGGTTGTGCTTGGACCTGCAAGCTATCACACAGGCAATGATCTCAGGTAGTCAGTGTCTGTATGGGAGATGGATGAAGCACCCACTATCCCAGCTGGGTGCCCGTCCATCAATGGTGAGCAGGGAGGTTTCAGAGCGACCTCATGTTGGCGCATGAATTGTCTGTCATCTCTGCAGACTCCTCTCAGGGCATTCTGGATGATGGCAGCATCTCATCCGCCCCTCTGCCAGTCACCATGGCATCTGATGAGGCTGCAATGACTGGGGAGATGCCAGCCATGGCACTGGCCACTCCCTCCCAGGCAGGGCCAACACAGGCTCCACTGGCCAGAGGACGACCGCCAAGGTCATCAAAGCCAACATGATGGCAGAGTCAGCAGGCTGTCTCCAATGCTGCTGCCAGTGTGAGGGGAGGACCAAGATGTAGCACTCGTAAATGTAACTTTAAGGCACCATGAGCACAAGAAGGACTGGTCATGGATGATCTTCTGTTGAGCAATGCCTTGTTTATTTTAACTGGTTTGGGGTTGAAAACCAGA
Organism: Carcharodon carcharias; assembly: GCF_017639515.1. NCBI lineage: Eukaryota > Metazoa > Chordata > Chondrichthyes > Lamniformes > Lamnidae > Carcharodon > Carcharodon carcharias. The sequence continues at coordinate 12,069,694 of NC_054484.1, read as the reverse complement.
GAATGTTCTATTAATTTGTTTTGACTGACAACATGAGATAAATTTTCTTTTGTCATAAGGACCTGAGTTTCCTTCATCTTTTTTATTTAATGTGGTGCAGGGTACGCCAATATGTCATGCTGGACGTTGGTGGTTCAAAATTTCATTGCACAGGCACTGAGTGGTCTTTGGGGTCAAAGGAAAGGGCTATTTCAGACATCCTAGATGGAGACTGCAGCTCTGGCATGAGGTAGTAGTGCTTATTTGGCAGCCTAGCTGAAGGATAGTTGGATCAAGGCGTCCCTGGTGTCCCCAGCTCCCTGGAGGTTACCGAGGTCTGCCTCCACACCTTCAGCATTCTCCTTATCATGCTCCTCTTCTGACTCACTACTGGATTCATCACATGCGGCCTGTGCAGCTGCGTCAAGTTCCTCCTCCTCCAGTGGGTCCTCCCTTGGCAGTGCCAGATTGTGGAGAGCGCAGCATGCAACCACTATCAGTGACACCCTCTCCGGGGTGGGGTATTGTAGTGCTCCCCCTGAATGGTCCAGGCATTGGGACCGAGTCTTCAGTAGACCGATGGTCCTCTCTATCACATTCATTTTGGAGGCATGGCTCCCATTATACTGCCGCTCTGCCTCTGTTCTTGGATGGCAGAGAGGCATCACATGTCACCTTTTCAACGGATAGCCCTTGTCACCCAGCGGCCACCCATTCAGTCAGACTGAAGCACTGAAGAGCCTTGGCACCTGGGAGTGTCTCAGGATGTACGCGTCGTGGGAGCTGCCAGGGTACCTTGCACAGGCTTCGAAAATATACATCCTATGGTCACACACTACCTGCAAGTTCATGGAGTGGAATCTCTTTCTGTTAACGAAGGCACCCAGCAGACCCGCTAGCGCCTTGCTGGCCATGTGTGTGCAGTCGATTGCACCTTGCATGCTTGGGAACCGAGCAATCGCTGCAAGCCCTCTAGCTTGTTCAGCCTGGCTGGCCTTGTGCAGAAATGAATGTCAATACCCCACCTGAATAGATCTTCTGATACCAGCTTGGCACAACTGTGGACAGCTGATTGGGAGACTCCACACAGATCACCCACTGACCCCTGGAAAGAGCCGGAGACATAGAAGTTGAGGACAGCGGTGACATTCGGAGCCACTGGCATGGGTTGCCCACCCACACAGTCAGGGGTGATCTCAGGCCCAATCACCTGACAGATGGAGGTCACTGTCTCCATTGAAAGGCAGAGCCTCCTACGGCATTGCACTTCAGGCATATTGAGGTAGCTGCATCGCTGCCTGTAAACCCTGGCAGCAGGATAGTGACATCTTCTGTGGCCCATTCTGCCTTGGGCTGCCAGTTGGCACTATGCCACCTATGTCTGCACCTCTCCTCCCACAGGTCGCTCTCCTGGTAGCTGCATATGGACTCCTGGCCTCCTCTTCCTTCTGCCCCTTTCTTCCTCAGAGGAGGAGGTACCACCAGCGGAGACCACAATCCCCATTACCAGGGTAACAGAAGGCTGTCTGATATCTGGAAGGGTCCAGATTCTCTGGGGTCCTTGGAGACACCAAGGAGTCCTGAAATGAGGATTGGAAATGCTAAGAATGAAGTCCCGAACAGAGATGAAGCTGCCATTTCCCAATAAGTCACCAGCAGCAAACTATCCACCAAAGGCCTCACTACTCACACTGGCAATGCTGCTGACCCTTTTTATTCTGCCTGTGAATGAGATTTTTGAAATTGTTGGCTGGCTGCCTGCCCATTTTGTCCATCCACCGAGTGCAAAATCATACAGGTAACAAAAAATAGGCGGCAATTTACTTTTTAATAGCCTTAACTGGCCTCTTAATTAATGGTGGGGTCCTTCGCCTCTGTGCGCTCGCTGAGCGAAATATTGCGCGAGTGCGTGATGAAGTCGGGACACTCACTTGACGCCATCGCACACTATTTTCCACTCGAGCTCATCAGATGAGCCCCCGCAAGCCCAGCGAGAAATTCTACCCAATTCTCTCCAATTCATCACAACCCCTCACATGATCAGGGAAGAGGCAGGGGTTGCTTTGAATGCTAACAGAATGGTTTTTGCTTAGCCAGGGTGGTTATGAGAATAGTTTAAAAGCACCACATTTCCCATTAGTCATTTAGCTCTAAACTTCGTTGCTTCCAGGAACCTAGCGTCTCGATCATTAGATACAATTAGCAGTGTGGCAGGCTATTTGCCTAAGCCCAAATGAAAGCAGTTTTCGACCTTGACAGTGAAATAGATACAATTTCTCATCATTTTAACATTGGGCGGTACCTCTGGGAATGGGAGGAGGGGGGTGTTGTAAATTTCTGCGGGGATTTTCCCGCTTATCTGCTGGAACTTGGGTGTAGCAGCAACAGATATTGTGCAGAAATGGACATTTCCTAGGGCTTTGATCACTCTTCCATGGAAGTTACAGCAGAGATTCACCCCTCTCTGACTTTACTCTTGTGGCATTATTTCTGGTCAGCGACGTTAAAGAGGAAGCAATAGGATCCAATGGGATTTTTTTTTAAATGAATAGGTGTCTGTACCATTGAGCTTCTATACAATGGCAGTGAATGGAAATGGGCTTTGTTCATTGAGAATCTAAACAATGGGAATGAATGGAATGGGATTTGGTCCACTGAGTTTCTATCTAGTAGGGGGTGAAATGGGAATGGGGTTTGGTAAATAGGGATTCTAATCTATGGGAATGAAAGGGAAGGGCTTTGGTTAATTGGAATTCTATACAATGTAAGTGAATAGGAAAGGATGTTGTCCATTGGAATTGTGTAAAGTAACAAGAGGTTTTTCCACCGGGAATTTGTACTATGCGAATGAATGGAATAGGAGGTCTCCATTGCAATTCCATTCAATGGGAACAATTGAGAAGTGGTTTAATTTATTGAAATGATATGTAATAGAAATTATAGGAAATTCTATACAGTGGGACAAAATGGGAGAACTTGGGATTTGGGGTTTGATAATGGAAGTGAATGGAAAAGGCTTTCTGTTTGTATAGATTGGGAGTGATTGGGAACAGGTTTGCTCCTTCGGCATTTTATACATTGGTGTGAATGGAAGGGTATTTGCTCCATTGCAGAGCAATATAATAGAAGTGAATGAAATGAAGTTTGACCCATTATGATTGTATACGGTGGGAAAAAATGGGATGAGGTTTAGCCCTTTGGGATTGCATTTAGTGAGAGTGAATGGGATGGGGGCTGGTCCATTGGGATTGTGTACAGTTTGAGTGAATTTGTACCACTGAGATTATGCACAGTGGGAGTGAATGAGATGAGGTTTGCTCCATTAGGATTATACACAATAGGAATAAACAGGATGAGGTTTGGTCCATTGGGATTGAACAGAGTGGGAGTGAGGTAGATGAAGATTGGTGGATTAGAGTTCGATATATAATAAAATGAATAAGAAGGTTTAATTCCATAATTTCCATTTATCTAAATTAGATTGATCTGGTTATGAAGTATACTACTAACACAAACTCTTCTGTCCAACAAATTATTTAAAAGCTGAAGGAAATGGGCTGAAGAATTATTCACGATCGAAAAAATCAATTGATTATTTGACTCCGCTGAGTCAACACAGGGTCACAGTTTAACAAACAAATAAAGCTTTCTGACTGCATCACTTCAAACAATTAGCACGCTGTCTAATCAGAAACACCCACACCAATGATCCTTAAAGGAGCAATGCTGTCTACAAGTGTACAGTTATCTAACCTCTCAACACTAGGAAAGAAAAGTGCTCGGAAATCAAACATTCAGTTAAGGGGAGCTCATGTTGATTTTTTTAATGAGAAAATGATTTGACACAAAGCATTTTTTGTAAGGAGTCACTTTGCTACAATATTGGTCTCCTTATTAAAGGATAAATGTAAATGTGTTAGAAGCAGTTCAGAGAAGGTTTACCAGACTAATATCAAGAGTGGGCGGGTTGTTTTATGATGAAAGTTTGGACAGGTTAGGCTTGTATCTACTGGAGTTTGGAAGAGTAAGAGGTGACTTGATCAAAGCCTTTAAGATCCTAAGGGGTCTTGACAAGGTGGATGTGGCGAGAATCTAGGTCACTTGCGGGAGAATCTAGAACTAGGGGTAATGTTTTAAAAATAAGGGGTCACATGTTTAAGACAGAGATGAGGAGAAATGTTTTCTCCCAGAGGGTCGTGCTCCATGTTCGTATGATTTCTTCATTGCTTGTTGGTACTGTGTTGGGACTGTTCTGACAAAAGGGCTTTGATCTGAAACGGTAACTTGACCTCTCTCTCTCTCTCTCTACAGATACTTCCTGACATGCAGATTGCTTCCAGCATCTTCCATATTCATTTCAGAAGAGAAGGAATTTGCATTTATATAATGCCTTTTATGACCTCAAGATGTCCCAAAGCTCATAACAATGATGCACTTCAGAAGTCAATAGAGGAGGCAATGGCATAGTGGTATTGTTACTGGACTGGTAACCCTGTGACCCAGGTTCAAATCCTACCATGACACATAGTAGAACTTGATTTTAATTAAAATAAAAGCATTAAAAGTCTCATCATAGCAATGAAACCCTTCTGGTTCACTAATGCCCTTTAGGGAGGGAAATCTGCTGGGCAGGCCTACATTGTGGCTGAACAATGGTAATTCAGAATGGGCAATAAATGCAAAGATGCCTACATTCCATGAATGAATAAAACAAAAGTCAATGTTTTAATGTGGGAAGCCCAGGAACCAATTTGCACACAACAAGCTCCCACAAACTGAAAAGTGTAGCGAGTGGATAGTCTCTGTTTGAGGGATAAATATTGGCTGAGGCAAAAGGGAAAAGCCCTCTGCTCTTCTTCAAAATAATTTCTCATCTCCACCTGAAAAGGCAGACGGGGACTTAATTTAACATCTCATTCAAAAGTTGGCACCCTGAGACAATGCAGCGCCCTGCCAAATACTGGTATCGTAATGTCAGCCTAGAAATTGTGTTCAAGTCTCTGGAGTGAGACTTGAATCCACAGCCTTATATCTCTTCAACAACACCAACTTGCATTTTTTTTCCCCAATAATTTATATAGATTTTTCTTTTCTCACCTATTTCCATTATTTTTAAATGTATTTCCATCCATTGTTTTATCTCTACCTTTTAGCCTATTTCGACCCCTTCCCTTCACCCCACCCCACCCCCACTAGGACTATCTGTACCTTGCTTTTCCTGCTTTCTACCCTTAATTAGCACATTCCTTAGATAATATCACCACCTTCAACACCTCTTTGTCCTTTTGTCTGTGACATCTTTTGGTTATCTCCACTTATCACTGGCCCTCTATCCAGCAATACCTGTCCCACCTACACCCACCTTAAACCAGCTTATATTTCACCCCTTTCCTATTTTTACTTAGTTCTGTTGAAGAGTCAAACGGACTCAAAACGTTAACTGTGTTCCTCTCCGCAGATGCTGCCAGACCTGCTGAGTTTTTCCAGGTATTTTTATTTTTGTTTTACCAACTTGCATTTATTTGGATGAAGGCAAAATACTGCCGATGTTGGAAATTTAAAATAAAAACAGAAAACGCTGGAAAAAAAGCTCAGCAGGTCTGACAGCATCTGTGGAGAGGGAAACAGTTAACGTTTCGAGTCCGTGTGACTCTTCTTCAGAATTGAAGGACTTGAAATGTCAGCTCTGTTTCTCTCTCCGCAGATGCTGTCAGGCCTGCTCAGTTTATCCAGCATGTTCTGCGTTTAGACAGCACCTTTAATGTTGTAAACTGTCCCAAGATGCTTCACAGGGGGATTCTAAAGTAAAATGCGACACCGAGCCACATAAGGGGACGTTAAGACAGGTGACAAAAAGCTTGGTTAAAGAGGTCAGCGTGAAAGGACACCTTGAAGAGAGTTAGGGAAGTGAAGAGTGTTAGGGAGAGAATTCCAGAACTTAGGGCCCAGGCAGCTGAAAGCATGGCCACCAATGCTGAAGTGATTAAAATCAGGGATGTTCAAAAGGCCAGGATTAGAGGAGTACAGATATACCTGGGAGTTGTGGGGCAACAGAGATAGCGTGGAGTGTGGACATGAAGGGACTTGATCAAGATGTTGCTGAACTGGGAGCCAGTGGAGGTCAGTGAGCACAGCAGCGATAGGGGAAAAGGACTTGGTGCAATTTAGGACGTGGGCAGCAGAGTTTTGGATGGTTTCAGGTTTACAGGGGGTAGAATGCGGGAGACTTGCCTGTGACCCCCCCCCCCGCCCCCCGAATCTGAGGCGCCGCTTCCTTGAATTCCGGTGTGGGATCCGCGCAAGCGCTGAACTAAGTTCTGTGCATTCACCTCTGAGTTCCCCTCAAAGTTCAGCTAGCCAGGTACACACCTTTTAAAGACAGTCATAAATCACACCGTCCTGAAGTCACGCCGACGTGGGATTTAAATCTGATGTGGGGGGTTGATTCTGGTATGTGGCCACAATAATGAGATGCAAATTTATGAAAATTAAGTTGCCGACATTCAACAGCGGGAAACTTGGCCCGTTATTGATGAGCGGAAGGAACAATTGCGTCCTGAATTTACGTCGTGAGATTTTCTGATCACGCCATCGAACACGCCTGCCCCAATCAGGCGTAGAAAATCCCAGCCACAGACACACACACAGACACAGACACAGACACAGACACACACACACACACACACACACACACACACACACACAGACATACACACACACAACATACACAAAGAGAAAAACAGACACAGACAGGCACACACATGGACACACATAGACACACAGACAGATACAGACACACACACACGCACGCACACACACACACATGGACACACACATAGACACACAGACAGATACAGACACACACACACACACACACACACACATGGACATACACATAGACACACAGACAGATACAGACACACACACGCACGCACACACACACACATGGACACACACATAGACACACAGACAGATACAGACACACACACACGCACGCACACACACACACATGGACATACACATAGACACACAGACAGATACAGACACACACACGCACGCACACACACACACATGGACACACACATAGACACACAGACAGATACAGACACACACACACACACACACACACACACGCACGAGCACACACAGACATACACATAGAGAAAAACACGGACAGGCACACACATGGACACACACATAGACACACAGACAGATACAGACACACACACACACACACACACACACACGCACACACATGTACACACACAGACATACACGTAGAGATAAACACAGACAGACACGCACATAGACACACACACAGTTACAGATACACACACACACACACACACAAACAGACACAAACAGACAGACAGACACACACAGACACACACACACACAAACACACACACACACACGCAGCATGCATTGCACATACCCAACATGCATATGTACACATACCCATACCCACACACTCCAAATAATCATTTAAAAACCCTTCCCTTGATTTTGTTCCAGTCCTTTCCTCCTTCTCCTGGTTCGCAGTCGACAGAGATTCATGTCTGTTGCTTAACTTATTCTATCAGAAAAAAAAGACATATTCTAACCTTTAACTCCGAGCTCTTCACCTCCCCCTTCACCCTTATCTCTGCTTCAACAACCAATCTGACATGACCTCAACCTTAATCCTTCATGCTGCACCTGCAAACTTGTAACCACCAACTGTCACATCGGTCAGTTAAAGCTGAACATTCACTGGCCTTAACCTTTCTGTTTTTTAATTAACTGTCATTCTGTGTTTGGGTCTCCCTCAACCCCCACAGACATTGTTGCAGCAAAAAAAAGCACCAGATTAACCCTTTCTCCCAACTGCTAGAGACTTTATTTATGAATTGAACTCAAAATTATAGAAGGGAATGGTTAGAGCACAGAAAGAGACCATTCAGCCTGTCATGTTAGAGCCAGCTCTGTGGAAGAGCAAATCACCTGGACCCACTCCCTGTAGCCTATCAACATCCTGGGCATTACCATTGACCAGAAACTGAACTGGACTAGCCATATAAATGCTGTGGCTACAAGAGCAGGTCAGAGGCTAGGAATCCTGAGGTGAGTAACTCACCTCCTGACTCCCCAAAGCCAGTCCACCATCTATAAGGCACAAGCCAGGAGTGTGATGAAATACTCCCCACTTGTCTGGATGAGTGCAGCTCCCACAACACTCTCAAGAAGCTCGACGCTGTCCAGAACAAAGCAGCCCCGCTTGATTGGCACCACATCCACAAACATTCACTCCCTCCACCACTGAAGCACAGTAGCAGCAGTGTGTACCATCTACAAGATGCACTGCAGGAATTCACCAAGGCTCCTTAGACAGCGCCTTGCAAACTCACGACCACTACCATCTAAAAGGACATGGGAACACCACCACTTGGAGGTTCCCCACCAAGCCGCTCACCATCCTTCACTGTCGCTGGGTCAAAATCCTGGAACTCCCTCCCTAACTGCACTGTGCGTGTACCTACACCATGGACTGAGGCAGTTCAAGAGAAGAGCTCACCACCACTTTCTGAAGGGCAACTGGGGAGGGGCAATAAATGCTGGCCCAGCCAGTGGCACCCACATCCTATGAATGAATAAAAAGAAAGCCCTGCAAATTTTCTCTCTTCAGGTAATGTTTCAATTCTCTTTGGAAAGCCATCATTGAATTTGCCTCCATCACACTTTCAGGCAGTGCACTTCAGATCCTCTCACTGTGTAATAAAGCTTTCCTCAAGTCACTGTTGCTCTTATGCCAATCAGTGCCCTTTGGTTCTCGATAATGTACCAATGGGAATGGTAAAACTTGAAGCCATTTGATTAGCACATTAAATGTAATTAATCTTGCTTTTAGTCCAACTATGGCTGAACATAGGAACAGCAAGAGGCCATTTAGCCCCTTGAACCTGTTCTCCTTTCAATGATATAGCCTCTATAAATCGGATAGGGAATTCAGGAGAAACTTCTTTATCTCAGAGAATGGAGGGGATGTAGAACTCATCACAGGGTATAATTGAGTCAAGCATCATGAATGTACTTACCACTATGATTGGGTAATATTCCTCCTTGCATTTTTGTTATAATGTATATTTTTTGCTAATGAATGAGCAATGTTACCCAGAATGAATTTCCGTACGGATAATAAAATGAAATTGAATTGAATTTGAATTAAGATGAAGCTACTTAAATGCTTGAAAGATAAAGCGTTAAACGATCGGGTGAGATGAAGTGGGGTGGGAGGCGGCTCATGTGAAGCTGAAACACTGGCATGGACCAGCTAGGCCAAGCAGCTTGTTTCTGTGCTGTTAATACCATGTGAAATACTGCTGGTTTTGTTAGTTGCTGCTCTGGGTGGAATCGTCCCAGATTTGCACAAAGTGCGGTAGCAGGTGGGCAAAAAACCGTTCTATTGCCGGCCGCAGTGACAGGTTTTCACCACATATCATCCCATTCCTGCCTCATTAATTATGCAGCCACAGGAAACGCGCTGTCTTGCTGGCAGGTGGCCTCCGATTTGCTGGCCGTCACTTCCTCATGCCGGGCGCCATATTTAAACTGCAGCCGTGTGCACACTGGTCAATTCTTGCAGCCCAGGACTGCTCCAGTGAAGACATGGCCCCAAAAACCAAGAAGGGTGCAATTACCCTTTTCAGTGACACATCCCTGGGACCCACTTCTGGATACTGTTGGGGCCTGTTGGTATGTCCTCTACACCCGCTCAGGCTGAAATAGGCCCATCAGTCTCACCACTCTGGCTTGGGAGGCGCTGGTCATGGTGGTCAGTGCCAATGCTGCAACATAAGAGGTCAGCCATCCAGTGCAGCAACTGGATGAATGATCTCATCCGTGCTGCCAGGGTAAGGCACTCTAAACTCACACACAAGCCCACCACACATTCACTGGCATCTCACTCACTGCCAGCTCAAGGGACCTCACCATCCATTCTCACACACATACCCTCACACGTCCATCTGGCCTCATCTCCTCTGGAGACTGCCTCCTCAGCCCTCACCATCTTGAGGCCACTTTCACAGAACAACATGTACCCCCATACACACCTTGGGATACCCCACTTCCCCACTACAGCCCTCGCCCTGCAGCCTCTTCCCTTGCCTGAGGTCACTTCCCCCCTTCCCCAAGCTAGCCCTAGCCCCGCAGCCATTGAAAAGTCACCGCTGCCTTATGGCCGGTCTGGTAGGTGGGGTTCACCTGCCCGTGAACCCCCCAAAGAGTGTTGTGGTACTGCCTGCGAAGCCTAGCGCTGATAGAACCATAGAGCCATAGAGAAGTTACGTTGTAGAAAGAGGCCATTCAGCCCATTGTGCCTGCACCAGCCAAAAAGGGAAAAAAGAAACTAGCCGCTCATTTTAATCCCACTTTCCAGCACCTGGTCCATAACCAGGTTACAGCACTTCAGATGCAGATCCAGGTACCTTTTACATCAGTGGAGTGTTTCAGCCTCAACCACCAATTTGGGCAGTGAATTCCAGACGCCCACCACCTTCTGGGTGAAAAAGGTTTTCCTCATTTCCCCTCTAATCCTTCTACCAATCACCTTTATTCTATACCCCTTGCTAACTGACCCCTCAGCTAGGGAAGCAAGTCTTTCCCGTCTACCCTATCTAAGTCCCTCATAATTTTGTACACCTCAATTAGATCACCTCTTAGCCTCCTCTGTTCTAAGGAAAACAACTCTAGCCTATCCAATTTCTCCTCATAGCTGCAATTTTCAAGCCCTGGCAAAGGGAGGCAATGGTCTAGTGGCTATTGTCACTGGACAAGTAACCCAGAGACCTAGGGTAATGTGCTGGGGACCTGGGTTTGAATCCTTCCACTGCAGATGGTGAAATTTGAGTTCAATCAAAATCTGGAATTAAAAGTCTAATTAAGACCATAAAACTAGTTGTAAAAACCCATCTGGTTCTCTCATGTCTGCTGTCCTTACCTGGTCTGGCCTGCATGTGACTCCTAACCTACAGCAATGTGGTTGACTCTTAAGTATCCTCTTCACTGTCAACTACACGGCCAATTTTTGTGCCATCTGCAAATCTCCCAATCATGCCTCCCACATTTAAGACTAAATCATTACTATATCCAGCAAACAGCAAGGGCCCCAACACTGAGATGACTGGAGCAAGGCAGACAAACAAACCTCGAAGTCCTGAGCAAAGTGCAGTTCGCCAGGTGCACTTTGCTTATGTATAGATGTGAAACACGTTGGCATGCAATCAGGCCGATGTGCCCGACTGATCCAGCATGGGGGGAGATGAGTCCAGCGGGCAGCGATTATAGTGAGATGCTAAAGTATAGAAAGAAGGTTCCCAATGTGTGACGGCAGGAATGGTGACCCACCATTGATGGGTGGAGCAGACAATCGCAAACTGGTTTCACGGTGGCCGATTTTTGGCCTTTGCGCCATCTTGTCTCCCCGCTCGTCATGACGCCCTTGGATAGAGCTGAGTCTATTGGAGACACCCAGGTCATTTTCAACACCGCTCTCAGTTGTTTCCATGCTGCTAATGAAACCCTTCCATTGCCCATTCTACCTTCCTACAATCTGTCTTCAACTTCAGCTGCTGTTGTTTTGCCCACCAATTTTTAAAAATTCTTTCATGGGATGTGGGCATTGCTCATCCCTAATTTCCTTCATGGTGAGTGGCTTAAGGGGCCATTTCAGAGGGCATTTAAGAGTCAACCACATTTCTGTGGGTCTCGCATGCGGGCCAGACCAAGTAAGGATGACAGATTTCCCTCCCTCACGGTCATAATTGAATCAGATATATTTTTATATAACAATTGACAATAGTTTCACAGTCACCATTACTGGGGCTCACTTTCAATTCCAGATTTATTAATTGAATTTAAATTCCACTATCTGCCATAGTGGGATTCAAACCCAGAGCATTGATTTAGGCCTTGGGATTACTAGCCCAGTGACATTCCCACTACACCACCATCAATATCATTCACCAATTCCCAGTTACCTCTTTTAATTCCAATGGCCCCTTGAATTTGGCGTCGTTCACCAGTTTAGCTAATTTGCATTGAGTTTCTGAAAGCAAATCATTGCTTCAAACAGTCATCGTTCCAGGACCGAACCCAGCAGTCACTCCACTTTGTAATCCCCTCCCTCAAATCTGACTTCACTTCACTCCTTAAGTATCAGTAATGGCCTGTGGGTGGTACCCTTGCCTCTGAATTGGAATGCTCTTGGGTCAAGCTTCACTCCAGATACTTGAGCGCATAAATACAGCTGACATCCCCAGTGTGGTACTGAGGAAGTGCTGCACTATTGTAGGAGCTGTTTTTCAGTTGAATGAGCAAGATCCCATGGTACTGCATTGAAGAAGAGTAGAGAAATTCCTCCAATGTCCTGACCAATATTCACTCCTCAAGCAAAATCATTAAAAACATGATTACCTGTTCATTTATCTCATTGTGGGACCATGCTGTGTACAAATTGGCTACCACATTTCTTACATTAGAATAGTGGCCACACCTCAAAAGTATTTCATTGGCTCTGAAGTACTTTGGGATAATTTTGAGGTTTTGGAGGGTCCTGTATAAACACAAATGTTTTTTCTTAATGAAGGCCCATTGTTCACTACCCATCAACTGGCCCCTCAAGACTTTCCTTAAATACCCAGACTTAGCTCATAGCCTTCAGTGTGACGTAGTTCTGAGGGCAGAATTTTACATCCCGTACCCGACCCGATCGGGTGTAAAATTGGTCGAGAAGCCGCTGGGCGAGGGTCATCTCGCGCTCACGCGATATTTCACTCAGCACATGCATGCAAAACCCGCCAACAATTGAGGGGGCAGTTAAGTCCATAACGGCTCAATTGCCTCTGATTTTTTTGTGGCCCATCCAACCTTACTGTTGGCGGACGGGCAAATCGGCCGGACGGACTTTGCATTTTTCATCAAACCTCATCCAAGGGTGGGGTGAGTCTTCCGCTATTAAACAAAATATAAATAAAAATCTACGGACAGCATTTTTATCATCTATATGTTCGGGTGCCTGATTGTGATGCTTTGGGTATTTTTGTTTCCCTGACTTTCAAAACTTTATTTCCTGGGTTTATTTCGGGTCTTCAGCTTCCCTGAGGCAGCTCTCCGCCTTCAGGGGTCTTCCTCTCATCTCTCGCTTGCGCCTGCATTGACGCCAATGCCCACCCTCCTCCCGCCCCCTACCCCAGCAGCACTGAGCTTTTCAGCACACGGTTCACTGGCAGTTAATTGGCCAGCCACATGAAATCGTGGTTTGCGGGGGGGCGCCGATAGGGGTCGGCGGTCCGTTTCCTGACTGCTCCCGGGTCCACCAATCCTGCCCGCCTGCTGAGCTGAAAATTCAGGCCTGAGTGTCTTTTGGAAGCCTAGATAGACCACTTCGCTTGGGAAGTCAGTAATCAATAATAGATAGCTTTAGGAATTATAATTGATGGATCAATAGCAAATAGGTGAAAAGTGACAGATACGCTGGTGGATAGTGGATAGATTTGCAGATAGATCATAAAGTCAGAAGAAATAGGAGCAGGAGTATACTAATCAGCCTTTTGATTCCGCTCCTATAGCAGAAAATTAAATACAAAATATGGATAGATTGATAGGCAAAAATAGACATACTGATAGACAGACAGACAGATAAACAGACAGGTAGGCAGACAGATAGATAGACAGACAGATAGATAGACAGGCGCACAGATAGACAAACCAAGGTAAAAAGACAGGCAGATAGACAGGCAGACAGATTGACAGACAGATAGGCAGATTGACAGACAGATAAATAGAGAGATAGATAGACAGACAGATAGACAAGCATGTAGATAGACAGCCGGATATATAGACAGACAGATAGACAGACAGACAGATAAATAGACAGATAAATAGACAGGCAGAGAGATGGTTGACAGGCAGATGGACAAGCAGATAGATAGAACAGGCAGGTAGACATTGTTTGCCTTCAGTCCTACTGCGATGTTACTTGTAGATCGGATCAGCTCAAGAATATCAATTGTAATGGATTTCACCCACTCAGATTTCTTTCAATTGCCATCAGAGTTGAGGAAACATTTTTTACAGGGTTCCTCTATTTGGAAGTTGAGCCTAGGGTATTCATCATACCCGAGGGCAATGTGTTACAAAAAATCTCTGCATTATTCTGTAGGTTGGAACAGTGACTTCCCTAGTACTTTATTTCCTCATACACTTGTTCTCTCCTCTCTCAAAAGTGCTACCTCTCACTGGGGCACCAATTCCCATCACCGCTGAATATGCTGACTCTCACTGGAGAGCACAATACCCCCTCCCCACACCTCCAATCTCTTGAATGTGCCCAATAGAGTACAAGTCCCTTCCTCCCCGGTGCTGACTGTCACTGGGGTGAAGGCCTTCATCTCTCCTGAAGGCACAAAAGACAGTGTTACTAGACTGATGGTGTAATATGCTTCTTATTCTGTATTGTGCAGAGGGACAGTGATATAAAGAGTAAAAGAGCGGGTTGTGTATTCAGGTCGGAGGCTTTTGATGAGCAACTCACCTCCTGACTCCCCAAAGCCAGTCCGCAATCTACAAGGCACAAATCAGGAGTGTGATGGAATACTCTCTGCTTGCCTGGATGAGCGCAGCTCCAATAACACTCAACACCATCCAGCACAAAGCACCCACCACCTTAAACATTCACTCGCTGGCACCCATTGGCAGCAGCGTGTACCGCCTCCAACACCAGAATTTTGAGGTAGGTAGTTGGGCTGTCGTGGGCGATGGGCCCAAGAGGGGCCGGGGAATGGACCACCACCCGCGATTGGTGGGCCAATTAAGGTCCGTGGAGCGTGAACGGTCGTTCCTCGATGGCTGGGAAGGGGCAGGCAGGGGAGGGGGGTCTGTTGGCCGCCGGGTCCAATGGTGACCCGGCATCCGGTTTAAAACTAGCACAGTCAGGCCCTGTGAGGCTGCCAGCGATGAGGGCATCTCCGGTGCTGTCAACAGGCAAGCGTAAATTATGGAGCGTGATGGGCAACTGCGGACACCAGGCAAGTGGGCACTTGGCCTCCCAGTTTTCTGATGAGTGCTTCGCGGTCCTCCTGGAGGAGGTGGCTGCCAGGAGGGACAACCTTGTCCCCAGGAATGGAAGGTGGAGGTCACCATATCTAACGAGAAAGGGCTTGGGAGGAGGTGGCAGTGCCGGTCAGCAGCCATGATGTGGTATGGTGCAGCCGGGTCCAGTGTCTCAAGAGGTTTAACGACCTGCTGTGCTCAGGAAGGGTGAAGTACTGTCTTGGCATGGATCAGTGTGGTGAAGCGTTAAGCTCTGGCCATCCCCCTGTGGGGCTCAGGGGTGTTAGAGTCTGATGACGCTGGAGCTGGCCAAGGCAGTGAGCCCTGGCTGCTTGGACTGAGTGTCTTGTGGCTTGAGGGCCATGAATCAGGTGAGCCCTGCAAGGTGTTCCTCAGGTGGGGTTGACCAGGCTGCAATGGCCTTCTCGCTTTAAATCTTCAGGGCTTTTACACAGCTGCTGCTTCTGCACTTCCAATTCTTTCCTATTCTCATTAATAGTTCCTTGGAGAATCGCACATCTTTGCCACTTCTCAGCTAATTTGTTCCTTAACTCGGCCAGGGACAGTCTTAATTCTTCCTTTACTTCTTCGTATAATTTTCGTTGCACAACTTGCGAGCTGATTGAATTTTGTAGCACATGAAAGTCCTTTAGTAGATTTTCCATTTCCTTTCGAAGGATGCTGACTTCAGCTTGAATTCTGACCTGGTGTAACACTTCTATGGGCTTCTCCCATTGGGTCCTTGCATACTCATTTTTTTCTTGCAGCAACACTTGTGCTTTTAAATTAGGAACTTAGTGGGCCCTCAAGATTTATCTCTCCCAGCCAGTTCCTTCTAAGGAGACTCAGTCCTCTATCTGGCATTACAAGCATGGGTTATTTTGCAGACTGTTCCTCATTCTGCACCTTGACTTGACCCCTTTCACATTTATTTCTTCACCCGTGCACGTCCTCAGCTTTGTGTCTGAAACTTCAAACTTCAAAGGGTGGGTTCCTTTACTTAGATATCTAAACGCTCTCCAGTGACTGACATCAGCTCTCCTGTATCAACTTCCATTTTAATGGGTTGTCCGTTAACTATAATGACTACTTGGATTGGCTCAGTTCCACCCACTTTGAGGTTATATAATGAATGGATGTCTGATTCTATTTCTTCGCCCTCTTCCGTGAGGCATATGTCACGATTTTTCCTTCTGCCTTTAGAGTGCTGCTTTAGCCTTTCTCTGCAGTGCTGCCTTATGTGACCATAGCGGTGGCAGAGAAAGCACTCGACTTGTTTGAGCTGTTGTTCGCTCACTGGATGTATTTGTCTCATTCATTTGGTGGGTTTTCACTGCAGTGCCGTTGTTTTTCAATGGCCTGGAGCTAGAGAGTGTTCCCCGCCTTTCCGTGGAGTCCAGCGTTTTCACGCCTTTTGTTGCTGGATTGTCCCACTCGACCAGACGGATGGCGCCATTTTTTGTATCTTTTATAACTTCGGAATTTCTAACAGCACTCTCCACCGCGGTAGCTGAATCTAATGCCTTATTGAAGCCTAGACCAGGTTCAGATAGCAAACGCCTTTGGATAGTATCATCTCCACTCCCACATCTCAGCTGGTCTCTCAACTAATGGACATTCCGAATTCGCGATGCTCAGTTAATGTCTTTAAAACGGCCACATAGTCAGCTATTGTCTCCCCTTCCTTGAATTGAACTTGAAGCGCTGCCTGGTGACTGAGGGCTGTGGTCTCAGGTGGTTTTGTACAAGTTTTATTAACACGTTGAAAGCCATTGGGCTGGGGGCATTAGGCGACGTGAGGCTGTGGATCAGCCGGTACATTTTGCTCCTGCATGTGGATAAAACAATCACCCTCTTCTTCTCCTCCCCCGCGATGTCATTAGTGGTAAAAAAGAACACCAGGTGTTCGACATACTGAGGCCAGTCCATAAGACCATAAGACCATGAGACATAGGAACAGAAATTAGGCCATTCGGCCCATCGAGTCTGCTCCGCCATTCAATCATGGCTGATAAGTTTCTCAACCCCATTCTCCCGCCTTCTCTCCTGATCTGAAATGGGGTCCCATGGATCGATACGCCCGAACTGTGGCACTGTGAACGACTGCAAGGGGACTGCACTTCTGTTTGTCTTTCCGGGTAATGACAAATTCAGGCGTCTGGCTTTCTTGACTGCCTTCGATCGTTTCGTGTTTTGCCTTCCGCAGAGCTGTGCCCTCTCTGGGGGGTCTTATAATTTTCTGTCCACGGCCATGTTTTCATGTATTTACCCTTTTAAATGCATTGTCACTTTAAGAGCAGTCACTTTTTTTTTTTAACTGTGTCTCTGCAGCTGTCGGCTTTTCTTTGCTATGTCTGTGTTTCGCGCTCTGTTTGAGTTTTGGTGGGATCCCCGCGATCTCGATTCTACAGGGTTTTTAAGAAAATTTAAACTGCAGCGCTGCTTTCTGCTCCGATTGCCGAATGTCGCTTATTTTACAAGTTAAGTGCAGATGTTCTTTCCAACGCTTTGCTCGCTTGTCTTGAAATTTATTTTCTTTTGTTCTTTATCCTTGTCGCCACTTTTATGTCTTGGGTAAATAAGTTTGTTGGCCAACTGAACTATAATTGTACGCCTTCCTATGTTCTCATCAATTGCTGCTTACAATCAATCAAGTGGAGAGACTGATGTAAGAATAAACAATGATGATTTATTGAGGCACAGGACAGAGCACCGGATCACATGTGCTCACTCAAAAATCCCCAGAACTAGACTTACAGTTCCTAGTTGCCTGCGCTGTACAGTGATTTGTCAGTGCTGTCACATGATCAGTAAACTTGCATTCTCTTAAAGGGACAGGGTACCTCATTTTACCACACCCAGCTAACGCCCTAATCCTTTCCAGGTACAAGCAGGACACCTTGGACCTGAAGAGGCGCCACACACCTTGGTCAACTGGCCGCGAAGAGGTTGGGTTGTCAGACCAAGGTAAGAGTGCAGTGCACAGAGGTGAAAGTTCCAGAAACTGCATTCCCCATTGATCATTGAAAGAGGATGGCACCATGATGCAGATCTCCATGGTCTTATCAGGGTGCCTGGCAGACACAGTGACAGCATGATGACTTAAACTAATGACATGTCGTTGTTCTCCCTTAGGTTTGCCACCCAGTGCGTTGGCAGTCGGAAGACGGCTGAAGAGCAGGATGATGCTCAGTTGAAGGCGGAATATGAGCCCCTAGAGTCGATAATTAGGCGGGAGATGCTGGATGTCCAGCGAGATGTCCGGGAGGATCTAGCGGAGATCCATGAGAGTTTGCGTGCCATGTTCTCTGTTGTGGAGGAGTCCATGTGGAGCATGAGCACTGCGTTGACCCTCATGGCCCAGCGTACTGCCTCCTTGCGTTGAGAGAGTGCTGACTGTCATGGAGAGGCAGCTCCAGGAACAGAATCAGGGGTTCCTGGGGTTGCGCTCGGACCCGCAAGCCCTCACACCGGCAATGACCTCAGGTGGTCTGTGTCCGTGTGGGAGATGGATGAGGCAACCAGTATCCTAATTAGGTGCCCATCCATCAATGGTGAGCAGGGAGGTCCAGAGTAACCTCACGTTGGTGCGGGAGCTGCCCGTCATCTCTGTGGGCTCCTCTCAGAGCACTCTGGATGACGGCTGCAGCTCCTCCACCCCTCCGCCAGTGAACTTGGCATCTGATGAGGCTTTGGTGACTGGGGAGATGCCAGCCATGGCACTGGGCACTCCCTCCCAAGCAGGGCCAGCACAGACCCCACTGGCCAGACGATGGCCGCCAAGGCACCATGAGCACAAGAGGGACTGGCCATGGGTGATCTTCTGTTGTGTAATGTTTTGTTTATTTTAACTGGTCTGGGGTTGAAGACCAGGGGTGTTTTTGTTAATTTGTTTTGACTGTCAACATGAGATAAATTTTCTTCTGTCTCAGTGGCCTGAGTATGCGTCACCTTTTTTATTTAATGTGGTGCAGGATACAACAGTGTGTAAAGCTGGACATTGGTGGCTTGAAACTTTATTGCACAGGCACTTGTGGACTTTGGGGTCAAATTAAAGGGTAATTTCAGACATCTGAGATGGAGGAAGCAGCCCTGGCATGAGGTGGAAGCAGATCTTTGGTAGCCTAGCTCAAGGGGCATTGGATCAAAGCGTCCCTGGTCCTCACCTTCCTGGAGGTTACAGAGATCTGCCTCCACACCCTCAGCACTCTTCTCACCACGCTTCTCTTCTGACTCGCTACTGGACTCATCCTCCGTGGCCTGTGGAGCTGCGTCAAGATCCTCTTCCTCCACTGGGCGCCCCCTTGCCAGTGTCAGGTTGTTAAGAGCGCAGCATACAACCACTAACCGTGGGGCGGGGGGTATATTATAGTGCTCTAGGGGGGTATTATAGTGCTGCCCCTGAACGTCCAGGCATTGGAAGCTCATCTTCAGGAGACTTATGGTTCTCATTCATGGAGTGAAATCCCTTCCTGTTACTGAAGGCACCCGGCTGACCCGCTGGCGCCTTGATGGCCACATGTGTGCAGTCGATTGCACCCTGGATGCGGGGGAACCCAGCAATGGCCACAAAGCCTCCAGCTCGCTCAGCCTGGCTGGCCTTGTCCATAAGGAAATGAGTGAAAGTCATTACCTGCTTGAACGGAGCTTCTGTCACCAGCTTGATGCAGCTTTGGACAGCGGATTGGGAGACTCCACAAAGATCCTCCACTGAACCCTGGAAAGAGCCAGAATAGAATTTGAGAACCACTGTGACCTTCAGAGCTAGTGGCATGGGGTTTCCACCCATACAGTCGGAGGTGATCTCAGACCCAATCGTCCGACAGATGGAGGACACAGTCTCCCTTGAGAGTCGGAGCCTCCTTCGGCTTTGGACCTCAGGCTTATTGAGGTAGCTTTATCGCTGCCTGTAAACCCTGGCAGCAGGATAATGGGGACACCACCACCGTCTGCAAGTTCTCCTCCAAGCCACTCACCTTCCTGACTTGGAACTACATCGCTGTTCCTTCGCTGTCGCTGGGTCAAAATCCTGGAACTCCTCAACAATTCCATAGTTGAGTGCCTACTTGGGATTGCCAACACTGGCTGGGCATATTCCGGGAAATATCAGCGAAAGTGATGTCACATCAAGCTCCCGCGAGTGACATCACAGAAGGCCATCAGCGCGGTATGAAAGTTAGTTAAAAATCTAGGGTATCACCTTTCAAAGCAGCTTCCTTGAAATATTCCCAATATTTGCATGCAAGAAATGGTGGCAAACTAGTTCCAACCCTATGGACTGTAAAAGCGTTGAGGGGGCCACTTATGGACAGGTGCATTTAAATCAATATCCTCAATATTGGGGGAGAAACATTCTTCTCAAACCTGTGAGTTCCTCTTATCATTCACTCGAGAGCAGGTCTCTGCCACAAGCTTTGGAACTGACGTCCTACTCCCAGTTGTGAGCTTTTCCCTACCGGCATCTAGCAAGGCACTGAGTGCAGGCACCACACACACAGCAATGTAAGTATTGTCAGCTACCTGCATTAAAGATGGTGCACACCAAACAAACACAGAAGAGAGCTTCCCCTCCACACGTTTCCCACACTCCCTTCACTCTGCTTTCCCCCTGTTCCCTTCACTCTGCTCCCCCACACTCCCTTCACTCTGCTTTCACCCTGTTCCCTTCAGTCTGCTCCCCCACACTCCCTTTGCTCTGCTTCCCCACCCCCCCCCACCCCCGGCTCCCTTCACTCTAGTTCCTCCCGACATCCCCCCCTCTGCTCCCCTCACCACTGGTGTTGCTGTGCATGGTGACATCATTGCGCTGGATACTGGCAAATGAGGAAGCGGGGCGTGTTCCATTCTCCCGGAATGATTGCTTTGGCCGGCGGGAGATTGTTGCCGATTCCTGCAGGCGATTCCTGCCCATTGTGGGACGATTGGCTGCCCTGGCACCAGCTGAACTTGCAGTGGTTCGTTTCAAGGCTAATTAGGGATGGGCAACAGATGTTGGCTTTGCCAGTTGCACCCTCACCCCAGGAAAGAATTTTAAAAACCTTGAAATCTCTACTGTACGTAGAAATGTGGGGCAGAATTTTACGGCCCCGTTTCAGTGAGGACAGGGCTGTAAGATGCGGCGAGACATTCTGAACCACATTGGCTTCGGCAAGAAGGTAAAATCCCACTGCTGTAAAATTTCGCCCTGAGTTATTTGTTGTAAAGGAGTGATATACTCCTTATTCTGTATTGTACACAGGGAGTAACATCAGACATAAAGGGTTAATATACTCCTTATCCTGCACTGTACATGGGGGGCCATGGTTTTGGGAGCAGATTGGTGCAGTAATAAAACATCAGAGTAAGATATTATTAATTATTAACTATATTACATTTATTAGAAGTTCTGAGGATGAAATTGAACCATTGAAATACCCTCCTTGCAAAGGGATTCTAGAGCATGGACCTTCCTTTATAATCTGTGTTGTGAGAGAAACTCAAAGAGCTCAGATTAAAAACAACAACCTCCAGCTGGTGGGTTAGCACAAAGGCACATCACCCAATGTAAGGTCACGGAGCAGAGGAGGCACAAAGGTCAGGGGAGGTCATGGGTTTCACATAGTCGCCGAAGCAACGAGATCACAAGAGGTCACACCGGGGAGGGCGGCAGGTCACATTCCTTTGAGTCAAAAAAAAACTGGAGTGGGGGGGGGGGGTCACAGCGGGTTAAGGGCCACCATGCTTTGCTGCAGGAAATAAGCTTGTGGTGGGTTGAAAGGTGGTGGGGGGGGTTGGGTTGGGTTGGGTTGGATTGGGGTGGGTGGGGGCTGGGTACAGGGTAAGACGGTGGAGCGAAGGTCAGAGAAGGTCAAGGGAAAGCATTCAGCTCTTCCAGTGTGATAGGAAGCAAGAGAGACAATCACTCATGTTGCTGCTGCTACTGTTGTACTTTACTGCTGGCTGATTGCCATTTTATCCTGAGGCTGGTTTCGATATGGCGTATTAAAGGCTTCCGAACAATCTATATTTAAATTTCTCCTTTGTTTTAAGGCAACAAAAAGAGGACAATTAGGCTCGGGGTTCTGGCGATGCATTATATCAAGGGGCACTGCATTCCCCACCCCTCCATCACCACCCAGCCCCCACCCCCCCCCAAGCCACTACTGACAGCAATAGATCTTTTAAGAAATATCAAATTAATTCATAATGGGTCTTTTTAGAAAGGCAAGTCAAGTTACATTACCCTCATATCTATTCACTACAGTGCGGTGACCTCAGAGAATGAAATCCCGGCTGGAAGCCTGCAAAGCACCTTGTGCGATGCCAGCATAAAGCTGAATCAGAAATGGCATATACAATGGCACGCAAACAAAAAAAAAATCCTGAGCTCAATTGTCGAGGACCACGGGCAAAATCTCACATCAGTCAGACCAACCAAAATCGGAATTAACAACGTAGTTCCTTCGCCTGCATTTCAACCCAGAGCAACGGCACGGGTCGAAGTTGGAAGGGGGGATGTGTGGTGGAATATTCTACGAGGTTCCGTGCAGTTTCCGGGCTCAAATTCCCAGTTCCTGCGTTTTCACCTCAGGGGAGGTGGGAAGTAGGAATCACGTTTACACCGCACACCTCACAGCCCTGACCTGAGGTCATCGCAAGCCATGTCGTGGTACTGTTCTAACCAAAGGTCACAATCCTGAAACGTTAATTACTTCCCCCTCCACGCAGGCCACTCGATCTGCTCAGCATTTCCACCATTTCCTGTGGAATACGAACTACTGTGGAAGCGCGTTCCCTGTTGCAAGGTAGGTAACGCAGCAGCCAATTTGCACACAGGAAACTCCCACAGCCAGCGCCGGGCGGGATTTACCTGCCCCTTGCCCACCGCCAGGATCATCCGGTCCCACCGAAAGCCGATGGAGTTTTGGTTGGCCCGTCGTAACCTCCACCACGCCAGGGCCGGAAAACCCCGGCCATTGCGCTTATGACCAAATAATCTATTTTAGTCACATTGATTGAAGGATAGATATTGGCTGGGAAGAGCTCAACTGCAGCACTTGGAAATAGTGACCGTGGCAGCTTTCATTCATGGCATCTTTCACATCTCTTTGAGAGGGCTGAGGGGGGCCTCAATTTAGCATCTGATCCAAAAGATGACACGTCTGACACTGCAATACCCCTTCATCACTGCACTCGGCTGTTAGCACAGATTTTCCACTCAGATCTCTGTAGTGGGACTTGAACCCACAACTTTCTTTGTCCGAGGCTAGAGTGCCAACTACTGAGCCAACTACACCCCCCCACCGCCCCCTTCCCCGGTGAAATGTTTTGTGAATTGTAATTTTGGGAATTGTACACTGTCAGAGGCGCTGTCTTTCAGATGTTAAACCAAGGGGGCGTCTGCTCTCTCAGTTGGATGTGGGGGGGCAGGTTCTGCAGCTAATATTTATCTCTCAGCCACTATCGCTAAAACCAGATGATCTTGGCTGGGATTTTCTGGCCCCCATCATGGCGAGACCCACCATAGGAGACTCGGTGGCCCCGCCAGGAGTTCATCGACTTCCGGCAGGGCCAAACGATCCCAGTGGTGGGCTGGGGGCATAAAATCCCGCCCCTAGTCAGTATCACATTGTTGCTTGAGAGAGCTTACCGTGTGCAAATTGGTTGCACCGTTTCTTATTTTACAACAGTGACTACATTCCAAAAAGTGCTTCAAGGTGATGAAAAGTATGACAGAAATATAGGGCGGAATTTTACACCACCGGAATTGTGTGGTCTCGCTGAAGTCAGTGGGCTCTTGAACAGCTGACTGCTTTTTATGGCCCCATCCCTGCTGCAACGGGGCTATAAAATTCCAGCCATAAGGTCTTTCATTCTTCCTTTTCCAATAGAAGTTTTACATGGTTGAGTTGGAGGCAAGGTGTTGGAGCAGGGGGTATTTACCACACCTTACTTGTCAAGTACCTATATGTGAGTCTTTGATGTTGTAGTGTAGAAAAATAATTATACTCTGCATCTCAACACGCTACTCATGAAACTATGAGTAGGCAAGACTCAATGTCGTGGGGCCTTGTAGTAATTATAGTTTGGTTAAACACGGGACTGTAGCTTTAAGAATAATCCAGTGTTGTAAGATCTCATGATCTGTGTAAACCAATGTGTTAGCAGCATGGGTAAACTCTAGCAGAGAGTTCTTCTTTAGTTATAGAACTTGATGTACAGATGTAGTTGCTGCTGCTGCCTTCTAATTAAAGTTAAATGTGTCCACCAAGAAGTTATCTGGAAGATCAACTGTATAACAGGCCACCATCACTTTAAAGTCACCTCGAGTTGGACCCATCCTTTTTGTTGCAAATATCTAGTTCATAATTCATCTGTTTTGGAATGTAACTTTAAAGTTTTAGGAAATAAAGTTTAAACTGTAGAAAATTATGGGCTCTTGGAGGAACTTCGAATCCACAGACTGAGACGGGTATGCTAGGATATTGGCCAAGGTTTAAACGAAGAAGATTTCAGGTCAAATTTTATTGTAGTCAGTGAGAAGCAGAATGACTTTGCCCGATTGCTAAAGTTTTTTGGGAGAGGGGAGGGTTATCCCTGAGGGATTTGCAGCAATTAACCAAGGCTAAGTCAATAGAATTACCAGGAAAATTGAATTTGGAGTTGAGGGCATGTGCTAAAAAGAAGAAATAGTGGATGTTTTAGCACAGCATTTGGAATTGGAACAGGGTAAGCCAGATAAAATCTGAGCTAGTTTAAAATGTTCTTGCAGGTGGAACAGCTTGAATTGGAAAGGGAACTTAAAAAATCATGAATCAGAGAGTTTCGAAGAGAAAAAGGAGTCAGACGTCAGGAACTGGATGGAGAAAACCTTAGGTTACAGGGTGAAAGAGGAAATAATAGTTCAGACGAGGAGCTGAATCTCATTCCGGGTTAAGACTTAACAAAAAAATCTTCACCTAGTGCCTAAATTTACTGAGGGTGGAGTTGAGAGATAGTTTGTCATGTTGGAAAAAGTGGCTATAAAACTAGGGTTACCACAGGGGTCTGGATTATATGGGGGTGGGCGGGGGGAGGGGGGGGTGGGTGGTGAGGGTGGGAGTGTTGGGGAGAGGATGGACTGCTTGTCACTGCCAGAAGGAAGTTCGGTCCTAAATGGACCAACTTTGAAAAGTGCTGCCCTGCAGCAACGAAAGGCTGACAGCGGGCTTAAAGGCTGAGCGCCGGATTTACGCCCCTCATTGGACGGGAAGTAGCACCCTCAAGAGCTGCTGGCCAATCTGATTTCATCTTTAGCAAGTCTGCCAACACCAGGTCTCAGTCGTGGGCGCTGCTGGGGTTGCAAGGAGAACCACGGAGATCAAAGATGGACTCTGGGCCCAGGTAAGTCCTGGGCTTTTAGGGTGGTGATGGATCGGAGAGTTTTGGTAGGGGAGGGGATTAGGACCCAGGTGTTAGAGGGCAGGTGGCGAGGAACAAAGGGGAAGGGGAGGGGGTGACATCCTGGTGGGGTATGGTGCCCCCCGATGCACACAGGTCACCTCCTCAATTGATGAGCCTTCCGCTTCCTTCCCACCATTTCAAAGAAGCCCTTTCAAAAATGGCCTTTGCACTCTGGCCTGCCTGCTGCTGCCCAGCTTTTATGGCAGTGGAGGTGTATTGAGACCCTTAATCGCCAATTGATTGGGCAGTTAAGCACCTCAATAGGCATAAGGGCGGGTGGCCTAGTGGGTGCCTTATACACCCTTTGTATTATGGGGAACAGGCCAGGGGATGTGGGCAGATTGGAGTTAGATATCTGACATATTTTATGTGTCCCTCCCACCAAAAACATGCCCACTGGGAAGGTGGGGTTGCAGGGGAGGGAGGGGGGAGTGGTGGTTTGGCAGGGGCCATAAAATCCAGCCCATGGGCCCTTATCTTGCAAAGTGGTTGGTGGAAAAAGCAATGGAATTTATTCAAGCCTTTTGCAAGAGCAATCTTCAGTTTATGAGACTGTTAAAAAAATAAGATCCTTAACATGTATGTATGGTCCCTGTAGTGTATCAACTAAAATTTCTGACATATGAGGAAAGACAAACCTAAACCATTATAGGATTTGCCAGGGAAAAAGAAATATTGTTTGACCAGTGGCATCATTCAATGAAATTAGCTGAGACTTTTAAGAATGTGAGAGAAATAATATGCTTGAAGGAATTTAAGAACACCATTTGAACACACCTAGAAGACTGTAAAGTTTCTGAAATAAAGTAAGCTGCTATTTTAGCCAATGGGTATGATATAACACATAGACAGCTAGGCGGCAGTAGATCTCAATTTATAAACCCAAACAGGAGATGGAAAGGTAGGTCAGATGCAACCTAGCAGAATTCGATTTATAGTGAAGGGCATAACAGAAACAAAAGAGCAGATTCTCAAACAAGGTGGTCAAAAGGACAATGTAGAAGGTAGGGGTAAGTTGAAAAGATTGTCATGTTCTTACTGTCATAAAGTTGGGCATTTAAAGGCAAATTGTTGGAAACTAAAAAGTAAACCAATGGTATTGGTATACGAGATCACCAATTATCCTAAGAAAACGGTACCAGAGAATGAAGCTGGTGAGAAATCACTCACTCCTAATGTTTCTACTGTAGGCATAATTAGAGACATAATTAGAGGGATTATGAAGGATTTATATTTCAAGGGGATGTCATTCCATTTTTGACCAAGGAAGAACCTAGAAAAGTTGTTATCATAAGGGTTCAGCTCAAAATTTATTGTTAGCAAAAGAATTAGATCATTCCTCAGAAAGTTTGCTGGATAAGAATATATTGGTATTGGGTGTTGATTGGAAGTATGTGCCTATCCCATTCTGCAGAACGAATTTAAATTTGCTCTGGTAAACAAATCACTTATTGTTGGCATCATGTCTAAATTACTCATTAAACAGCTAGATTTTATATTGGGGAATGATATAGCAGGCAGTGCAGTTCTTCCACAATCTGCAATGATAAGCCACAGTTCAGGAATGGTAAAAACTCCTCAACTATTTGTGATCCAGTTGAGCAAGGGACTGATCCAAGTAAAAATATTGATGTATCCACAGTATTGGACAGTACAGAGGCAGCACGGGTTCTTGCAGGATTTCCAATTCAATGTTCTTCACAGAAAGGACTAAGACCTGAAAGTGACCCTGAAGGGTTAATAACACTTAACACTGAATTAACAAAGCAGAGTAGTGCCCATAAGGGACCAAGGGGACAATCTATGGGTGGAGCCAGGGGACATCGGTAGAGTGTTGAATGAATACTTCACGTCCGTCTTCACCCAAGAGAATGAGGATGAAGGTATCGAACTCAGGGAGATAGACTGTGAGGTTCTTAAGCAAATTATTATAGGTAGTGACAAGGTATTGGAGGTGTTGGCAGGCTTAAAAGTGGACAAATCTCCAGGTCCGGGTGATTTGTGTCCCAGACTGCTGAGGAAGGCAAGGGAGGAGATCGCAGGGGCTCTGACCCGAATTTTTAATTCCTCTCTAGCCATGGGGGAGGTGCCAGAGGATTGGAGAACAGCTAATGTGGTTCCGTTATTTAAGAAGGGTTGTAGAGATCAGCCAGGGAACTACAGGCCAGTGAGTCTCATGTCAGTAGTAGGGAAACTTTTGGAGAAAGTTCTGAAGGAGAGAATCTATCTCCACTTGGAGAGGCAAGGTTTGATCAGGGATAGTCAGCCTGGCTTTGTCAAAGGGAGGTCATGCCTAACAAATTTGATTGAATATTTTGAGGACGTGACCAGGTGTGTAGGTGAGGGAACTGCAGTTGATGTAGTTTATATGGATTTCAGCAAAGCCTTTGACAAGGTCCCACATGGGAGACTTATAAAGAAGGCAAATGCACATGGGATACACATGTGCACATTTGATAAGGTGGATACAAAATTGGCTTAGTTGTAGGAGGCAGAGGTTGATGACAGAAGAATGCTTTTGTGACTGGAAGCCAGTGTCCAGTGGCGTACCACAGAGATCTGTGCTCAATCCCCTATTATTTGTCGTTTACATAAACGACATAGATGACTATGTGGGGGGTAGGATTAGTAAGTTTGCGGATGACAGAAAGATTGATCAGGTGGTTAACAGTGAGTTTGGGTGTCTTGGGCTACAGGAAGATATTGATGGGATGGTCAAATGGGCAAATAAGTGGCAGATGGAATTTAACCCTGAAAAGTGTGAGGTGATACACTTTGGAAGGAGTAATTTGACAAGAAAGTATTCAATGAACAGCATGGCACTAGGAAGTTCTGAGGAACAAAGGGACCTTGGCATCTGTGTCCATAGATCTCTGAAGGCAGAGGGGCATGTTAGTGGGGTGGTGAAAAAGACATATGGGACACTTGCCTTTATCAATCGAGGCATAGATTACAAAAGTAGGGAGGTCATGTTGGAGTTGTATAGAACCTTGGTGAGGCCACAGCTGGAGTACTATGTGCCGTTCTGGTCGCCACATTATAGGAAGGATGTGATTGCACTGGAGGGGGTGCAGAGGAGATTCACCAGGATGTTGCCTGGGATGAAACATTTAAGTTATGAAGAGAGGTTGGATAGACTTGGGTTGTTTTCGTTGGAGCAGAGAAGACTGAGGGGCGACCTGATCAAGGTGTACAAGATTATGAGGGGCACGGACAGGGTGGATAGGGAGCAGCTGTTCCCCTTAGTTGAAGGGTCAGTCACAGGGGGGCATAAGTTCAAGGTGAGGGGCAGGAGGTTTAGGGGGATTGTGACAAAAAATTTCTTTCCCCAGAGGGTGGTGACGGTGTGGAATGCACTGCCTGGGAGGGTGTTGCAGGCGGGTTGCCTCACATCCTTTAAAAAATACCTGATGAGCACTTGGCACATCATAACATTCAAGGCTATGGGCCAAGTGCTGGTAAATGGGGTTAGGTAGGTAGGTCAGGTGTTTCTCACATGTCGGTGCAGACTCGATTCTATGATTGAGATACAGAATACAACTACCGAAAACCAGGCAGCTGGACAGAGATCAAAAGGCCATTTAAAAACCCAAAGTGACTGGAATAGCGTGGCTTGTGAATTGCGTGCAAGACTCAAAGTACTCGGGTAAAAAAACGGAAGTCCAACATGAGGAAGCTGCCGATATTGCACAAAAAGAATTAAGTAAAATTCGTTTGGAATGGGATCAGGAAAAACTGAAGTATTATAAATTAGCTATAAATCAGACCAAACTATCATTTGGTGGCATATAACTTGAATAATGCTGAAGAGAGACACCTTGTCGAAGCTTTTCATTTTGCATTCATCAGGACAAGCACAGGAAAGCCAAATTTCAACCAATTACAACAATTTATTCTATGGGGGAATGGATGCTGATTGGTTGGTGTCAACTCTGAATGGCTGAGGCGTTGTCATTGGAGAAAGAGACCAAACAAGAATGTCAAACTTTTCTGCGTGAACATAAAAAAAATTGAAGCATATTTGTAAAGTGGTTCAGGAGGATTTTTACCAATGCACTACAGGGAAGGGGGTAACAGAAATAAAAGAGCAGATTCTCGACAGGTTGGTCAAAAGGACAGTGCAGGGTTGAGTTGAAGTGATCCACAAGTTCTCACTGTCACTGAGTTGGACATTTAAAAGCAAATTGTTCGAAATTAAAGAGTAAACCAGTGGCATTGGTATGCGTGGCTGGTGTTTATCCAAAGAAAGCTACACCAGAGAGTGAAGCTTGCGAGAAACTGCTCGCTTCTAATATTCTTACTGTTGGTGCAAATAGAGACGTGAGAATTATGAAGGATTTATATTTGAAGGGCAAGTCACTCCATTTTTGTCCAAGGAAGAACCTAGGAAGAGTTGTTGTCGTACAAAAGAAGCCATTTTGTACTTGTTAACTCAAAAAGAAAATTTACAATGATTGTGACTGGGAAATTAGCTTTCAAATGAAGATATACCCGCAACTGAGCAAAAATAAAGAAATAATGGGATTAACTGGGATCTTAAGTAATGATGAGATTACAAACATGGAGGACAGTAAAATTCAAAAGCTAAAAATCTGAACAAACGTTTTTAAAAACTGAGCCTGCAGCTTTATATGTGAATAACAATGAAAAATCTAACTTTGGATTATAAGTATTGTAAGAAGATAGCTTTCCAAAAAACACTGCATGAAGTAATTCGTAGACATGAACTCAGTATTATACTGCTTCCAAGATAGACTTGTGGATTTTGTTGGATTAATTGGGGGGGATGATTAGTGTATATATTGCATGTGGCAATATAGCTGTTAAGATAAAAAATATATTGTAAGTTGCAACATTTTAGTTAGGAAAAATGAAAACACATCCCAAGGGTGGTGCATTTTAATTATCTTCTTGCAGGGGGGTGTTTCGAATATCTAGTTCATGATTCATATGTTTTAGAATTATGACTTTTAATTTTAGGAATATAATTTTTAAGCTGGAGGTTAAAGTGTTAAAAATAATGTAAATGGAAAACCCAGATTGAGGATCTGGTAATAATCCTCAGAGAAAGGCAATTTAATTTGGGGACACTCAGAGGCATCTTTGTTTTGGTGAAAGCTGCAGAGCAAGCTGTACCGGGGCAAGGTAAGGTTGGGAGGGGGGGATGGAGATGAAAGTGTTGGGGCAGTGAGGTTGGTGGGGGGGGAAACGAATGTGCCATGGGGGGCGAGGTTGGGAGGGGGAGGAGGGAGTATGGGGCAGGCGTGTAATGGGGGAGAATGTGACAAGTGGGGAAGTAGGTGTGAGGGAGGGAGGAAGTTTGGAGGGGGCAAGGAATACAGAGGGGGGGAGGGAGTTTTGAAGGGGGGAAGGTGCCCAGGGAGAAGAGGGAGATGGGAGATGGGCGGGGGGAAGATGTCTGGGTGAGGAGTAAGGGTGGGAGGGGATTCCTAGGTGAATGTGCAAGGGAAGGGTTGGTGGAATCAAAGACTGTCTCCAGGGGAGTGAACTGGGGGTATGCATGGTAGGAGGGGATGGTGAGTATGAAAGGGGACAGAGAGAGGTGGGAGGGTGAAGGTGCATCGATAGTGGTAGAATTCACGACGAGGGTGGTTGGTGGGGACTTGGAGGTGGAAAAGGACCCTGGAGGTGGGAAGGAGGAGGTCGGGGAGGTCAATCTGGGTGGGGTTGGGATTCTGAGGAAGGTAGGGAACATGCACGTTCACCTGGTCACCCTGGAAAGATAAGGGTTGGGATTGGTAGTTGACGGTGGGGAGGTGGAAAGTGGTGACGGGGGGTTCGACAGTGATGGGAGAAAGGGCATGGGTGACCAGGGGAGGGAAAGGATTGGGGAGCTAACAGTATACTTATGACTGTCAAAATTGAAAGTGAGCAGAGTCACATGTTGGACGGGCACAGGCGCTGCATGGGATTGCGGCCAGGGTGTGGGCGGAGATACAGCTCAGATGGACAACTGAACTCCCTCCCCCCCTCTGTATTCCTGGAGGCAGCATTGAAAATGCTTGTGACACTGAAATGGGTGTGATGGAGGAAGACTCCGTGTGTGTAAGAGAGTGCTTGTACGAGGCTCTGAAAGTTCCTGCCACAGAAGCTCTGCTCCTTCCAGAATCACTTGTGGTCTGGCTGTGTGCAGCTGAACATCTGCTGAGTGGGGGGACTAGGGGTGGGGTGCAATGGGAGGACTCACGAAGCCTGTCAATGAAGCTGAAAGACAACGTAGCACATTATTCAGTGAAAGTGAATATATTTTCAGATTATAAAGTGACAAAATATGTTCACCCGTGCAACCACGTGTGATCTGAATTTCTTAATTTTTCTGGGCCCACCACTTCTTCTAGATGGTGCCCTGAATTCACAGCAGGGGTGGAGACGGCCTGTGCAGTGGTTGGCCCTGTTGCCTCTGATGACTTTGGCATGCGTCCTCTGGACAGCCGAGGCCTTGAGGGCTCCGGCTTGCTTTGGCTGTCCTCCTGTGGGCCAGCTGCTCTCTTTGTGGTGACAGAGGACGAGTTTGAAGGGACTCGGAGGGAGAGGACAACATCTGAGATTCCTGAGTGGATGACCTAGAGGTGTCCAGCTGTCGCTCCTCCTCCCTTCGGGTGCTCGAGGGCCTCGGCCTCAC
This sequence comes from Carcharodon carcharias, assembly GCF_017639515.1. Classification (NCBI taxonomy): domain Eukaryota; kingdom Metazoa; phylum Chordata; class Chondrichthyes; order Lamniformes; family Lamnidae; genus Carcharodon; species Carcharodon carcharias. Next base: position 12,037,560 of record NC_054484.1, on the reverse strand, counting down.
TCCTTGAGGGGAAGGAGCACCTGGAGGGATGTCGAGGTGCCCCATTTCCCTCTCGTGTTGCCACTGCTGGAGCTCACCGATGGATACAGCGATGGAGTGCAGGTACCGCACATCTCCATGTTCTGCTGGACTAGGTCCACAATTCTCCCCAAGGAGAACTCCATACGCGCACACGTGGGCACCACTTCATCAGAGAGCAGGCGGATGCACTCCTCCGACTCAGCCTGCCACTCTGCTGAGGGCTTCCAACAGCTCTGCGTGATGTTCCCCGCCTTCTGCTGACTCTCCAGAATGAGTTGGAAGGCCGAATCCAGAGGCTCATCACCTGACTTGGACCTCACAGATGCCTGATCCCCTGCAGTCTTCTGAGTGCTGGGGAGCTCAGCTGAACCTGCCTCCTCCTGCTGTGGACACGTATCCATGCAATGACCACCAGATTGTGAACCTGAGCCTGCTCTATAACTATATAGGTGTGTGTCTCTGCACTGGGGCAGGGTGGGGGTAAGCGCTATGTTGGATCTTCCAGGCTGTTTATTTCCAGCTCTTCAATGGAGGAGGTGTCCTCTTGGATGGAGGTGAGGACCTGGATGGAGCTGAGGGACTGGCTGCCTGAGTGTGTCAGTCACTTGGCAGAGCTCCCTGTGAACCTAAGTAGAGATAATTAGTGCATGGCAGCAGAGTCAATGGCAGGAGAGACAGCACTCACAGTTGTGTTGAAAGAGGAATGGTGTGGTACAATACTCTCACGTGGGTGTTCACTGTCAACCTCATCGTCGCCACAGGCAAAGTCCAGGTCCTCACCAGTCAGCACGATGACACTGTCCTCAAAGTGAGTGAGGGGCCTAATGTGGGCCACTCCAGCCTCAGCCTGGGACCTCTCCCTGCTGTTGTGAGGCCAGCTTCTCCTGCATAAAAACAGATGGAGAGAGTGTGGGCAGGACACATGGCACTGCGCGGAATGTTTGTGTGGTGAGCGGAGACATGGACAGGATGAGGAAGTGCGTTCCAGAGGATATGAGCCTGATGGAGATGTGAGGGTGTGTGTGAGAGTTAGTGGTGTTGTCCCTTGAGATGCGAGATCCCTGTGAATGTGTGATGGGTTTGTGAGTGTGTGAGTTGAGACTGATGAGGTGGTTGACTTACCCTGGCGGAACGGATGAGATTCTTCTTCTTATCGTGTCGACGGACAGTCTATACATGGCCCAGCCAGAACTGGAGACATTTCTGCCCCTTGCTGTTGAATTCGGCAAGATCTGCAACAGTGCAGGGTTCCTCTAGCGATAGGCATTGCAGGAGATGTTGCATAGTCTGCGGCTCAGTTCCACATTCACAAGCTGTCGGGCTGGTTGTATATCCCCATTTGCTTAGTGACACTTTTGAACGACCTACACCAGTCCTAGTATGTTAAGGCACTTCCAGGTTGCCCAGTTGCAATTAGCTCCTGGGGGAAGGCTTTCATCCGGTAGAATTTCCATCTTTGCTCATTGCTATTCCACTGCCGAATAGGCCTGCCCTGCGTGGGAAAGATCTATTCATGCTAAGAGGTTGGATGTCGTTCTGAATGCAAGCTGCCGACTTATCACAGGTTGTTTAAAACCAACAAACAGATGAGATCAATCATTCTCTTCCTGCACTGGGTGGCTGACCTCCTCCGTGCTCCGGCGGAGCTGACCTGTTGCTGCCTCTGCCTCCCAGGCTGGATTGGTGACTCTGGTGGACCTCCTGCGGCCACAGAGTGGGGGTAGAGGGCACGGTGCTGGCTTTCCACTGCGTCCAGCGGGTGCCCCTGAGAGGTATCACTAAATTTGGGGGGGCTGATGTCTTCTTTACTTTCAGGGTCATCTGTCCCCTGGGGCAGCCCTGGTCTGAAGGGATGAAGTAGGCTGCGCTCTGGTGCGTTTTAAATGTGGCGCCCGGAGAGCGAGGAAGCGCTGAGGTCACGGCGTGGTGAGCCAATCTGAGCCTGTCCGCCAACAACCTGCAGTGTTTCCCGTGAGTATATTATTAATGAGGTTGGGACACGTTGGGAATGGGACGATACAGCACAAATACCATTGCAGCTGATGGAAAAAAATGTCATTTTTGCCACCCGCTACCACACAGTAGAAATCTAGGATGACTCCGCCCTGCATCACACTGGATTGGGAAAGCCAATAGGAGGTGATTTTTAAAAATTCATTCATGGAATGTGGGCTTCGCTGGCTGGGCCAACCTTTATTACCCATCCCTAATTGCCCCTTGAGAAGGTGGTGGTGAGCTGCCTTCTTGAACCATTGTGGTCCATGTGGTGTAGGTACACCCTCACTGCTGTTAGGGAGTGAGTTCCAGGATTTTGATCCAGCGACAGTGAAGGAACGGTGATATATTTCCAAGTCAGGATAGTGTGTGGCTTCGAGGGGAACTTCCAGGTGGTGGTGTTCCCATCTATATGCTGCCCCTGTCCTTCTAGATGGTGGTTGTCATGGGCTTGGAACATGTTGTTGATGCAAATTGCTGCGTGTTTGAGTTTCACCTCTAAACATCAACAGTCTCTAACAGGATCGTAACACGCTATATTTGCTGGGCCTCCATCCATTTGTAACTAATCACATTGTGGGAGCACTTTCACAACATGGACTGTAACAATTACTGAAGGCATTCACCCCTTCATATCAGGACAGTGAGGGATAGGCAATCAACTCAGCCTCGATATAGTCAATCACCACATCCTGAAAACAAATTTAAAATATCCTGTAAATTATTCAACAGAAATCATCAATCTGATGTAAAGAGTTTTGGTTTACTTAATGGTCCCTCTGTAAGTGCATTGCTTGGAATGCTTAAAAGGACAGTGCAGGGGGAGCTTTACTTAGTATATAACCTGTGCTGCACATATCTTGGGAATGTTTGATGGGACAATGTAATGGGAGCTTTACTCTAGATCTAAACTGTGCTGTACCTGCCCTGGGAGAGTTTGATGGGGACAGTGTAGAGGGAGCTTTACTCTGTATCTAACCCTGTGCTGTACCTGTCCTGGGAGTGTTTGATGCGGACAGTGTAGAGGGAGATTTACTCTGTATCTAACCCCGTGCTGTACCTGTCCTGGGAGAGTTTGATGGGGACAGTGTAGAGGGATCTTTACTCTGTATCTAACCCCATGCTGTACCTGTCCTGGGCGTGTTTGATGGGGACAGTGTAGAGGGAGCTTTACTCTGTATCTAACCCCGTGCTGTACCTGTCCTGGGAGTGTTTGATGGGGACAGTGTAGAGGGAGCTTTACTCTGTATCTAACCCCGTGCTGTACCTGTCCTGGGAGTGTTTGATGGGGACAGTGTAGAAGGAGCTTTACTCTGTATCTAACCCCGTGCTGTACCTGTCCTGGGAGTGTTTGATGGGGACAGTGTAGAGGGAGCTTTACTCTGTATCTAACCCCGTGCTGTACCTGCCCTGGGAGTATTTGATGGGGACAGTGTAGAGGGAGCTTTACTCTGTATCTAACCCCGTGCTGTACCTGCCCTGGGAGTGTTTGATGGGGACAGTGTAGAGGGAGCTTTACTCTGAATCTAACCCCGTGCTGTACCTGCCCTGGGAGTATTTGATGGGGACAGTGTAGAGAGGATTTTACTCTGTATCTAACCCCATGCCATATATGCTCTGGGAATGCTTGATGGGACAGTTTGATGGGGGTGTAGCATTATTGGTTAAATTACAGTTGTGTGGTGGGGTGATATACTACATGAAGCAACAAATGAGGCCATATGGATTGAGCTCAGAAATAAAAAAGGGGCAGCTAAATTGCTAGGAGCGTATTATAGACCCCCAAATAGTGGAGGGGAGGGAGAAGAGTAAATATGTAGGCAAATTGCTGAGTGCAAAAACAATAGGGCAGTGATAGTTGGGGACTTCAACTACCCTAATATCAACTGGGATACAAACAGTGTGAAGGGCACAGATGGTGTAAAATTCTTGAACTGCATTCAAGAGAACTTTTTTAACCAGCATGTAACAAGCCGAACGAGAGGGGGTGCAATTCTAGATTTCATCTTAGGAAATGAAGCTGGGCAAGTGGATGAATTAGCAGTGGGGGATCATTTTGCACATAGTGGCCATAATGCAGTTAAATTTAGCATCATTATGGAGGAGGACAAAGATAGAACAGCGGTAAAAGTTCTAAATTGGGGAAGACAAATTTTACAAAGCTGAGAGGTGAGCTGGTGAGAGTGGATTGGATACAGCTACTAGAAGAGAAAACTGTGTCAAATCAGTGGGAGGCATTCAAAAGCGTGATTCTATGGGCACAGTGTAGACATGTCCTCCCCACCCCAAAAATAGGGTGGTACTGCCAAATATAGCATACGGGCCAAGATAAAGCAGAAAAAGAAAGCTTATGATAGGCACAAAAGACTTAATATTGTAGAAAGCCTAGAGGAGTATGGAAAGAACAGGGATGAAGTAAAAATAGAAATCTGGAAAGCAAAGAGAGGATAGGAAAAGATATTGGTAGGTAAAATCAAAGAAAACCCAAAGATCAGCTACCAGTACATTAAGAATAAGAGAATAACTATGGAAAGGCTAGGGCCTATCAGAGATGTACATGGTAACTTATGCGTTGATGCTGAAGGTGTGGGCAGGGTTCTCAATGAGTACTTTGTCTCTGTCTTCACTAAGGAGAGGGATGATAAGGAAGAGTGAAACGTTAGATACAATAAGCATAGTGAGACAGGAAGTACTGGAGTGACTGACATCCTTGAAGGTGGTTAAGGCACCAGGGCTGGATGGATTGTATCCCAGCTTATTAAAAGAAGCCAGGGAGAAAATAATGGGTGCCCTGAGGATAATTTTCCAATCCTCATTAGATACAGATGAGGTACCAGAGGACTGGAGGTCTGCAAATGTTGTAGCATTATTTAAAAAAGGTGCAAGGGATAAGCCAGATAATTATAGACCATTCAGTCTGACTTCAGTGGTGAGCAAATTATTGGAATCAATTCTGAGAGACAGGTTGAACTGCCACTTAGAAAGGCACGTGTTGATCAGGGACAGTCAGTATGGTTTTGTTAGAGGAAGATCATATCTTCTAAATTTTATAGAGTTTTTTGAGTAAGTAACAAAGAGGACTGATGACGATACTGCAGTAGATGTTGTCTACATGGATTTTAGTGAGGCATTTGACAAGGTCCCACATGGCAGACTGGTCAGAAAAGGGAGACCCCATGGGATACAATGGAAGGTGGCAGGTTGGATCCAAAATTGGCTCAGCGACAGGAAACAAAGGGTAATGGTTGATGGATGTTTTTGCAAATGGAAAACAGTTTCCAGTAGTGTTGCACAGGGCATAGTGTTGGGGCCCTTGTTGTTTGTTGTATATATTAATAATTTGGACAAAAGTGTGGGAGGTAGGATTGGGAAATTTGCAGATGACGCAAAAATCGGCTGTGTAGTTGATAGTGAAGAGGATAGCTGTTGTCTCCAGAATCAATGGTTTGGTTGAGTGGGCAGAAATGTGGCAAATGGAATTCAATCCGGAAAAGTGTGAGGTAATGCACTTGGGGAGGGCAAACAAAGCCAGGGAATACTCAATAAATGGGACAATTTTGAGAGGGGTTGAGGAAGTGAGAGACCTTGGAGTGCATGTCTATAGGTCCTTGAAGGTAGCAGGACAGGTGGACAAGGTGGTCATGAAAGCATATGGAATGCATTCCTTTATTGGGTGAGGTATTGAATACAAAAGCAGGGATGTAATGATGGAATTGTATAAAACTGGTTAGGCCACAGCTGTAATTTTGTGTACAGTTCTAGTCACTACATTGCAGGAAGGACATAATTGCTTTGGAGACAGTGCAGAGGAGATTTTCAAAAATGTTGCCAGGGCTTGGAAATTGCAGCTATGAGGAAAGATTCGATAGGCTAGGGTTGTTTTCCTTAGAATAGAGGAGGTTAACGGGTGATCTAATTGAGGTGTACAAAATTATGAGGGGCTGAGATGGGCTAGACGGTAAAGACTTGTTTCCCCTAGCTTCAGAGTCAATTACCAGGGGGCATAGATTTAAGGTGATTGGTAGAAGGATTAGAGGGGACATGAGGAAAAACTTTTTTCACTTAGAGGCTGGTGGGTGTCTGGAATTCACGGCCTAAGTTGGTGGTTGAGGCTGAAATGCTCAACTCATTTAAAAGTTACCTGGATCTGCACCTGAAGCACTGTAACCTGCAAAGCTATGGACGAGGTGCTGGAAAGTGGGATTAAAATGAGTGGGTGGTTTCTTTTTCATCTTTTTCTGGCTGGAACCGGCATGATGGACTGAATGGCCTCTTTCTGAAATGTATCTTTTCTATGGTTCTATCTAAACTGTGCCGCACCTGGCCCTGAGAGTGTTTGATGTGAGAGTGTAGAGAGAACGTTACTCTGTATCTAACCCCATGCTGTACCTGCCCTGAGAGTGTTTGATGTGAGAGTGTAGAGAGAACCTTACTCTGTTTCTAAACCCGTGCTGTACCTGCCCTGGGAGTGTTTGATGGGGACAGTGTAGAGGGAGCTTTACTCTGTATTTAACCCCGTGCTGTACCTGTCCTGGGACTGTTTGAAGGGGATAGTGTAGAGACAGCTTTACTCTGTATCTAACCCCGTGCTGTACCTGTCCTGGGAGTGTTTGACAGGGACAGTGTAGAGGGAGCTTTACTCTGTATCTAACCCCGTGCTGTACCTGTCCTGGGAGTGTTTGACAGGGACAGTGTAGAGGGAGTTTTACTCTGTATCTAACCCCGTGCTGTACCTGTCCTGGGAGTGTTTGATGGGGACAGTGTAGAGGGAGATTTACTCTGTATCTAACCCCGTGCTGTACCTGTCCTGGGAGTGTTTGATGCTGACACGAAAAACACAAAAGGCTGAGGAAGAAGGGGGAAGGGTTGAATTATTGACCTTGATGAGCACAAAATGCACCAAAATTTAAAAAAAAACAATTTAAATTGCAACGTCCTTTAAATTTATTGCCATGTTGAGGCAACAGCAGAGAAAGTGCATAATGATGATGCTGCTCTTGTGCAGTGAAGGTTGATGGGCTGGGATATTTTGAATATATTAGCATATATTAGCATGCTTTATTCATTATGCAGAGCTGGTGATGGGTTGATTTGTTTGTGGGGAAATGTGCTGCGGTTCCGTTCTAATGGTTTCTGATTGATTTTTTAAATTCTCTTGAAAGTCACATTGTTGGCTTATTGGATAAAGGTGGCATCTGGTGGAGGATTAACCCAGACAAGCCCATGCCAGTCTCTGGCTGCTGTCTGCACCAGGCTAGGCTAATCTCAGTTTGACCTGATGTTGCTCTCCTTCCTCAGATCCTCATCCAACACCTAGATTAGGAAAAGGAGGGAAATCAGCTGACTGAGGCGCTTAAGGGAGAAACTGACCTTTGTTGCACCCATTTGTAGGGTCAAAGAATTAGAGCTGGTTGTTTAACTTCCCCATGCCCGTTCTCACTGCTGCCTTCAGCAGCACTTCAGCAACTTCCAAGTGCCCTAAGTGAAACAGGGGACCTAATACCTGCTTAGATTTTTTCTTAAGTTTATGGTCATGTGGACCCTGGCGGAGTCAGGAATTGTACAGTTTTAGGGAGTCAAGACGACCCTTGGACCGACACGGAAATTAACCTCTGGGCTCTCTCGGTAATTTTTTTTTGCTATTTATTCATGGGATGTGAGTGTTGCTGGCAGTGCCAGCATTTATTGCCCAACCCTATTCGCCCTTGCGAAGGTGCTGGTGAGCTGCCATCTTGAACCACTGTCGTCCCTGTGGTGTAGGTACACCCGCAGCGTTGTTAGGGAGGGGGTTCCAGATTTTTGAACCAGCAACAGTGAAAGAATGGCGATACAGTTCTAAGTCAGGATGGTATGTAACTTAGCGGGGAACTTGCAAGTGGTGGTGTTCCCGTGCATCCACTGCCCTTGCCCTTCTAGGTGGTAGAGGTCGTGGGTTTGGAAGGTGCTGTCGAAGTAGCCTTGGTGAGTTGATGGCAGTTCATCTTGTAGATGGTGCACACTGCTGCTACTGTGCGTCAGTGGTGGAGGGAGTGAATGTTTAAAGTGGTGTATGGGGTGCCAGTCAAGCGGGGCTGCTTTGTCCTGGATGGTGTCAAGCTTCTTGAGTGTTGTTGGAGCTGCACTCATCCAGGCAAGTGGAGAGTATTCCATCAGACTAAAATAAAATATTGTGGTGCTGGAAATCTGCAAGACAAACAGAACGTACTGGAAAAACTCAGCAGGGTTGCAGCATCTGTGGAGAGAGAAACAGAGTTAACATTTCAAGTCCAACATGGCTCTTCTTCAGAATCGTTCTGAATTTCGAAAGAAGAGTCATATTTGACTTAAAACATTAACCCTGTTCCCCTTTCCACAGATGCGGCAAGACCTGCTGAGTTTTTCCGGCACATTCTGTTTTTATTTCAGTATTTCTTCACACTCTAAACTTATGCCTTGTAGATGGTGGACAGGCTTTGGGGAGCCAGGAGGTGAGTTACTCGTCGCAGAATTTTCAGCCTCTGACCTGCTCTTGTAGCCACAGTATTTAGGTTGCTGGTCCAGTTAAGTTTCTGGTGAACGATGACCTCCCTAGATGTTGTGGTGGGGGATTCAGTGATGATAATGCCATTGAACGTAAAGGGAGATTCTTAGATTCTCTCTTGTTGGAGATGGTAATTGCCTGGCACTTGTGTGGCATAAACGTTACTTGTCACTTGTCATCCAGGTCTTGCCTCATGAGGATATGGATTGATTTGTTTTCTGAGAAATTATGAATGCTGCTGAACTGCTGAACATTGTGCAATCATCCATGAACATCCCCGCTTCTGACCTTATGATGGAGGAAAGATCATTGATGAAGCAGCTGAAGATAGTTGGAACTCCTGCAGTGATGACCTCAGACTGAGATGACTGACATTCAACAACCGCAACCATCTTCCTTTGTGCTAGGTATGACTCCAACAAGCGAAGAGTTTCCCCCCTGATTCCCATTGACTCCAATTATACTCCTTGATACCACACTCAGTCAAATGCTGCCTTGATGTCAAGGGCAGAAGTTCTGATGACAGGTCATCTCAATTTGAAACGTTAACTGTGTTTCTTTCTAAGATGCTGCCTGAACAGCTGTGTATTTCCAGCATTTTTTGCTTTCATTGAAGATGTTGATAGCTGTTCTAGTGTCTCCAGCTATGACTCTGTATCAAATCTTGTCAGATAATGCTTGTGCAAAATACATTGGGCTGTTTTACCACAGTAAAAATGCTATATAATTACAATTTGTTGTAGTGATAAAGTAAACTCGCTCAGATTGCTGTATGTTTCCTGATATTGCAGCAAAGAACTCATTCATTATGAAACAGGATGCTTACATTGACTTTAGGTTGTACAGCCTTGACTTCCTGCCACAATGAATGGCCATTCTCATGGTGGGAGTTGTTGGCTGGTTGACTTATTGCCTCTACTGTAGAGGGTGAATTTTTGGAAATGCTCTGACCAAAGGGCCTCACTGTTTGGCCTCTGTGTCCATCAGTCTCCACCCCTGACCTTTACATTTGTATGCTGCACTCTCTAACCCAGCCTTTTATCCAATTATTTTGACCCCTCACCCCATCCCCCGCCCCCAACTTCTCTCTTCTCCAATTAACATGGTCAATTTTTGTTTAGTTTTTAATCTGGGGGATTTTGTAGCTTCTCCTCAGCTGTCCACACCCATAAAAGAAAGTGGGACTGAGGGAACAAGGTGAAAGGCCAAAGCTCACAGCGCAAGATACTATCAAGGTCTGAAAAAAGTGTAATACGAAAGAACATTGGCTGGTTCCTGGGATGAAAAGGGTGCCCCCTGGGGAGACTGAATAGAATTGGCCTATAATCGCTGGGGTTTAGAAAAATGAGAGGTGATCTCACTGCAGCACAAGATTCTGAGAAAACTTGTCAGGGTAGACGTTGAGAGGCTGTTTCACCCGGCTGAGTCTAGAACATGGGCTCATGGTCTCAGGATAATGGGGTGGCCATTTAGGACTGGGATAAGGAGACATTCCTTCACTCAGAGGGTTGTGAATCTACAAAATTCTCTACCCCAGAGAGCTGTGGATGCTCAGTCATTGAGAATATTCATTCAAGACAGAGAATGGTAGATTTTTGGATACTAGGAAGCCAAGGGAAAATGACGTTGAGGTCAAGGGCCAGTTATAATGTTATTGAATGGTGGAACAGACTTGAGGGGCCAAGATGAATATAACTCCAAAGCTTTCCCAATGAAAGTATTCTGTAGAAGGATAGTGCAATTTTGTTTAGATTCGGTGCAAATTTCTCGAAGTACACAAAGTACATTTCTACCCCCTCCTCACTCCATTTAGGTACTGAGTGAATATTCTTGGCCAAATCAAAACAGGTGGAGTTTGCTTTAGGTTGTCCTCACCTCCCACTGCCGATTTGCATAATCTGAGATTTCTCTTTCCAATTTGCTGTGTCTTTCTTTATCTCTTTCCTACCTTTCTAACTTCTCTCTTTCTCTTTCTTTCAAGCTTTTTCATTTCCTTTTCGAATACTAACTTTTCTTTTGCTCTTTCTCTTTCAAATGTTTATTTAAGTCTGACTGGTTCTACTTGAGTATTATTGGGAACATCCTTTCCTACCTCAGGCTCCAAGAGATGAGTCAATTCTTCAATGATTCCTGCCCCATTAGTTCTTTTGTCAACTGTTCCAAGGCACTAAGAGACACAACCTCTCTTTCCACAAAGGTCTGAGCAAAGGTGCTCATGTTGATTCCATAATGAAAACAGCCAAGGCAACTGTGAAATTTTGCTTATTAAAATTCTGGAAAAATCCATTTGACAGCCCCTGGGATCTATTCGACAAGAGCCCCCAATATTGTTACGACCCCTGTGGTGATAAACAAACCAAAAGAACAGAATTTGCATTTACTGGAAGCTACATATATCAATACACAGGACCCTGTTCTTTGCAGACAGAAAGAACATGTACACACATTAAGCCTGATTCAACTAAACAAGATAGGTGACAGCCATTCTCTGACTCATTCCTCAGGGCAATGCCTTGACCAATCAGGGTCAAGCTGCTTGGTTTAAATTTCAAACAATGCTTTGCAGTTAACTGACAGTCACCATCAATGGCGCATTCTCCATGGCAATGCCAGTTGCCAGCCAATCAGCATTGTCTTCACATACAGTGTAAGTTGTTGTTTTCCCCCTTATATTGGTATTCTTGCGAGTTTCCTGATGAGTGCAAGATGAAAAGACATGTCTCTTTTTTCAGCAGCACTCAAGTTCTGTACTACCAAACAACTATTAGAACTGAATTTACCAAATGACCCCAACAAGAAAACCAGTGGGCTCAATTTCACTTTTTAAAACTTTGACTATAACAATGAAACCCAACGTCAACATAAGTTAAACATGGATTAACAAGCAAATTGTGATTGATTATAAACTATAAATTGCCCATTGGATGGCAGGTACAAGTAAGACAGATCTTACTAATTTACCCAGCAGTCCACTCAAAATACATGCCATCAATCCCATCCCCAAAGACCTTCAAAACTCTATCTTTCTCACAAGGAATTCCAGCTCCTCCAGGATTTAACCTGATTCCCAGCCGACACAACCATCATCAAAATGGTACATGTCTGTGGAACCTCCTCTCCTCTGCTTACTATGCTCTTGATGGTGTAGATCCACTAATGTTATCTTCAAGTAACAGGTATAAGTGCAGCAGTTCCTGGATCCAGCCTCCACCTTCGTCAGCCTGCCTGTACAGCGCGACTGGCATTATTATTTGAGCTCAGATGGCTCTGTGTCCTTTTATCTGGTTTCAACAAGTCTCAGCTTCCCCACAAGTTTTGGTTTCCATTCACCGTTTCAGTCTTAGAGCGGAATTTTCCGTGCCTACTGGCGTCGGGCATGCTCGGCGGTATGAGCGGACAATATAGCGAGAAGGCCAGAAATTGGTTTCATGATGCCGTGAAACCAGTTTACAATCGTCTGCTCTGTCTGCCGCTGGCGGGTCATGTTCCCCTCCATCGGACGTCTGCGTATTGTTATAAGGCCAGCCGGCCAGAATCGTCCCCCCACGATGGATCGTCCACCCATCTCGGCATGATTGCACACCAGCATGTTTCACAACAGCATATATAAGGTGTGCACTTGGCAGGCTGTACTTTGAGGGGAACTCGGAGGTGTATGCACAGTAACATTGCGGAGCACTTATGAGGGTCGCCTGTTGGACTTCAAGGTTGAGGTGTATTGGGGTGGGGGCAAGGGCTGCCCTGCGGTTGAAGGTAGTACACAAGCACGTGCGGGGTGCAGGGGAGCGGTGGGGGAGCAAGGTAAGTGGCCACCCATTAGGGAAACCTTGTATAAAGTGACTATTCCTCCACAGCTGAGACTGTTCAGATGCAGCCACATTAACATGCCTGGAGTTGGGCCTCTAGCTTCTCTGCCCACTCAAGCAACACAGAGGCATCAAAGTGCCACTAAGTGCTCCAGAGCTTGTCACCCTCGGCACAGAATGCAAACTAATTAGCATTTTAGTGGACGGCAGAACAGTTGGATGACTGGACACGTTGTACAATCGCCTTGCTAAAGATGGCCATGGAATAGTCTTTTGTGGAGATGCTCACAGCCCCTTCCAATGTCATCATCCCAGTTTGGACCAGTGTCCCCTAAGGTTCAAGCCAACAGCGCAGCCTTGCAGTGCAGGTTAGGAGAATGCCTGTGCCTGAGCTGAGAGCACAGTATGCGGTCCAGTGGGCAAAGCTGCTGCCAATCGGTCGGGTGGAGTGGGGTGGAGGTGGATGGGTTCTCGGCGGCCATGCAGTGCACTAAACCCTGGCCATCCAAGTGGTGGGCAACACGCCTTGGGAAGCACTAAGGGGCCTTCAGATTTAACCAAGTGACAGCGGCGCTCAATATTTACACCAGTGGCTCCTTTCGGGGCTCCACAGGTGACCTCTGTGGGATATCACAAGCCTCCACCCACAAATGCATTCATGAGGTCATGGATGCCACCTTCGCCAGGGCCACACAACTTTGTGCATTTCGCCCAGGACCAGGAGAGCCAGGATGCAAGAGTGATTGGATTTGCCCAGGTCTTGGGATTTTCACAGGTGCAGGGTGCGATCGACTGCACTCATGTGGCACTCAGATCTCCAACACAACACGGGGTCAACTATCACTGAAAGCTAATATGCAGGTACAGCAGGTAATAAGGAAGGCAAATGGAATTTTGGCATTTATTGCTAAAGGAATAGAGTATAAAAATAGGGAAGTGTTGTTGCAACTGTGCAAAGCATTGGTGAGACTGCACCTGGAGTACTGTGCACAGTTTTGGTCCCCTTACTTGAGGAAGGATGTAGTTGCACTGGAGGCGGTTCAGAGGAGGTTCACTAGATTGATTCCAGAGATGCGGGGCTTGTCTTATGAGGAGAGATTGAGCAGTTTAGGCCTTTGCTCACTCGAGTTTAGAAGGATGAGAGGAGATCTAATTTAGGTATATAAGATGTGGAATAGACAAAGTAGACGTGGAGCAGATGTTTCCCCTTGTGGGACATTCTAGAATGAGAGGCCATAGTTTTAGGCTAAGGGGTGGTAGATTTAAATCAGAGATGAGGAGGAATTACTTTTCTCAAAGGGTCGTGAATCTGAGGAATTCACTACCTCAGAGTGCAGTGGATGCCGGGACGCTGAATAAATTTAAGGAGGAGATAGACAGATTTTTAACTAGTAACGGGTTGAAATGTTATGGGGAGAGGGCAGGAAATTGGAGTTGAGGTCGAAATGAGATCAGCCATGATCGTATTGAATGGCGGGGCAGGCTCGAGGGGCTGAATTGCCTACTCCTGCTCCTAGTTCTTATGGCCTTATGTGAACTACAAGGGATTCCATTCCATTGAATGTGCAGCTGGTGTGCGACCACCACATACAAATCCTGTAGGTCTGTGCATGGTTTCCAGGGAGTGTCCACAGCTCCTACATTCTCAGTCAGTCACAGATCCCTGACATCTTCCAGGGTCCACAGAGGCTTCAGGTTTGGCTCCTCAGGGACAAGGGCTACCCACAGAGGACGTGGCTGATGACACCCGTGTGGCAACTTCAGACTGCAGCAGAGGGAAGGTATAACTAGGCTCATGCTGCAACTCACAGCTTGATGGAGCAAACCATCGGGATTCTGAAGATGAGGTTCCCGTGCCTGGACCGGTCTGGCGGAACCCTGCAAAACAGTCCACAGAGGGTATTACACATCGTTGTTGTCTGCTGCGCACTTTACAACCTAGCGCTGCACCAGGGAGAGAAGCTGTCTGAAGAGGAGATGGAGGAGCTGGAGGTCTCCTCTGATGAGTGTGAGGAGGTCCTCGAAGGTGACAATGATATCGATAAGGCCCTTGCACTGGCCAGATGAGGTGGGCATGGTCAGGAGGTCCTTATAGCTGCCAGACTTGTCACAGATTATGACAACATGCAGTGAGGAGGCAGCACACCTACCCCCTGTGATAATGCTCCTGTCATAGAGATACAGGGGAGGCTCTAATAGTCACTCGATCACAGGAGAATGATGACGACATGCAATGAGGACACTCCATAGATCTTCACACAGCCTCTGAGAATGTCTGGCTCCTGTCTGGCTGAAGATAGCTCGCTTGCGCTCTGTGATCAGGGTCATATCATAGAGGTGCAGCCATGAAACTTTAAATGCACCTGATCCTTTGTCTGCCTTCGTCCTCTGAGCCCTTCAGGAGCACAGCGTCACTGGTCACAGGTGCTGATGAGATGGGGACCAGCCCCACCTTAAAGGTGCTGAGAGCACACAGAGAGAATGACAAAACTCTGTGGCACCTGCCTACATTCTAGCAAGTTATGACAAGCACCGTTGAGGTGCAGGCATCAATAATGTGTCCAGGGAGTGTGAGGCTGGACCATCACTGTGGTCTGAAGGCTGTATAAAGCACAGGGAAGAGGCTCTGGACTGAGACACCTGCCTTTTTCTAATCCAGAAAGGTTTCACATCTGAGTGACACGAACACATCATCAGAACAAGGAGACACAGGCAGGGAGGCATTCTTGATAGTTTATTGACAATAGTGAACAGTGTGTACAAGTGATTAACACCCGTGCCCAGGCTGTGAAACTACATCTTCTTACCTTTCCTAACCCTGCTGCCTTATCTTGGTGCTCCCCGGACACCCACAGTGGAGGTGGGGGCAGCCTGCTGACTGTGACACCCTGTCTGTGATGACCCTGATGGGTGTCCTCTGGGGAGCTGAGACCTGGAGAGCCCCGGCCTGCTTTCGGGGCCCTGCTGTATGGTAGTGGCATCCTCCTCGGCCTGTGGATCTGGAGCAGCTGAGGTCACAGGAATAGGCGATTTGGATGGGCTGGACACTCCCATAGTCACCTCGGTGAATGGCCCCGGAGTGTGCACCTCCTGATCCTCCTCCCTATGGGTGCCCAAGGGCTCCAGGCTGAGTCCTTGAGGGGAAGGGGAAGCTGGAGCAAGATTAAGCTGCCCTGCACCCCTCTTGCGTACAAACTGCTGGAGACCAACTATGGCATCAGTGATGGAGTTCAGCCTGTGCGGCAGTGCAGGAGCAATGTCCTGGAGCAAGGTCTCTATGGCGGCCATCATCCTGCCAATGTTGACCTCAGTGCATTGACATGCCGGTGCTATCATCTCAGAGTGAAGGCAGATGGACTCCTCCATTGTGCCTTGCAATCTGAGGAGCGCAGCAGACATCCTTTCCCGATGTTCCTGAGCTTGCCTTTGCAGCTCCAGCAACTGAGGTATGACTGAGTCCAGAAGTTCATCTTCTGACTCGGACTCAGCAAATTTCTGGCCTCCAGCTGTCCTCCAAGTGTTGGGGACCTGGGAAGTCCCTGCCACCACCTGTTGTGGATCAGACATGGCTGGCCAGAATGTGATCCCAAGTCTACTCTAAAGCTAGGTTCCACCGAGGTGTGTGTCTCTGCACTGGTGGAGGGTGTGGGTGAGCGCTCCATGATGGGTCATTAGGTCCTTTTCAGAGGTTTCTTCGGGGCTTGATTGGAGGCCCTGGGTCATGGACTCCGTTGGCTGTTTCCTAGATGTGCCTGTGAAAGCAAGGAGAGAGCAATGTCCTGGAGCAAGGTGCATAGTAGTGGCCTGTGAAACAGGACACATCACTCACAGCATGGTTGTCTGATGGATGTTGCACTGCTGGATCCTCACTTGGTAGAGCAGCGCTGACTTCACCATCAGCACAGGACCGGTCCCAGTCATTGCCGGCCAGCTGGATGGCTCTGTTTTCAGAGTCCGTGACAATCTTGATTTCAGGCATTCCTCCACCAGTCTGTGACATCTCTCTGTTGTTGTGTGCCAGCTTGTCCTGCATGAATAGAGATGGAGAGAGTGTAAGCAGGATGCCTGCCAGGCCAGATGATAAGCATGCCTGGCCTGTGTGGGTGGTGAGTGGTCCCATGGACCGGATGAGGACAATGTTGGTGTGTGTGAGAGAGTGAATGGTGATGTCCTTGAACTGGCTGTGAGTGAGGGCCCTGTGGATGTGTGATGGGTTTGTGAGTGTGTGAGTTGAGAGTGATGAGAAGAGTGACTTACCCTGATGGACCGGAGGAGCTCATTCATCCCCTTGCTGCACTGGTGCTGTTCTCTTTCACAGGGTGTTGACGCTGACCACCACTGCTACCGCCTCCCCAGCTGGATTGGTGATGTTACTGCCCATCCTGTGGCCAGAGCAGGGGTAGACGACATCACGCTGGGCCTCCCAGTGTCCAAAAGACACTCGAGGAATGTGTCATTAAACCTGGGGGCTGCAGTCTTATTGCCTTTTGGGGCCATGTCTTCCATGCGGCAGCCCTGGGCTGGAAGCACTGAGAGGTGCGCGCGCGGCTACACTTTAAATATGGCGCCTGGAGTGATGAGACAGCGAGGGGATGGCACAGTGGGCGATTGAAAGCCCACCTGCCATCGAAATGGTGTATTTCCCAGGAATGCATAATTGATGCGGCAGGTTTGGGATGGTACCGCATGAGAAGCTGCCATTGCGACCAGCAAGTAAAACATCATTTTACCCTGCCACTGCACTTAGTGCAAGTCTGGGATGATTCTGCTTCCTGTTTCCCTAGAAACCAGAAGACTTAGTTTCCTTTCTCAGTTTCCCTTTTCAGTTAGGGTCTGTCACCAAAAAAAAATCCATGCTTTGAAACCACAGGTTCCATCGCAAAGTATTGTCCAATTTGCCTTCTGAAAGTCATTATTGAATCTGCTTCCACTGCCCTTTCAGGGAGCACATTCCATATCACAACAACTCACTGTGTAAAAACATTCTTTTATTCTCTCCCTTCTGGTTCTTTTGACAATTCCCTAAAACTGTGCCCTCTGCTTACCAGCTCTCACACTATGGGAAACAATGTCTCCCAACTTATTCCATCAAAAACTTCTTAAGACCTCCGTTAAATCTCTATTAACTATTTTTTCTATTCGTTCATGGGATGGGGGCATCGCTGGCTAGGCCAGCATTTATTGCCCTTCCCCAATTGCCCTTGAGAAGGTGGTGGTGAGCTGCCTTCTTGAACTGCTGCAATCCATGTGGTGTAGGTACACCCACAGTGCTGTTAGGGAGGGAGTTCCAGGATTTTGACCCAGCGACAGTGAAGGAATGGCCGATATATTTCCAAGTCAGGATGGTGAGTGGCTTGGAGGGGAACTTGCAGGTGGTGGTGTTCCTATGCATCTGCTGCCCTTGTCCTTCTTGGTGGTAGAGGCCACGGGTTTGGAAGGTGCTGCTGAAGGAGCTTTGTTGAGTTTCTGCAGTACCAGATATAGATGGTACATACTGCTGCTGTGCGTCGGTGGTGAAGTGAATATTTTTTGTGGATGGGGTGCCAATCAAGTGGGCTGCTTTGTCCTGGATTGTGTCAAGCTTCTTAAGCATTATTGGAGCTGCACTCATCCAGGTAAGTGGGAAGTATTCCATCACACTTCTGGCTTGTGCCTTGTAGATGGTGGACAGGCTTTGGGGAGTCAGGAGGTGAGTTACTTGCCGAAGGATTCTTAACCTCTGACCTGCTCTTGCAGACACAGTATTAATATGGCTAGTCCAGTTCAGTTTCTGGTCAATGGTAACCCCCAGGATGTTGATAGTGGGGATTCAGCAATGGTAATGTCATTGAATGTTAAGGGGTGATGGATAGATTCTCTCTTGTTGGAGATGGTCATTGCCTGACACTTGTGTGGCACAAATGTTACTTGCCACTTGTCAGCCCAACCTGGATATTGTCCAGGTCTTACTTTATTTGGACATGGACTGCTTCAGTATCTGAGGAGTTGGGAATGGTGCTGAACATTGTGTAATCATCAGCGAACATCCCCACTTCTGACCTTATGATGGAGGGAAGGTCATTGATGAAGCAGCTAAAGATGGTTGGGCCAAGGACAGTACCCTGAGGAACTCCTGCACTGATATCCTGGGCTGTGATAATTGATCTCTGACAACCACAACCATCTTCCTTTGTGCTAGGTATGACCCCAACGAGCAGAGAGTTTTCCCCAATTCCCATTGATTCCAGTTTTACTAGGTCTCCTTGTTGCTACACTTGGTCAAATGCGGCCTTGATGTCAAGGGCAGTCACTCTCACCTCAATCTCAGCTCACCCATATTGCTGTTAGGCACGGAGTGTTAGTATTTTGACCCAGCGATAGTGAACGATGTATTTCCAAATCAGGATGGTGAGTGGCTTGGAGGGGAACTTGCAGGTGGTAGTGTTCCTATGTGTCTGCTGCCCTCATCCTTCTAGGTGGTAGAGGGTGTGGGCTTGGAAGGTATTGCCTAAGGAGCCTTGGTGAGTTGCTGCAGTGTGTCTTGTAAATGGCACACACTGCTGCCATTGTGTGTCGATGTTGCAGGGAAATTAATGTGGTGGATGAGATGCTAATCTCCCCTTAATCTTCTCTGTCCTGAGGAGAACAACACCAGCTTCTCCAGTCTTACCACATAGAAACATAGAAAATAGGAGCAGGAGTAGGCCATTCGGCCCTTTGAGCCTGCTCCGCCATTCACTATGATCATGGCTGAACCTTTATCTCAACGCGGTACTCCCGCACTCTCCCCAGACCCCTCGATGCCTTTACAGCCCAGAAATCCATCTATTTCCTTCCTTCCACATAATCTTATGTACCTTATTTTTATTGACTTAATTTATTTATGCCCTCAGTTTTAGCTTCAACCAACAACCTAGGTTCCTCTGGTCTGTACTATTGATTACTTTGGTAAGTTCTCTAAAGCTACTGACTGATGAAGCTGAGCACGTAACTTATGATCCTGAGAGTAGAATATCAAACAGTGACCCCATTAATATGTAGCATTTTCTTAACTCGCTCTTAAAGCAGGACCGTGTTGTCACTCAGCTTTAACTGTAACTTCAACTTGTTAGCTGTTGTGCACTGAGTGAAGGCGGGATGTTTGAGGGTGCATTAATATCCAATAGAATGGAATAGGACTTCCTGCAATGGTGAATCGTTCCCCTGAGAGAGAGAGAGAGAGAGGAGAGCATAATGATTCAGATTGCTTAATCAAAAGAGTTATTCCTGTTTTCACTGGCCTGATCAGAGTGCATTTAAGAGATTTTGTGGAAATTATTAAATATGCATGATGCTAACCCAGAGGTATCATCACATCCTGGCTCGATCAGCTCTCTAACCAAAATCCACACAAATGCCTTTTCCAAAGATAAAAAGCAAAAAACCGCGGATGCTGGGAATCTGAAACAAAAACAAA
Source organism: Carcharodon carcharias (assembly GCF_017639515.1). Classification (NCBI taxonomy): domain Eukaryota; kingdom Metazoa; phylum Chordata; class Chondrichthyes; order Lamniformes; family Lamnidae; genus Carcharodon; species Carcharodon carcharias. Next base: position 12,017,783 of record NC_054484.1, on the reverse strand, counting down.
AATACCTGGAAAAAACTCAGCAGGTCCGACAGCATCTGCGGGGAGGGATATAGTTAACGTTTCGAGTCCATGTGACTCTTCACCAGAGTCATACGGACTCGCATTTTAACTCCAGCTTTGGCTCATAGCAACTAAAGCAGCCAACACAACAGCAACAACAGCACACATGTGTGTCTGGTATGGTTCATTGGGCAGTACTCCTACCTTTGATACAGAGAGAGTCGCAGGTTCAAATTCCACTACGGAGAGTAGAACACAAAATCTAGGCTGAAACCCATTGGAATAACAATATGCTATTCAGCCCCTGGAGACGGTCTTGCCCAGCACAAAACTGAGGTGGTGCTATCTTTAAATATGATGTTGAATCAAAGCCTAGTCTACCCTGTCAGCTTGACACAATTTTGAAGAAGTGTGGGAGAGTTCTCCCGGTCATCCTGTATATTTATCCCTGGCTGATATTATTGAAACACATATGTTGTGATTATCACAATGCTGTTTACAGGAGCTTGCTGTGCGCAAATTGGTTGCTGTTATTCCTATATTACAACAGGGACAGGATTTCACTGGCTGCCAAGTGCTTTGGGACATCTAGAGGTTGTGATTGGCGCTATAAGAATGCAAGCTCTTTTTTAAACCTGGAGTTTTCCTGTCTTGTTACCAGACCAGGTTTCGTGATTTTGCTTATCAGGTTCGCTTTGTCCAGAGAACATGAGCTGCGCTCTTGATATTAACACATTATTTGGTGCTTGAAACAATAAAGGCGGAGAGGCCAATTAACTGAACAAACACTGGTAGCTTATTGGAACTAAGAACAGAACATTATCACCTTGTGTGCTTCTTCAATCACCTCTAGCTCTAGACTTAACAGTTACCCAAATAGCCCGTGCTGTGTAGCAATTGGCCAATATGGTCACATGGTCAACTAACTACATTCTCTTAAAGGTACTTAGCACTCCACTTTACTACATCCCCCCTTCACAACATCCCAATTATTTACTTGAATAACTATCTACAAGTCAAGCCTTTCAGGAGACTTCCTCGGAAATGTTGAACGTTGTAGCTCAACAACCTTGGCTGCTTTTTTCTGAGACGCCCCTCCCCAGGGGTCAACTGTCCACTAGACGTTTTGGTGGAAGTGGGCAAGTTTGTGTCTTCAACTGTCTTGGGTCCAACAGACCCCACTGTACTTCCAAATCATGTGAAACTTCTTCCATGTGTGATGCAGACTCAAACGCAAATGATGACGGCATTCCTGTTTGTGGGACTGTCTCTCTTCTCCGGAGATGATCCATGTGTGGTCTAATTATTTGGCCGTTTATTGATACATTATAGGAGAAAGGTCCTGTCACGGTACTCACTTCACCCAATAGCCAATTGGGCCCATCTCCAAAGTTCTTCGCGAGAACTGTGTCTCCCACCACGAAAGTTCTTTCATGAATATGGCCATCATGTCTAGTCTTCAGGGCCTCTTGGCTTCTCTTCACCCTCCTCCCTAAATTTGGCTTAATAAAAGTTAGACCAGCGTGGAGACGTCTCTTCATTAGTAATTCAGTGGGTCAACACCGGTGGTCGTGTGTGGTGTCGTCTGGTATGCGAACAGGAACCGTGACAATCTGCTGCTGATGGAAACCCCGTCCAGCTTTTTCATACTGGACTTAAAAGTTTGGAATGCCCGCTCAGCCACACCATTAGAGGCGGGGTGGGTAAGGCGAGGTTTTGATATGAGTTATTCCATTGAGGGTTGTAAACCTGTGGAACTCCACGCTGGTAAATGTAGTCCTGTTATCTGTTACAAGCAGCTTCGATAACCTGTGCACTGCAAAGCTCTGTCGCAAACGGTCCATGGTGGCAGCAGACGTGGGTGACCGGACTTTGTAGACATCCATCCAATGCATCCAATGCCCATAAGCAATGTCTATAACAGAGCCAGTAAAGTTGATAGATTTGGGAGAAACCGCCTATAGAGGTTTATCATGCCTATGAAAGCCTTTAGTTCTGTATTGTTTCTTGGTGCATGTGCCTCATGAATCGCCTTGACCTTTACTTCCACGGGATGCAGGCATTATGGCCAAATTAAACTACCTCTTTGGCTTGGAAAATACATTTCTCTCATTTTAAACGTACCCCAGCTTGTGAGAAGCATTTCAGCGCCTCCTCCAAATTAGCTAAGTATTCTTCGTCAATTAGTCCAGTGACCAAGACGTCAACCAGATAAACAATGACCTGGGGCAGTCCCCAAAGTAGATTTTCCTTGGTACGTCGGAAAATAGCACAAACCAATGAGGTCCCAAAGGGTAGTTGAGTATATTGATACAATCCTCGATGTGTATTGACGGTCATGAATTCCCTGGAGCCTTCTACCCAATTCCACCTGCTGGTAGATGTGGCTCATGTCGAATACGCGCTTCCCCCTGACAATTTGGAATATAATTCGTCAATCTTCGGTATTGGGTGTCTATCCAGTTTAGCCACTCTGTCTACAGTTAACTTATAGTCACTGCATAAGCGAACACTTTGGTCTGGCTTCAGTAGGGGTACTATGGGTGCTGCCCATTGGAAAATTACACCGGTTGTAAGATATCCAACTTTTCCAGCCTGTTTATCTCTGTCTCGACCTTGTCCCTGTAAAGCATAAGGGATTGGTCTGTCTCTAGGGTTTGTGTTAGGGTCTATGTGGATTTTGGCTTGTAGCCCACAAATCCTTCCTAGCTCCTCACTGAAAATGGAAGCGTACTTTTGTAACAATTCCTGTAAGTTTCTCATTCTGATTTGAAAAATCTCAGCCCATTGCAATTTAATCTTTTTGAGTCAGTTGCGACCAATTAAACTGGGGCCCACCCCATCTACTACCATAAGGGATAAATTTGCAGACTAATCCCCATACTGCACCAGGACTTGACATATCCCTTATTTCTTCACCCGTATGTGTTTTTAATGTAGTGCTTCGTTCTTCCAAACTTTAAGGGTGGACTCCTTTATTCAAGCACCTGAACATATGTTCTCCTATGACCGACATGGATGCCTTGGTATTGACCTCCTTCTTGATGGGTTGTTCATTAACTCTAATGACTACCTGGATTGGCTCACTTCTTCCCACTTTCAGGCTGTATAATGAACAGATCTCAGATTCTGTTTCCTCTGGTCTTCAAGAGACAGATTTCACGATTTCTACCTTTATTTTTTAAAACGCTGTCTTAGCCGATCCTGACATTATGTGATCATTGTGGTGGCAGAAAAAGCATTCGATATTTCTGAACTGTCTATCGCCTGCAGGCTGTTTGGGTGCATTTCTCTCATTAATGTTGTGGGTTTTCACTGTAGTACTGTTATTCTTCAATGCTCTGTACATAGTGAGCGTTTCCCACCCTTCTGCGGAGTCCGGCGTTTTTGTGTCTTTTGTTCCCGGCCCTTCCTGCCTCACAAGGCGGACGGCGCCATTTTGTGTACCTTTTATTGCCCCCGAGCCTCTAACAGCCTCTCTGTAGCTGTGGCCAATTCTAATGCCTTACTGATGTCTAGATTAGTTTCAGATAGCAATCGCTTTTGAATAGCATTGTCCCTGATTCCGCACATCAATCACTCTCTCAACGTGTCATTAATTGTAGTTCCGAACTCACAATATTCCGTTAATTCCTTTAAAGCAGCTACATAGCCAGTGATTGTCCCTCCTGGAAGCCTATTCCTTGAATTGAATTTAAAATGCTGCATAGTGACTGAGGGCTTTGGCTTCAGGTGATTTTTGACAATATTTACGAGCTCATTGAAAGGCTTCGTATCGGGGATGCTCAGTGATGTGAGGCTGCGGATCAGCCCATACGTTTTGCTCCCACTTGTGGATAAAAGAATCGCCCTCTTATCCTCCTCCGCGATGTCATTAGTGTAAAGAAGAACGCTCGGCGTTCGATGTAATGAGACCAGTCATCAGAAACAGGGTCAAACGGTTCAAGATGCCCAAACTGCAGCAAACTCGATGACCAAGGAGACTGTGCTTTCAAACAGCTTCAAGGCAGTGGCAAAATAATATATCTGGCTTACCATGGCTTCCTTGATTGCCGTCAATCGGTCTGGTTTATCCTCGTTGCCAGTTTTATGTTTTTGGTTATGAGGTTCGCTTTGTCCAGTGAATGCGAGCTGAGCCCTTGACATTAACACATTAGCTGCTGCTTGAAACAATATAGGCAGAGAGACTGATTAACTGAACAAACACTGGTGGTTTATTGGAACTAAGAACAGAACACTAACACCGTGTGTGCTTCTTCAATCACCTCCAGCTCTAGACTTACAGTTACCCAAGTAGCCCGCGCTGTATAACGATTGGTCAATACAGTCACATGGTCAGTTAACTACATTCTATTAAAGGTACATAACACTCCGCTTTACCTCACCAGGTTGTGTTTTCTCACTGAACCAGTTGTAGGGTTGGGGGTCAGGGAGATATCACTGATGGCCTCTGCTTATCAACAGTCACTCTGTTAGCTGGTCCCAGCTAGGGAGTTATCAGGGGGTGTCCCCACTGGGTCACTGTATGAGCACTTGGACTAGAAACACCAAGAATGGTGAAAAGGCAAGACTGAGTCAAGAGACCGATGTTGTGATAGGAAGAGGCCTATAGATTTCTCAAGAAGGAGGAGCCTAATAACCTTCACCCTTCACATCATAATCTTTGTAAACAAACAGAAGATCAAACTGGTGGATGAGAACAAGGCTTGATGAGGAGCAGGCCTATTCACGAAAACCTAACCCTTTCTGCTCTTGCTCCCTGCACCTGTTGGGAAAGGGGCTTCTGGTGGTCGGTGGCAGAGGGGTGGTGGAGGGGGTGGGGGGGGTAGTGGCGGCGGGTGTGGGGAGGTGAGGGTGTTGGGATGCGGTGGTGAAATTAGTTTATTGAGAGGGAATGGATTAAAATTGTGACAGCATGACACTCAACATGTTTGTGGGAGCCGCCATTTTTGATTTGTCCAATGTTACAGGACCCCTCATCACAGTCAGGCCCGACTTGAAGAGCGAAAAAAGACTTGTTGATGACATTTGGACTCAGACACAATTTTAACGAAGATTGTTGCTGGTCAGTCAGAATAACTTCAAGAGAAATTGAACAACCTGGCTGTAGAAGCAAAGACACACACAGTGGGAATCAATCAAAAAGGGAGCTGGCAGTGGTCACAAGATGAAAAGGAAGCCACGATAATATCACCAGTAAACCTGCAGTACTCAAGTTTCAGAAGAGAGATTCACAGCTCAGATCTCAAGACACCAGGTGCAGAACAGGGAGCGATTTCAACACACTACCCAACCTCTCCCTCACCCCCACTACGTTACACAATGATTACACTTAAATAAATTGGTCATTTATCACATTGCTGTTTGTTGGATCTTGCTGTGTGCAAACTGACACTGTTCTTCCTGCATTACAACAGTAATTACTCTTCAAAAGTGGCCATGAAGCAATTTGAGCCAACCTGAGCTTGTGACGCCGGCTGGAGCATTGCAAGTGTTCATTTTCCTATCTCTCTGTAGTAATTTTCTTGACTCTTACCCTGAAGGTGCTGGCTCATTAAAATTTCCAATAAAGGCGTTCTTTAAGCTTATTCACATTACCTACCATCCTCCCCCAAAGCTGCAATAAATACATTTCTTAACAGTTTAGTGGGAAATTGGGAGGTCCATTGGATTAAACATTGGCTTTTCACTGGTTAGGAAGTGACAATGAGGTAAGGTTTATTGAGTTACACTTTGAGAACAGGGCAAGGAGACACAGACGATATGTGAAGAAACCTCAAGGAAAACTGCTCAGAAGGTATCTTTTGGCCCTCACTGAGTGCAAATAGATCACACCCTGAACAGAATCGCTGACTCATCCACTTCCTTTCCAAAAACACTGAGATATCAATTTTGGGGTGGGGATGAGACTGAAGGTTACAGGGGCAGGTAGAAACTGTGAAACCACTGAAACCTAAATATGCGTGTGTGTGTGGCAGACAGAATCACTCAGAGATGGCTCCTCAATGCCCTCCTCTACAGACGTCCCCTCCATGGAAGCTGACTGGAAGATCTGAAGGGCTGACACAATGTTTGGAGCAGACATTGTGTTTATCTATTAGCTGAGGGTGGGGTGTGCATCAAATTTATCTTTCTCAATTTAAAAATTCTCATTCTTGTGTTCAGGTTCCTCCCTATCTCTCTAATCTCCTTCAGCCCCACAACCCTTTGAGATCCCTGCCCTCCTCTAATTCTGGCCTCTTCCGCATCCTTCAATTTTAATCGCTCCATCATTAGCAGCTCTGCCTTCAGCTGCCTGGACCCTAAACTCTGGAATTCCCTCCCTAAATGTCTCTGCCTCTCTCTATCTCTCTCTCTCTCTCTCTCTCTCACTCTCTCCACCTCTACACCCTTAAAAAGCTTCTTTAAACCTACAGGTTTGACCAAGATTTTGGTCATCTGTCCAAACATTTCTTTTTGTGCTAAATTCTGTTTGATGATTCTTCCTTGAAATGTCTTATTGCTGAAACAGCTATATAAATGCTAGGTGTTGGGACGGAATCAGGATGTCTGCGATGTGGTCTGGGTCAACGATGGTGTTTCTTGGGAGAACCATCCTTGTACTTAGTCTTCAATGCCCCACAAGCCCAAAATGAATTTTCAATCTCTCTCTCCTCTACTTGTCTGTGAAGAATGATCCACTTAGACACTGGGATGTCCAGTACCCTGGAACTAGATAAAAACAAAAAAACTGCAGATGCTGGAAATCCAAAACAAAAACAGAATTACCTGGAAAAACTCAGCAGGTCTGGCAGCATCGGCGGAAAAGAAAAGAGTTGACGTTTCGAGTCCTCATGACCCTTCGACAGAACTTGAGTTCGAGTCCCTTGTTTAAATTTTTGGGTAGTAGATAGAAGCGGGCCGTCCGAGGTTGGGCGACTATCAGGTTGGAAGCTGTGGAGGGAAGATCTCCAGAGGAGATGAGGTCAGTGACAGTCCTGGAAACAATGGCTTGATGTTCAGTAGTGGGGTCATGGTCCAGGGAGAGGTAGGAGGAAGTGTCTGCGAGTTGACGCTCAGCCTCCGCGAGGAACGCGACTCCACTGAAAGTTAACATCTTCATGATAGGACTGGCAAGAACTGGGGAGCTATAGGTCTTTACTTTTTAAGTATAATTCAGGAAGAATTTAGTTTCCCCTACAGGCCGATTTAAATTAAAATGGAAACAAAATCGTCATAACCATGTAAAATTTCCCCAGATAAATCACAGCACTGCTACACTCTGTATAAAAAGGGCTGCAGTTCTTTTTAAACAGCACCCAAGGGCTGAGGGAGAAGCAGAAGCCAACGCACAAAATGAGAAATGAAAATTTAATCAGCAACAGCTCCAGCCAGATCCAGAATTTTTGAAACACATTAGCAACAGATGGAGAAATGGAAGGGCACCGAGAGGGAGGGAGAGAGGGTTAGGATTGATTAACCCGGTAAAATATACAGACATACAAAGACTTAACAGACATGACATTGATACAGAGACACATATACAGACTTATACACACACCAATTTATACACACACACACACACACCAACTTATACACACACACACACACCGACTTATAGACATATACACACAGACTTGTACACACAAAGACACAGACAGACACACACAGACTTATATACAAACACACACACACAGGTTTATACACAGACACACATAGGCTTATACATACACACATGTAGACTGATACGCACACATGCAGACAGACATATACACAGATACACACACAGACACACACAGACAGAGACAGATACACACAAACACACACAGGCTTATACATACACACAGAGACCCAGAATTATACACATGCACACACACACACACAGAGACTTATATACACACACACACACACATGTACAGGCACACACAGACTTGTATACAAACACACACACTGACTTATAGACACATACACATAGGCTGATACACTTATAGATAGATACAGACACACACACACTCACACACAGAGACATATACAAACGCACATACACGGACACACAGACACACACACAAACACACACAGACTTATACACACATACACGGACACACACAGACTTATACACATTCGTATACACACACCAACTTATACACACATGTACATACATTTACAAAGCACACACAGACTGATACCCACATAGGCCTGAATTTATCAGTCGGTGTGTGGGGGCAGGCCTGACCCGCGGTGTGTAAAATGAAGCGTGATGATGTCAGGCGTGTGTCCTGAAGTCATTGCGCTGTCCCGTGATATTTTGTTCAGCGGGCGCATGCTGGAGTTGGCTGTGGGCTCGCCGATAACTGATAGACCTGTTAAAGCCATGAATGAATGAATTAATGTAATTGTTTACATTGCCTGTCCAGCCTGACGGTTGGTGGGCGGGCAAAAAGGCCAAGTGGCCCTCACGTTTTTTAGAAAGCCTCATCCACGAGCAGGATGAGGTTTCCTAAAGCTTTTTTATTAATTAATTAATTTTTAATAAATTAATTTTTTAAAATTCTGAAATATAAAGACAGGTCCCATCTCATGTGACACAGACACATGAGGGGACATGTTTCTTACATT